>NW_017306436.1:3932-29632 GCF_000935625.1 Nanorana parkeri | reverse complement strand
TTGGTGTCTATTTACCTGACGTGACCCCGACTTTTATATTTTACCAAAAAACTGGGTAATAATAAATGTTTCCTAACATAATGTAAAAAAAAACTTATTTTTTTCAAAATTTTCAGTAATTTTTCCTAATTATAGTAAAAAATAAAACCCGTGGTGATGATTAAATACCACCAAAAGAAAGCTCTATGTGTCCCCAAAAAATTGTATAAAATTCATTTCAGTACAGCGTTGCATGACGGAATAACCGTCAGTCAAAGTACCGCAGCGCTGAATACTGAAAAATGGCCTGGCCAGGAAGGGGGTCTAAACACCTGGTCTTCAAGCAGTTAAAGAACGTGCACAAGCTCGCTACAATATTTTTGGGAGGATTTTTACAGTGAACTAAATCATTAAATCAATGCTGATTATCCTATAGGAGGCTGCTCCGTGCTTGCCTCTTTGACAAAGGGGCCAAGTCAAAGTGTTTAAAGTGTTTAAAGTTTATGCACATACTTACTTACAGTGAAATAAATGAGCAATAATGCTATTTTATTTGAGTAAAAGCTGGTTGGCGAGGGTTCTGTTAACAAAGCAGCCTAGTCAAAGTGTTTAGACTGTGCATGTACCCCCTACAATATTTTTGGGTCTCATTTTCACTCAAATAAATTCACTATAATGCTGATTTATATTTTTCAAAAGCTGGCTTTTGGGTCCTGTGGACAACATGGCCTTGTCAAAGTATTTAAAGACTGTGCACATCCTCAATAGAATATTTTGTGAGCATGCAATACACTCATGTTGATTTCTTGATTTAAAATGGCTAGCATAGGTCCTGTTGACAAAAGTGGCCTAGACAATATTGTAGGGCTTTTCACAGTGCGATAAATACACTATAATGCTAATTTGATGATAAAAAATGGCTGGTGTTGGCCCTGTTGTCAAAACATTGAAAGACTGTTCACCTACTCACTACAATATTTTGAGGGCTTCAGCTGTCACTCTCCGACTACAGAACCCGGAGAGAAGCTGGTGAAGTAGATATCTGCTTCATCAGCTTCTTTGGGGGTCCCTAGGTGACATTGGGGGTATTAGAGACCCCTGATGTCTCCATAAAGTGGACCTGTCACTGTAATTTGATAGCACATAGGGGGCTTATTAGCCTTTTTTTTTCTTTCTTACCCAGTCTTCTCACAGTGGCCAATTTAACTAAGGCTAGGTTACTAAATCTCCCTTTACATCCTGAAACTCTAGCACATGTGACAAGGACATGTGATTGTGCACATCATCTCAGGGGAGAAAAATGCCTTTGCCTGAGATCTTATGAGATTACAGATGAGATTTCCCAGCAATGCTCTGCTGAGGTAACCTTCCCAGGATGCAATGCTTGGGCACAATTGCATCATTTGTGTCAAGATGGACCAGGAAGTGGGAAACAAAAGAAATTGTAAGTAAAATAAAAATATGTTTGTTTAGCTAATGAATGTAAGATTATTTCATATCAGCATGCAGAGCTGTATGCTGGTGTGAATTTTAGTCAAAGGGAAATTTTATTTCACTTCAAGGACTTTCAGCCAAGAGTATATAAATTTGTATGTCTGGAATGCTGGAATGTTTTAAAAGGAAAACCCACATTTTATTTTTATTTTGTTAATTGGATAAAAGTAATTGGAAACAATTAATACTGTCAAATTAGCATATTTGAATCAGGCTCATAGGATCACAGAAGCAGACCAACTGAATTACTGGTAAAAATAGATTTTTGATTTCTCTCTCATCTTCAACATATGTCCATTCTACACAGCTATGGTTGATAAAATAATATTTGACAGACAAACATGATTACACCAACAAGAATCTGTAAAATATAACACTGGTTTCCGTTGTTCTTTGTAATAATGGATGGCTGTGAAGCTCATCTGTCATACTGTAGGCCATAAATTAGTCTGCAAACTACAAAACTATGATAATGTGAGTCTATAAATCTCCAGTAATACAGTTTGCTATGGAAGTGTTTAAAGAATTACACTGCTAGTGTACAGAAAAATAAAAAATTATTAAAAAATCAAAGTGATGAACCTTAAGGCGCTGCTGACTCTGTGCTAATTGATTACAGTAATCAAACTATAATGAGTATTTTATATAAAACATATTTACTGTTATTCAACTCCAAATACATGTTATAATAAAAATAACTGCAGATAAAGGAGGGGTCTAATATGGCAATACGTTTGACCAAAGTTGCCTTACAGGTTAATTCCACTTTCTCACAAAATGTGAGAAAATTAAATTATCTAAAGAATTCTGTTTGCTCTGCCTGCCACACGCTATTCAAGCTGTATGCACCCACCCTCCACCCCTAGCCGGTAACCGCACTGCAGTCCCGCACATGAGCACACTGACCAACGAGAAGTGCTTCTACTCAGAACTGCTTCTCATTGGTCAGCATGGCCATGTGACTGCACTGACCAATGAGTGCTCAGCATTTTTGAGTTTTATGCTGGATCCTCAGTGTGTGCTCAGTGCACGGGCTGCACTAGTGTGTGTGCTGGCTAGTGTGTGTGTTTGTGTGTTTGTGTGTGTGTTTGTGTGTGTGTGTGTGTGTGTGTGGGGGGGGGGCTTATACATACAGATAAAAGGTATGAATAGTGGAGGAAGGGCAGAGGTGGTGGAATGCTTTGGGTAAGCTCATTTTTTGAGAAAGTGGAATTGCCCTTTAAAGCTGAACTATGGCATAAGCCAATTACAAGAGGCATTCTTACTTAAATCATAGTATCCTTTGTGTATTTCTTACAGCAGTGTGCATTAATCCAGCCTGAAACTTTTCCTTTATGCAAAAGTGTCCTGCAATAAAGGCCAGTCACTGCTGCTCTCTCACCTTACATAGGGTGACTAAAGGTGGAATAAGCCCTTAAGTCCAACCAGTGTAAATACCTGAATTTGCCCTGGTATCAGCCTCTTCTACTGATCCATAATGTAGGCCTGGGAGAATGAGGGCTAGTACTAGAAGCCAACTACATGCACATGGGATGTCTTTTGATAGAAAGAAGGAGCCTATCAGTCTGATAATGCTCCTTCTGTGTCCTATTACAGGTTGTTGGTAGGGTAGTAATATAGCTAAATTGCTGTGACTGCAGTAGAGAAAAGTAAGGTTTTCAAACTGGCTGTGTTGTCTGGCAGGGTTCTCTATAACTCTCTGGAATGGCTTTACAGAGGTATAAATACTTTGACAGATAAACAACTGCCATATATATTTCAACAGTGTATTTAGTGTGCAGCTTTACCATACCAATACACCATGCAGTTAAGTCCTTGGTCCTGACTGTTGATAAGCCAGATTAGTAAACTAAAACTGCAGGTGAACCACAAACTTCAGTAGTAAATGTGTAAAGTACAAGGCAAATTTACATGTTTATGTTTTTAATTGCTTGGTTGCAGTACAATCCTGCTCTTATCTAGTCAACAAGTAATGCACAGCATCAAGCAAAAAAAAGCAAGTTCACATAAGTTAGAAACTGAAGATGTTATTCCATATTCATTGTTCAATTTGAAATTGCAAAGTGTATGGAAACAATACTGTATAAGCAGTCAGACAATTACCTCACATCCTGAAAGAGGTGACAATCATATAAACACAGTGGTGCTGTCTGCTTAGTTTCTGAGCACATCATAAATTACCTGCTATTGTCCTCATTGTCCTTACATGTAGAGACTTGCCAGCATTGAAGGACAAAGTCTGGTCAGAATGTAAGCAATGTTCCAGTCCTACAAAAAGAAATACCATGTGTTTATTAAATAAAAAACATATTCAATTACAGTATACATAACTTGTCCATCACATCACTTAACAACAGGATGAACAAAATACATAATTAAAAAAAAGGATTTTAGCTGAGATTTTTAGTTGTGTCCATGCAAATTGTTTTATGCTTATAATATCATGCTGAAAGTGTTTTGCTAACGCAACTTTCATCAAGTATACTTTAGAATTTTCAAATTTCCAAATCTAATTTATCACACACACACACACCTTTACCTTTTTTTGCAAAATGCATCAGAGTCAATGGTGACTCTGATGTTGTTTTTAAGTGTGCAATGGACTTTAAGAGGAACCTATGGTTCACAGAAGTTCCCTTTCAATTATCCTAAACCTGTTCTTGTTCCAAAATCATTGTATTTAACATTTTTGCAGAAAACAAAAACAAAACAAACAGCAAAAACAGTAAAATAAAAATTAGTATTATGTACTGTGAGATGAAATAGACAATAAGACAACAATAGCACAAGAAACAAAGGACACTGAATGGAATAAGCTTAACTATCCTTAATACCACCCTCCCAAATAAAAAAAACCCTCCAAAGAAAGAGAAAGAAAATAGTATATTTTTTGCAAAGCAGATTTTGCCTGAGAAACTCTAAGGGGGTTATTCACTTAGCTGCCGACAACAGCCAAGTGAATAACCGAGCTGAAGTGAAAAGAACCGAACATACGGTTATTCACTTCAGCCTTGTACTGCTGAGTTCAGCTGTACATCAGCTAAAATCAGCGGTACATCGGCTGCCTTCGGCCGAAGAGCAGAAGGAGTTCGACTCAGCTCGCTCACTCACTGCTGTCCGCCCCTATTCTCATAGGGGCTGAATGACAGTACGTGAATAGCCGAATGCCTCCGATCAGCATTAGCTATTCTGCTCGGTATCTCTGAGGTAGCAAGTAGAATAGACAAAAAGTTAAATAAATGGAAAAAAAATTTGAAAAATTATTTAACCACTTGCTGTAATACTCTACCCACTGCTTATGGAGTTCAACTAAGGATCTCAGGGCACAGCCCACTCTGATAAGGAAGTGGTTCAGGCTGGGGACACTGCTATAACCCTCTTAGGTTTGGTTCAGGGGGCGCAGCTCCCACAAACATCATATACCACTAAAACAAAAGGAAACTACCAGTGTATTCCAGCATACAAGGTAATCAATTAAGTCCCCACAATATTGCACACATATGTGAGGATTACGGTTAGCTCAGCACAAATCTATATGAAGCACAACTGTATGGAATAGCCTGAAGGTTTGTGAGCATATGTACAGTGTAATTACTGTTAGAAGGAGATTGCAGAGGAGGTCGTAATATAGTTCTTGCCAGCAGATGGCGATACAGCCCAGCTGCACAATAAACACAGTGCCTGTAAACCTGTTACTTGCGGTATTTGAGAGGGTTGGTAGCAGTGTATTCTTGCCACAATTCAGAGAGGAGATGTGCAGGGGGGATCAGGCTCCTTCCTTCTTCACTCCTGTGAAGTTTCAGGCTGGTAAGCGGAGATATGCGGCAGTTCAGCAGGCGGGTAGGGGAGCTATTGCTCAATGTACAGTCTCCATTGACTGAACGCCAAGCAATTGAACCTCCCTCGCTTTTACCGAGGGAGCCGGCGTCCGTGGGCTTGGCGGCCCAGGGAGCGCGACGTCACGATGTGACGTCTGAGCTGGAGGAGGGGCCGGGGATCTGCGGCCTAGACGTCGCTGCTTAGTACGTCCCTGACACTTGCTGTCTGGAGCATTTTCTTACTATTTGTGCACACATAAAATATTAGGTTTTGGTTAGAAAACAGCTTCAAACCCCCAAACAATTATATATGTTCTGAAAGCAGAGGCCTTTTAGAATAAAAAAAAATACTAGTTTAAATTTTTTATGTCGCACAGTATTTATGCAATGTTCATTAAACCAATATTTTTAGGATCAAATAAAATAAATTAAAATTTAGTGCATAGAAACATAGTATAATACCCAATGTTTGGGTAAAATATGAAAGACAGGTTTATGTCGGGTAAATAGATACCAAACATGTCAAGCCTTAAAATTGCGGTCAACCGTGAAGCCACAAAAAACTTCAATACACCAAATTTCCCACAGGGAACATTTTAAATGCATTTACTGCTCATCTGTTTAGTGCTAACAGTGATTAATGGCTCTAGAATTATTGCTCTCACTCCGCCCAGCTGTCATTTACATGGAGATAGGTCGGCTTCAGCCGACCTTTCTCCACGCTTCATCTGTCACCGCTTCATCTGTCAAAGCATATGCCTGCGGCTCGACTGAGCCACTCGGCTGCCTTCGGCTGCTGGTTGGGCTATAGTGAATAGCCCATACAGTAGCCCTTCAGTTCAACTGAACCAAAGGGCTCCGGCGGCTAAAGTGAGCTGAAGGATCAGCCGAAGCTATGGCTGGATCCTTCATCTCATTCGTGAATAACCCTCTAAGAGTTTCTTCTCTGCTGAAATTTCCCCTTAAACCAGTTGTCACAGGGTTAGTTAAATAAAGCCTATACTGAGAGAAAATATATATAATAAACATTCACTTTGCTAAAAGATTAGTCTTTATTCCTTTAGTAGATCAACACTAGGGATGAGCCGAACACCTCCCTGTTCGGTTCGTATTCGAACATTAGAACAGCCGAAATGTTCGAATACGAACTCGAACTCAATGCAAGTGTATGGGGGTCGAATGTTCGACCCTCATACAATTGCCGGTACATGTGATACATATTTTGTACTGCCCCCTTACCTGCGATGCTGTAACGGCCTCCGGTCCCCTGGTCCGTCCGCTCGCTGTCCCGGCCTCCTGGTCCGTCCGCTCGCTGTCCCGGTGGTCCGTCGGCTTCTCTTCTTCGGTCCAGCCGCAGCTCCTCTGCCCCGCCCCCCTGCCTCCACTTCGTCTGCAGGCTGGGAGCCATACCCAGCCTGCTATTAGATATTGTAAAATGCAATAGCCAATAGCAAGCTGGCTACTGCACCCGCCCACATGGGGCGACCTGATAGAGAACTTTCTCCTTCAGGCCCCTCCTCCGCTGAGCCCTGATTGGGCACAGTCTTGCACCTGACCTGTGGTCAGGTGCAAGACTTTAACAAATCAGAGCTTTAGTGGGCATTTTGTATTATGGAATGTACGCGGTCGAACAGACCGCGAACATCCCATAAAGTTCGGCGCTCGGCGAGCACTCGAACTGCCGATGTTCGATTCGAACTCATGTTCGAATCGAACACTCAGCCCATCCTTAATCAACACCACTGTGCTTTACTACTCTTCTCAGCCTGGGGTAGGTTGTGTGCATGTCTGCGTAACAAGCTCTGTCAATAGACCTTCACAAACATATATGCAGGGATCTAGAAGGCCTATCTTCTAGAACATTTTCTAGTCTCATGAAGTGCTAATTACACTGTCTGCCACATAGACATAGATAATAATGAGAATGTACAATTCTGCAAGGGAAATATAAATATGGAAATATGGCACAACACTCAAGTAAAAAAATACAAACATCACATCAAAATTAGCTTCAGATAAATTTTACCTCAAAAAGACAACTAAAATAGATCCCTAAAAACTAAACCAATTACCTAATGAATATGATTAAATTGATTATTTAAATGACAGTATGCAGAGAAAATGGTAATATATACATAAACTGTATATAAATTTAAATTATTTTAAAGAACAAAATTGTATTCATTCTTCAAAATGACATTTGTAACCGTTATCAATATATATGTACGTTTGTAAAAACAAGCTACTAATTTAAAAGTATTATTCTAAAAAAAAAAGGTAGGTAAAGTAGTTATACAGTACAATAGGTAAATTGTTTGCAAGTATAAATACCAGTAGCCGAAACTATGTTAGCCTATTATAGTGCTCTGTAAATAGAAGTTACTTTATACATACAGTAGAACTAGATCTACATTATGCAATCAAACAATTCACACTTTGATCTTACATTACAATTTACATTTTTGCTAAATAAAAAGACATACAGTTGAGTAACATTTTCAGCTAAAACTGCTCTTATGTTGGTATATTTCAAAAAAGGTTTATCAAAGTAAAACATTGGATCAAAAATTAAGTTGTTTGTTCCTGTTCAGAAGAATTAATTTCATTAGTGTTCACACATAAATACAGCAAATGCATAAATTAGATGCATGAGCACTATGCCCACCCAAAAGCTACATAAAATATTAATATATATTTTGTCATGAAAGCTGGAAAGCTAAGTAAAGCTTATCTCTTCCAAGCCCTCGCAGAAGAATAGGAATGTGAAAGCTTTCAAACTGACAGATTTTATTTTTTAAAGATAGCTTTCTAAAACCATGCACTTTTTTGCACCACCCTATTGAAACCAATGTATATGTGTTTAGAAATATTGTGCATTATGCAGTGATTCATTTTATTAATCTGCCTATCTGTGAGCAGACTGTGCTGTCTGACATATAAATACATAGTGTTCTATTCACTAAGCTGCCATAGGCAGCCGAGTGAATGACCGACCTGAAGCGAAGTGAACCGAACGCTGTTCAGCTATTCATTTCAGGCTGGTACGGCTGATTTCAGCCGTACATCGGCTGAAATCAGCCGTACATCGGCTGAAATCAGCCGTACATCGGGTGGCTTCACGTGGCTTCACGTGGCTTCGGGTCGGCCGAACATGCTCAGCTGCTGTTCGGTCTATTCTTATAGATGCCGAACAGCAGTGAGTGAATAGCCGAATGCCGCTGAGCGGCATTCGGCTCGGCTGTTCTGCTCGCTCCCTCTGTGGAACCGAGCAGAACAGAAAAATCGTTTAAAAAGTAGAAAAAAAAATAGAAAACGGTTGTGCGGAGCTAGCAATGACAGCTAGCTCCACCCAACAGTTTTCTATTGGCCGGCGGTTCTGCTGCCGTCAAAAATAAGAAAAAAAAATTGGAATATATTTGGAAATAGGAATGCATTGCTAGATTCATAGTTACATAGTTACATAGTATTTGAGGTTGAATAAAGACGTAAGTCCATCAAGTCCAACCTGTTGTGTGTGTGTGTGTATAGGTCCATGAGTGTTCTCATTCTTAAGAGTACCTGTACCCTTGTACATTTCGGTCTCTCAGGAAGTCGTCCAAAAGCTTCTTGAATGATTCCAGATTAATTGCGGAAATTACCGCTTGAGGCAGTGAGTTCCAGACCCTAAGAGCGCGAACTGAGAAGAACCCCCTTCGCCCCTTGTGTTCAAATTTTTTTTCAACCAGTTTTAGGTGGTGTCCTCTAGTCTTTGTTACGGAATTAATCTCAAAGAGTTTGTTGCTAATGTTGCTATGCCTATGGAACATTTTGTACATGAAAATCATGTCCCCCCTTAATCTCCTTACTTCCAAAGTAAACATGTTTAAATTTAGTAGCCGTGTCTCATAGCTCCGGTCCTCCACCCCCTTTATGAGTTTGGTCGCCCTCCGCTGGACTTTCTCCAGTTCAAGGACATCCTTTCTGTGGACCGGTGCCCAAAACTGCACCGCATACTCCAGGTGGGGCCGAACCATTGATGTGTAAAGTGGCATAATTATAGACCTATCCCTGCAAAATATTCCCTTCTTGATGCAGGACAGGATTCTACTAGCTTTGCTTACAGCAACCTGGCACTGTAATCTATTATTCAGTTTGTGGTCTACAATGACCCCCAAATCTTTCTCCATTTCCGACTTCCCTAGCGGCATAACCATAATTGTATAACCCATTTGCCTATTATTCCTCCCAAAGTGCATAACTTTGCATTTATCGACATTAAACCTCATCTGCCACATTGTTGCCCACTCCCCTATTTTATCCAGGTTCTCCTGCAATGTTACACTAATTTGGTCTGTTTCTATTACCCTCCCAATTTTGGTATCGTCAGCAAACACTGAGATATCGCTGTGTACTCCGTTCTGTGTACTAGATTCCTATTGGCTATTTCAATTTGCTATAGCCAATAGCAAACTAGCTATTGTACCCGCCCTCTGCTGTTGTCACGGCTCCATGTCAGAATAAAGAAAGAAAAAGAAAAAAGCAGTGTTTCTCTACTTGGCGGCCGGTAGCGGGAGACTCCCGGGAGGTGCCCAGGAGAGTTAGGCTGTCTGGAGATCAGTGTCCCTGGTTAGCTGGTAAGATCACGTCTGGCTCTGCCCAGCTGTCAGAAGCAGGTTGTCGGCTGGCCATTGGCAGGCCGCTCAGCCAGCTTCGGCTTTTAGCCCGGTTCAGCCGAACCGAGGCATATGCCTTCGGCTCGACTGAGCCGCTCGGCCAAGTTCGGGAGCTGTAGGGCTATAGTGAATAGCCCGTAGAGCAGCCCTTCAGTTCTACTGAACCGAAGGGGTCCTGGGGCCGAAGCTAGCCGAAGGATCGGCCAAAGCTATGGCTAGATCCTTCGGCTGCTTCGTGAATAGACCCCATAATCTTTCACTACTTCTGGTGAATTGCTATACTGACATACCTTTATTCTGGAAAGTATGCTCTGTACTTGCATACATATTAACAGGGGCTCATTTTTATCTGAATGTCTTGCATGCGTGCACTGGTTATATAAGAATCTTTTACTTTACCATATGATGTATGGCTATGCAAAGATATGAAGGATTCGCCTTGCCAATAAAAGGATGGTAGAAAAATCTTACCAAGGGGTTTTACTCTAGAGGACATACTCTCTGCTAGACCCACTGATAGCATGGTTTGAGCTTGGTAGTCAGGCATCTTCAAAGGGCAACCCTAGGGTGTTTTCTTTTTTTTTGTTTCAAAAAGTTTTTTATTTTACCAGTAGAGTACTTATTAAACGACACACTGACACGAACATCGTGCGTATGCGTACAAAATGATGTAGACATTGGCATTGCTATACAACAGTTGTAATGACAGTAGACATGGCATACGTTTAGCAATCGCCCAATTATTACTTAAATAGGGTGGGGACTGACAAATGCGGTGCTACCACCACCGCGGTCAGGGACATACAATGAAGGAGAAGAAGCTAGAATAGAGACAAGTCGGGAGGGGGGGAGGTAAAGTGGAGAGGGGAAGAGAAGCAGGATCAGGTGTGATGCTCGGTCTAGGTCTTTCTCAAGTCAGTCTGAAGGCAAGGGGTGGAGATTATTATAGAGTCAGTAGACGTGTGTCAAAGGACGGTGGTAGGAAGTGTTGCACCCAAGGTTCCCATAACTTTTCAAACTTAGGCATTTGGTCAGTAAGGTGTGCTGAGAGCTTCTCATGGGAAAAGGTCCAATGAATCCTATTTTTAGTGGCTTGAAAAGAGATTTGATTAGTTAACCAAGCACAAGCTATGGTATGTTTGGGAGCAGAGAGGACGTGAAGCATTAGCTTCAATTTAGAATGTGGAATGTTTGCCGGTTTAGTGTTGAGCAGTGCTGTTTGGGGAGTGGGGGGGATGTGCATGCCCATAAGAGTAGAGATCATTCTAAATATTTTAGACCAGTACGTCTGGATGGTAGGGCATGACCACCATGTATGCATATATGTGCCGTTGGCAAGGCAACCTCGAAAGCATTTGCCCTCACATCCTATCACAAAGTGTTGGGCTCGGGAGGGGGCTATATACCACTGCAGGAGTACTTTATAATTTGTCTCCTCCTGGCGTTCATGGAGCAAGAGTTGGTGGAGGTCCATATCTGGGACCAGGTGTCTTCAGGAAGCACGAGGTCTAAATCCTTCTGCCAACAGTCCATATATGGGTGGTGTGGTGTGTGGGTAGTTTGCAGGGAGGAGTTATATAATTGTGAGATAATGCCAGGTGAGTGAGGGTCGCTTTTACAAATTTTCTCAAAGGGAGATAAAGATTTCAGGTGTCCGGTTAGATTACTGCTGGCGTGTATAAAGCTCTTTATCTGTAAATAACGAAATATTTCGGAGGATGGAAGAGAGTATCTAGTTTGAATGTCTGGGAAAGGCATTATACCGTTGTTGTTGAATAGGAAATGAAAGCGGGTGAGGTCTTTTTCTCTCCATTTATGAAAGGCAGGGTGGTGTACGAAGGAGAGCATGGGTAGGTGAGATGAAAGGAAGCCGCTTGAATATTTAGTAGCGTCCCATATACGAAGCGAGTGGCGTGTTATAATGTTGGAGATGTCGTTCCTATCTTTAGGGTGCATCCATAAGAGATTATCTATAGCATATGGATCACAGTCTATTGTTTCAATTGAGACCCAGATAGGCACCTCGACAGTCGCGTGGTATTTGGCTATAGTTGCCAATTGGGCTGCATGGTAGTACTTTTGAAGGTGCGGTACCCCCAGTCCGCCTGAATGTCTAGATTGGTACATAGAAGTCGCTGGGATTCTGGGTTTTTTATATGACCAGATGAAATTGGAGATTTGTCTCTGGAGGGCTCTGAGCTGGTGTGGAGGAATTGGGATGGGTAGAACCCGAAATGGGTATAAGAGTTTCGGTAGTAGTGTCATCTTGACCGCCCCAATTCTACCCAGCCACGAGAGAGGGTATGTGTGCCAAATTTTAAGAAGGTTCCTAAGTCTGGTGAATAAGGGAGGGTAGTTGGCAGAGTATAAGGAGGAATGGGAAGTTTTGGTAGTAGTGTCATCTTCAGTAAACTGGAGGTGAGGTGCCTCAAGAGGGCTGAAGTAAGCTGGTAAAGGTGAACACTGCAAAGGGAATTCACTCCTCCCAGTCAGTTTGGTTGTTGGAAATAAAGCACCATTGGTAGCTGGATGATATACAGTAAATATGCTCTTACAATTATTTACCAGATATTCTCATGAAGACATGGCTTTTCAGCTGAAACTCATGGATCTGCTGCACAGAAAAGGAAAAGCTGCAGTTGTCAGTAGGCAGGTGGATCTTTACCAAACATTGCCCTCTATTTTATTATGTGGTTCTTGTGGTTCTTTTATGCAGTGGACAGGTATATTTAACTGTATGATTTATGTTTATCTGAGCTCAAGTTATAGTGGTTGGCCTTATGTTTCTGTAAGTTTACTCTGGTGAGTGAATGTTTAAATAAAATTAATTGGCATATGTAGATTAAGGGGGTTATTCACTATGGTGCCAAAGGATACAGCCATAGCTTCATCTGATCCTTCAGCTCTCTTTGGCTGCCTCTGCCGTTCAGTTCAGTCGAACCGAAGTGCTGCTGTACGGGCTATTCAAAATAGCCCATACAGCAGCCGAACGGCTCAGCCAAGCCGAAGGCATATGCTTTGGCTCAACTGAGCCAACGTGACAGATGAAGCATGGAGAAAGGATGGCCGAAGCCGGCCGATCTCCACGCAAATGACAGCTGAGCAGAGCCAGCCATGATTTCGCGGCTCGCTCCGCCCAGTTGTAATGACAGATCGGCGTCCCCAAATGACCAGGGCACACTGATCTGTCATTAAACAATAACAACTGATGTCTCAGCCAGCTCCCCCCAGTTGTTTTTCATTGACCAGGACCTGCTAGAAGACTCTGGCAGGTGCTGCCCAATAGGAAACAGTAGGGCGAAGCTGGGTCCGCCCAATTTAAAAAAATATATATTTTTAATTTTCTTTTTTTGTCTCTTTCTCTTTTTTTGCCTTTGGAAGCTTTGTGGATAACCCCCTAAATGTATACACCTTTAAACCAATAATAAAGGGCCACAGCAATCTGAACTCAAATTGTGTTTCAGTGTTTTATTAAATTTGGTTAAAGTTATAATAAATGCTGCCTACAGTCACATCTATGTTTGGGCAGGTGCTATTATATTTACAACAATTAATAATTCATAAATTTGAGAGTTGATTAGGAGATCCACTGATCCTTTAGAAGATGCATTGATCCCCTGATACACAGGCTAAATGAGTCCTTGGTGCATTAGACCCCATTCACACCTAGGAGTTTTGTTGCTCAAAGGTAAGCATGAAAAAACGCTCAAGACAAGGAATACCATTCGCTTGTCCTGAGCACAACAAAACATTCAAGACAAGGCCTCCCATTCATTCCCATTGCCCCTGTTCACACCTGAGTGTTTTGTCACAAGCAAAAAAATGCCTGTTGCTGGAGAAAGTACATGAGCTACCTTTTGGCAGATTACAGCCGTTTTGGTCTTGTAGACTTCAGTGGTAAACTTCATGCAACAAAACACATGATAAAATGCCCAGGTGAGCTTTTACTAACAAAACGCCACGGTGTGGGAACCGTGCCTTAGTGTTGGGGAGGGTTATAAGGGCCCCTGCTGGAAGGGAACATTAAACAAGCATATATATGGCAGGCTCTGTCTTAGTGAAGGTTACTAGAAAATGCAGATCAATAGTCTGGACAGCTAATATGTAGATTAAAGTCTAAAGAAAATTCAGTCTGTAAGTGACACTGGTTTAAAAAACAATTCCTGAGGGTAGTGATTATGAATTATTATGTCCGATGGTCTATGGTTGTTAGACTGTGTACTTGTAGCTTTGGACCATTCATTTTAACCTGTTTATAAACAAGGGTTTGGCATTAAAGGTACAATTTCTTAGGGGGAGTGGCCTGGTGCTTATACATGGTGTACACGTGATCCCTGAACTATGCTTTAGCAAATGGACCAGCAATCTCTCACTCCTTGACATGAGATGGAGAGTCCTGACGTGAGATGGAGAGTCATGACATGAGATGGAGAAGCAGAACTGAACTACCACTGCCACTAAACATCCAGGATACACTTCTTCCACCCAAAACCAGAGCATTCTGAAAATATTTTTAGTCCACAGAAGAAAAGAAAATGTGAGGTTCCCCCACAATTCATACCAGACCCTTTAGGTCTGGTTGGAATGTTAGGAGGGACCCCCAAGTTAAAAATAAAAAATGTGTGGTGTTCCAAACTAAAATCCATACCAGGCCCTTTGGGTCTGGTTGGAATTTTAAGGGGGGACCCCACCCCCCAAAAATGGGAGTGAAAACATGGGGTCCTCCTAAAATTCCTACCAGACCCTTGATCCAAGCACAGGCCCAGCAGGCCAGGAAAGGGGGGGGGGCGATCGAGCACCAGGCCACGTGCCCTCGACATTGAGAGGGGATGTGGACAAGGGCCTCTTCCCTGTGAGGAAGAGGCCCTTGTCCCCATCGGCATGGGTACACCCTTCCAATGCCGAGGGCATGTGGCCTTTCCCCCTTTCCTGCCCTGCCAAGCCCGTGCTCGGATCAAGGGTCCAGTAGGAATTTTAGGGGGACGCAATGTTTTTTCCCCAATTTTTGGGGGGTGGTGTTCCCCCTTAAAATTCCTACCAGACCTAAAGGGCCTGGTATGACTTTTGGGGAAACCCCATGCAATTTTTCTTATTTTTAACTTGGGGTCCCTCCTAACATTCCTACCAGACCAATTGTGGGGGAATCTTTGTTTTTCTTCTGCAGGCAAAACAAGTAATTTTTTTCTCCTTTTGTCTAATGCCACTTTGTTGCAATGAAAATTTCAAACTTTCTACCACTAATGAAAATTCTGATTTTTTTTTAAAGTTGATGCATTACACAATAAAACTTCATTCGGTGAAAAAATTTGGATGGATCCAAAATTCGTATTCGTTTGCAGTCAGTACTTCTGTCATTCAGAAATTTGGATGCATCCGAATGTATGAATTTTCCCAAAAATTCGTCTGAAAAACGAATTTTTCCCAAAACGAATTGCACATGTCTAACATGTAACTCTCTTTGATAATTGCTGCAGTCTCATGTGTACAGTTATTGCTGCCTATTTTCTGATTGCATGCTTTGTGGCACTTAATTGGATCTGAGGGTTGTACCATTTACATGGATATTTTTTTCCATTTCCAGAGAACTTTGGATTAATTTCTACAGTATCTCTGGTTTGTTCATTTTTTGAGTGCAGGTACCATCTGTGAAATATGCAAGTTTGAGGATTGTACTGTCTATTGTTTTGCAGTTTTAAAAGTTGAACCCTGTTAAGAGCATCCCGGTGCTGTTTCTCTGCTCCTTTCTTCCCAGTGTGACTTTCTAGCTGCTAATACCCTCTTAGTTGTGTATTATTTTTTTTGTTTACAGGTTTATGTATATTCAGTTGGACACATTATCCTCCACACATGAGCATGATAGCCTTTGGTTTGCTCTGTCATGCCTCTGGTGGTGAGGGTATTGCCTTTAAATAGCTATGCATATAACTGTATTTTTTTAATGCTATTTCTTCTGGGAGATGATTACATGTTACTGTATAGTTTTTCTTATATGTATTTTTCTGAGATCCCTAACTACTTTAGTTTTATTATTGTTATTATTATTGGAAGTACTCATAAAGAGATTTTAATACGTTTTTTACTATTAGCTGTCATATAAAGACATTAAAACATGGTCCACATTGTTTATGTGGTTTGCTTTATTGCTTGTATACCTCCCACTATCCCAACTAGCGTGTTACTGGTCCATGTGAACTAGCGATGCTTGATGCGTAGTGCATTAGCTATGCTACCTAGAAGCTCATAGTTTCTCTTCTTTTTGGTCACATTCCTGAGTTTCTATAAATTTTCCACCCTTTCCCTTGTTCATCATTTTGTTCTATTTCTATCTTGTTCTCTCTGCTCTTCTTGTAGATTTCTTTTTCTTCTGCATTTTGCTCTCTGGAACTCCTATCCTTGTCTATATATTTTTTTATTTTATCTTCCTTTTCTTTTTCTTTCTATTTTGTTTCATGGCTAGTTTTACCCTGCTGCTGTCTAGACAACAGATATGTACAGTATTATCTCTGAATACGAAAGGGTTAAATATTTCTGAAAAAAGAACAATGGTGTTGACCCATGCCAAAAACTTTGCGCTCATATAATTTTTTTGCACGAGACTAACTTTAAATTGTCCAAAATTCCGAGGCTGTCCAATCAATTTTTACTACTTTTTTTCATGCTACAGACTCACATTGCAAGAGAAAGGGGGTGTCCATTCTCTTAAGTAAGTAGTGACTCTTTTGCTGAAGTTAAGTAAAACAAAGATCCCCACTATGTATATCTGGCAGACCAGACAATTGAGAGATGACTTTAGCTAATGCCTTCGTCCCTAACTTCACAAATTTCATGTGTTGAATCATATCTTATCTGAACTTTATATTTGTTACCTGTTCCCATTCACATATCATAAACTTAAAAAAATTTTAAAAATGCTTCTCGCAGTTTAAATAGCCCTTACTTGGGTTAAGGTTTTGAGGTTTAACATTTCTTCTTGCTTTCTATCTCTTTTAAATGTTAGCAGGGGCTGTGAGGGGTCTTTTCTATTAAGAAATGGCTAGTGCATTGCATGTTAATGATGGGATAGACTACCGTGAAAGGTCTAAGAAAATCCTGGAATCAGCCATCTTGCCTTGCTTTAACAAAACATCTAAAAAGGTAAGATTTTTTTAAAAGTTATTTGTCAGTATGCTATGTGAATAGGAACACATAACGAACATATGTAGGGGTTTTTCTAATTTGGCTGGTGGAAATATACTTTAAATCATTTGCTTCTTGCCTCATAATTTCGGGAGGAAACTTGAATGTAACTTTTCACCCCGTGGTGGATACCTCTAATGCCCACTCTTCCATTCTCCATAGAGTTTTTGTTCATGTGAAATGTCTCTTTTCTGAGTACATCTTGTCTACTCCCGGAGACTATACACCCCAAAGATGAAGACCTTACATTTCATTCTGCTCCACACAGTAAATAATCCAGGATTGATTACTTATATATTTTCCAGGAGTTACTCCCAACATTAGTAGATGCTTCAATAGGCCCCATCACCTTCTCTGACAATGGCACTATCACTATGGATATTTTGACCATGCAGCCCCATCTGTCTGATTTAATTTGATGCTTTACTCCCCCTTTACTGATGGATACTTTGAATACGCTTAAGATAGAAACGGCTGTTTGACATTATTTCAAGGAAAATATTCATGATTCATTGCAACCATTTACACTATAGGAAGCTCAGAAATGCACAGGGGAGTTGATTTCTTTCAAAATTCTATTCCTTCATAATTATTCCAAAAAGCTTCACTCTAAATGTCTACTTGATCTCACTCAATGACTGAACACACAAGAAATCCCTATCTGATGCTGTTGCAGTGGATCTAGATTCCGTTTGAGCTGAACTACTTATTCTGCTAGAGCGCAAGGTGAAAAGAGAAGATATGAATTCGATAACAAAAGTAGCAAATATCTTGCAAGCGCTTCCAAGTGCTTTGATAGATCAGAAAACAGCTAATCCCATTTGTGAAATTAGAGATGGAGAGGGTAACAAACACTCAAACTCAACGGTGAAAGCTGCCCAATTTCAACAATTCTACTCTAAAGTTATACAAGCTCCCTCCCCAGCATAAACCTTACTTTATCTCCTCTAATAGACTTTCTGCAATTAAATCTGATCTTCCCAAAATTGATCCAGAGAAAGCCAAGGATTTGGAACAACCCCTTACTAAGGCTAAATTTTCTATTGCCCTTTCTCAAATGAAACCTGGTAAGAGCCTGGGCTCCAATCTCTCCTGGAATCTCATATATCTCTTATTCATAAACAAGGAAAGGATGCATCTTTATGTGCAAATTACAGACCTATATCCCTACATCATACTGAGTTGAAGATTTTTGCTAGGATTATAGCTAATCGTTTATCGTCCTATATCACTACAATTATAATCAGTCAATCAGGTTGGCTTTATGCCTGGGAGAGAGGGGCAGGACATCAAGGCTCTTCATATCATTATTTACTTACTCACGACTAACACAGTGGGTTTTGCCATGTCTATGGACATGGAGCAGGCCTTCAACAGGTTGGAATGGCACTGCATGGAGCAAGTCCAACTTGCATTGGGATTTGAACCCCACATGGCGGGGTTGTCATTGTTACCCTCTATCCCCTATTATTTTTATTTTGACTCTTGAACCCTTTCTATGTATTCTAGCGAATACCTATTTTCAGGGCTTCACAATTGGCAAAAAGCAATATTTAGTATCTGCTTTCACAGATGATTTATTTATCTATTTTGCAACTTTCAGGTATCCATACCGAGCCTGATGTTAGAGTTCTCCACCTTCTGCTACATCTGTAACTTTGCCATTTATTTTAAAAATCTGCTGCTTTAAAAAAAAAATTTTCTACCTCTCTAGTCTGGCAACTCAAGCAATTCCTTCCCTTCAGATAGTAGTCAGGCAGTATCCCTTTTTGGAAATCTAGTTGCCAGCCAACCCAAAGGGTCTCAGAAAACTAAATTTTCCCCCTTTTTAAGGAGTATTCATTCAGACATGTAGCACTGGGATCTCCCCTTTTTCTTTTGGTTTGGAAGGGTCGCCATCATTAAAATGAATGTTACCTTGTATACTATATTTGATGCAAACAATTGTTATTCAACTTCTTTTGCTATTTCCTGAAGGGGAATTTCGAAAGCATAGACTTATCAAGTATTGACATAATTATTACATAATTATTAACAGCATGCAATGCCAACCTGCAGTTTTTAGATTATCCAAGATGCTTTTATTAAAAAGGCCATAGGATGAGCTCAGGTCCACACTCATTCAAAAAGAGGATGTTGTGGAACTTGAGAGTGCAGAAAAAAAGCAATCAAAATAGCAACCTAACTTAATGTATTTAATATTGTTGGTGAACTTAATTAACATGTGTATTTTAAACCTAATTGATTATGTAACTATGTAACCTTGAAGACCGGGAGGTCTGCTGCAAGATCATTGGTCTGTGTCCGTAGAAAAGCATCACGTTTGTTAGTGTAGCATTGTTCTGAAAAGTCTGGAGAAAATTTTTAGGTTTAGTGGAAAATACTGTTTGGAATTTCATCTTAGGGAGGATGGTCACAGGTTTATGAAAGTTCAGATCTGGCTGCCCAAAACTTTTGAATAGGGCATCTACTTCGACACAAATGAAAAACAGTCTTTAGATGACAATAAAGGAAACTAAGAAAGTGCCTGTTTAATTTTTTTAAAGTTTAGCTGCTTGGCCAACTTGATGTGTAGCTATTGTTTTTCTTATCGTAAATACACTTATGGGGTTCTGCAGCTCCTCCAGTCATTGAGACTGATTTACTAAAGAAGTTGAGAATCCTCACACTATTCAGTTAGGGTGCATTCACACCAAATTGGAAGGAAATCGCAAGGCAACAAAGGGTCAGTTGACTTGCAATTATACCTTCCAATTTCTTTTTGATCTATTGCGTTGCAATCCATTTTTCAACGGATGTTAATGGAAGGGCACTAGAAAATGAATGTGTGCGAATGGTGCAAGTTCACACTGGATCCGTTGTGTTACATTGTGCTGAAAAAAGTAGTACACTTATTTATGTTTCAGTGCCCTTCCGTTAGCATCTGTTGAAAAACGGATCGCAACGCAATGGATCTGGTGTGAATGAGCCCTTAAATTATACAATTATGTGAAAATCAAATTAATGTTTACTTATTTCATCTGCACATGATTTGGTATTTACAGGAAACAGGAATTTGATTTTCACAATAATTAATAATTAAAGTTAATATTCACACAATGTATGTGTGAAGAATCTCAACTCCTTACTAAATCAGCCCATTTGTCTAAATTCTTTAATTGACCATTTCCTGGTCAGGAAGGCTGTGAAACTTTTGTCATAGTTTATCATGGTCAAAGAAAATTAATGTGAGAAAAAAGTGCAGGAGTACGATTTTTATGAGCTACCTGAATATTTGGAAAGGTCTGCCCTGACCCCATTCTGTGAAGCATCTACTTCCACAATAATGTACATAGAAATTGTTTTGGTCCATCGAAGGTTTATTGCTTTGTTCAAACTATGACTAAGATCAGTTTCATTGTGGGTGAGGTGTATTCTGTACCCAAAGTGGTGGAATGTTCATTTTCCTAAATATTGGTGAAAATTGGGAAATTTCTGAAAAAAATCATAATTTTGCATATATGCATTAAAATAAATAGGGAAGGTGGCCTTTAGGTGTTGTTTAAGGTCAGGTTTAACATTTTTTACTAAGGGTTACAGTAACTTTTTTCTTCTTGTGCCAAAAAATCCCTTTATTATCTATATATTATTTATTATCAATATATCATGTGTTTTTAGTTCTTTAACAGAAAGAAAAAAACAAAAGATAGTGAACAAAGAACATTTACAATTTTAATGTGATAGTACACAAATAATGTTCAAATACACAGAAAATGGGGGAAAAAACAACACTTAAAAAACATAAATGACCCAAAACCTATCGATTTTGCTTAAGCAGCTCAAAAAGCAATATTTAAATTTTGGCAAAATTGTATTGAAAACTAAATCATTATTTTATAGCTTAATCGATTCTGTCAAAATCACTCCATGCATCAATAGTGACCCGTGAAGTATCATATAGACACATTTCTAAATTGGCCACTAAAGGTCAAATTTGATAAATATCTTAACCCCTAATATCTAATTTAAAAGATCTTAAAAGATCTAAAACAAGGATAAGGGGTATTCGTTTTTTTATGTTCGGCCGATGGTAGTCCATACATAGTTGCAAACTGAAATCCTTAACAAAGTAAAAACCTGAAAGTAACGTGGACAAAGGAAGAAAAGGTTGGCAAGTTTTTTTAAAGCTTACTGGTTCTTGTTTTGTGGATTAGTCCATTTTGGCTTTCGATTCCTGATTTGAACTTTATATTTTTGGATTGTGATTATGTTTGGTGCCATGTACCCTGGTAGTTCAAACCTAGTTTGTTACTCGGTAGAAAGCCCAGAACTTGTGTTTGTAATTTAGTCTTGGGAACTACTGCACATGTACAGATGTTTCTTGAAAAAAAAGCCCTGTTAATGTCAACTCTGCAAGGTAATGTAATAAACATTAGAAATAATAGCAAATTATAAGGAAATATTAGATGTCTCTGTTTAAAACAATGGCTTCACTGCTATTAGCCATCTAGTGGCAGGTCTGATTTACCAAAGGTAAATCTAAAGAGCGGGCATAAATCACTTTAGTATACTTGCATTGCCAAGCATAGCAGCAGTTAAAAAAAAAACTTCACTGTGTTATTAGCGTGAAAAAAGCAGCACATATAACAATATTTAGCACTGGAACTTTTATTTCAGGCACTTTTGTAATGAATACACATTCCATGTGGCTTTGTTTCATTTTAATAAAAAATTCACTGCGTGTATGCTGTAGTCTGTGTGTGCATATCTGCAGGTGCATATTATGTACTATAAGGGTACAGTTTGGTTGTCCATGAATGATCAATGCACCCACATATGTGCATGAGTCCCATTTTGCATCAACTGCTACTACATCTTATGAGAATTCAAAGCTTGTTACATTTTCTTCTATATACTACTTTTTTTGGAACTACTACTTTTTTTGGAACTACTACTTTTTTTGGAACAAGGTCCATCTTACTATTGCCAAACTGCAAAGTAGTGTTTTGCTTATGCTATTGTAAACTAATAGGCTGTCACTCAATGGTTATTGTTACTTGCTGCATAATTCAAACATAAGCACTCAACATTATTAATTATTTAGGCATGAACACAATATCTATGTTTATGTTTGCCAAATTGCAAATCCTTAAACCTTTTACTTATTTTATAAATAGTAGGCATACAACTATGAAAAGCTTTTTATTCTCTAATTGCAAATCCATATTTAAAAAACCTAAGCTAGTTATAACATGCAATTGTTGAATATCCATCATAAGAATGTTTTAGCTAAGAAGGTCTATTTTTAAGCAGGTAGCTGAATTAGTTGTTAACCTTGTTTTTATTATTTTCGTTAATATGAGACAAACTTAATTCTTCAAAGGCCTCCCAGAACACATTGCATCTGGCAACATCCTTAGACAATTTTGGGCAATGCATCTCAATTAAAAATACACATTTACATAATGGATGTACATGGTTTTGGCTGCATACCATCAATTAAGCACTGTGTAAATGTGCTTTTTTTAACCTAAAAATAAATTCAAAGCAGGAAAATGGAAAACCCTTTTTAATGCTGAAAACATATTGGCAGCTATACTGAATATTTAAATATGGGGTTAAAACAAATTGCTCTGCAGGCAATACTGACATCTGTTACAATATATTAACGGAGTTAGTGTTCACTAAGAGCAGAGGATATGGAAATATATGCATATGAGGAAGAAAGAAAAAAATATTGCCACTGTCAGTTGAGTAGTTTAATTTATTATTGGTATTATTATTGTTATTATTATTTACCATTTTTTAATTTGTAAAAAAGAATACAAAATTGAAAAATGTTTAAAACATTTTTTTAAAGTTTATTTTGAAGTTTCACAGTTATTGTATAAAAAAGCAGTGAGAATACATTTGCATTTAAGTGTGAAATTTTTTCATAGAGATTGCCTCTCAGACAAATTAGACCAAATTAATTTAACCACTTGAAGCCCAGGGTGTTAAACCCCCTTCCTGTCCAGGCCATTTTTCAGTATTCAGCACTAAGGTACTTTGACTGACATTTATTCAGTCATGCAACGCTGCACTGAAACTAATTTTATATCATTTTTTTTGGGACACATGGAGCTTTTTTATAGTGGTAATTAATTAACACTGGGGTTTTTATTTTTTACTACATTAAGTAAAAATTAACAAAAATTTTGAAAAATAATAACTATTTTCCCTACATTTTGTTATGAAACATTTATTACTAACCAATTTTTTGTGTAAAATATAAAAGAAGGGGTCACAACGGGTAAATAGATACCAAACATGTCTAGCCTTAAAAAAACTACAATACTCAAAATCACCCATAAGTGAGGATTTAAAAGCAATTACTGCCCATCAGTTTAGTGTTATTAGTGACTGATTTCCCTAGAATTATGGCTCGCACTCTGACTTTCACAGTGATATGTAACATGTGTGGTGCAATCATCATTTTTGCACGTAGGCGCGCCCGATGCGTATTTACATTTGTATGTGCATAAACGTGGGGGCGGGGGACTTAAAAAATTTGTTTTTTTTTTACATTTTTTATGTGACTATCTTTTTTTAAACTTTTATTTACACCTTATGTTATTGCTATCACATGGGGGCTAGCATAGGGGACAGCTGAGCCCGGGATAGCGGATAATGGCGGTGGAGGGGGGCTGCGGCGCTGAAGGAGGGGGAGACACACTGCTGGGCACATACAAGCAATTGGACAGCTATAGAGCCACCCGAATGCTTGTATGTAACAGCTGTTAAAAGCCACACTATATTGCCAATAGTATTGGAACACCCCTCCAAATCATTGGATTCAGGTGTTCCAATCACCTCCATCGCCACAGGTGCATAAAATCAAGCACCTAGGTATGCAGACTGCTTCTACAAACATTTGTGAAAGAATAGGTCGCTCTCAGGAGCTCAGTGAATTCAAGCGTGGTACCGTGATAAAGTCGATCCATGAAATTTCTTTGCTACCAAATATTCCATCTTCAACTGTTAGTGGTATTATAACAAAGTGGAAGCAACTGGGAACAACAGCAACTCAGCCACGAAGTGGTAGGCCACGTAAAATTACAGAGCGGGGTCAGCGCATGCTGAAGCGCACAATGCACAGAAGTCGCCAACTGTCTGCAGAGTCAATAGCTACAGACCTCCAAACTTCATGTGGCCTCCTGATTGGCACAACAGTGCGTAGAGAGCTTCATGGAATAGGTTTCCATGGCCGAGCAGCTGCATCCAAGCCTTACATCACCAAGTGCAATGCAAAGCGTCGGATGCAGTGGTGTAAAGCTCGCCGCCACTGGACTCTAGAGACGTAGAGATGTGTTCTCTGGAGTGACGAATCACGCTTCTCTGTCTGGCAAATCCGATGGACATGTCTGGGTTTGGCGGTTGCCAGGAGAACAGTACTTGCCTGACTGCATTGTGCCAAGTGTAAAGTTTGGTGGAGGGGGATTATGGTGTGGAGTTGTTTTTCAAGGAGTGGGCTTGGCCCCTTAGTTCCAGTGTAGGGAACTCTTAAGGCATCAGCATACCAAGACATTTTGGACAATTCCAGGCCCCCAACTTTGTGGGAACAGTTTGGGGATGGCCCCTTCCTGTTCCAACATGACTGCACACCAGTACACAAAGCAAGATCCATAAAGACATGGATGAACGAGTTTGGGGTGGAGAAACTTGACTGGCCTGAGTCCTGACCTCAACCCGATAGAACACCTTTGGGATGAATTAGAGTGGAGACTGTGAGCCAGGCCTTCTCGTCCAACATTAGTACCTGACCGCACAAATGTGCTTCTGGAAGAATGGCCAAACATTCCCGTAGACACACTCCTAAACCTTGTGGACAGCCTTCCCAGAAGAGTTGAAGCTGTGATAGCGGCAAATGGTGGGCCTACTCAATATTGAACCCTACGGACTAAGACTGGGATGCCATTAAAGTTCATGTGTGTCTAAAGGCAGGCATCCCAATACGTTTGGCAATATAATGTATTTATGGTGCCCCGCTTGCAGGCTGTCTGTTTATTTATAATGGGCGGATGGCAATCAGTTAAACGTTGTTTGGTCTTAAAAAGAAGGTAATATAGTAGAACAGTTACATAAAAAATCCTAAACTTTGTAACTGTGAAAGGGACATTAAAGTCACATAAGGACTTGCCTTATGTGATGGCTCTTGATCCAAACAGCTTCTTCCTTAACCTCCCTGGCGGTATTCCCGAGTCTGGCTCGGGGTTAATTTTCCATACCAGGAGCGGTAACCCCAAGCCAGACTTGGGAATGAACAGAAAAGTGACACTTACCTTGTCCCTGCTAGCCCGTGGCATCCTGCTGTACGCGGCCCGAAAACGAAACTAAAAGTCAGATGCCGGCATCTGACTTTTAGTTTCGTTTTCGGGCGTCACAGCCGGCGGGAAATTCAAAAGTGAAAAGTTGCAATATACACAGAATACACACAATACAATGTAATCTGCTATGACTACACTTATGTATCAAACTATTTCACTTCAATGTTGTCCCTAGAGCTTTGTCCATTGCCCTGCCTGACACTTTTTCACAATTATAAGAAATTATAATATAATAA
>NW_017306436.1:2551-3558 GCF_000935625.1 Nanorana parkeri | reverse complement strand
ATTTATTATATTATAACGTCTTATAATTATTTATAATTTTATTATAATTTTTTAGTTTCGTGTTTCAAACTTTATCATACCTGGGATGTCTACTAAACTCTTGTTTGGACAGATTTAGGTGAGTTATTCCTAAGATTTACTAAGAATTACAGGCCTACAATATAAAACAACAAATTTCCATGAAAAACAATGTACCGCTTTTGGATGCTAAAATCCTGAATAATCAGACCGCCAGGGAGGTTAAACTCGTTTTCCACAGTCCGTGTCCCACAGAGTCTGTCTGGCTTGGGCACTCCTGGCTGCCTGGCTGCATCCATTCAGTGTCAGTGTTGCTCTCCTCTCCCCTCCGTTGATCTGGACTGCGCATGTGGCCACCCACACTTCCTCTTTCACAGCTTTTGGGAGCCGGGACTTCTGCAGCCGGGAGCGAGCAGTGCTGATACATGGTAAGTTAGTTGGTTATTTGCCAACTTTTTTTCCCTTTTTTTTTACTAGCAATAGATATATGCCAAAAAAAATAGACTTTAATACTACTTTAACCAGTTGACATCCGCGGTGTTAAACCCCCTTCCCATCCAGGCCATTTTTCAGTATTCAGCGCTGCGGTACTTTAACTGACATTTATTCCGTCATGCAGCGCTGTACTGAAATGAATTTTATACCCTTTTTTGGGGACAGATAGAGCTTTCTTTTGGTGGTATTTATTCACCACTGGGGGTTTTATTTTTTTACTATATTAAGGAAAAATTACCAAAATTTAAAAAAAACAAACAGTTTCCCCTATATTAAATGATAAAACATTTATTATTACCCAATTTTTTGGTAAAATATAAAAGATGGGGTCACGTCGGGTAAAAAGACACTAAACATGTCAAGCCTTAAAATTGCGTGCGCCATGAAAACCTCAAAAAACGATAATACCCAAAATTGGCCATAGGCGACGCTTTAAAAGCTGTTACCGCTCATCAGTTTAGTGTTATCAGTGATTGATGGCCCTAAAATGATTG
>NW_017306436.1:0-2055 GCF_000935625.1 Nanorana parkeri | reverse complement strand
GCCGCGAACGAGCACATATAGGCGATCGGCGGGCTATGGACCCGCTGATCGCCTATATGTGAAACACCCGGTACCGGGTGTTTGCGTTGGACGGGTCTTTTCTGCCCGTGCGTGCCCGCTAGGGGGCACGCGCGAGCAGAAAAAAATTGCCGTCCCCCGCAGATGCTGCAGTGCCGTCCGTCCGTTTTTTTACTACGGGCGGACGGCAAGAGGTTAATAACAAAATATACACAAGCATTAAGTGAATATAAAACACGTTTCTATACATTAAAAAGAGAACAGAATTCAGCCATATTCAACAATTCTTGGGACTTTTTGGGTATTTGAGGTTTGTGTTTTAGTACTATAAGGTTTTTTTCCCTCATAATCAAAGCATTGGATTAAAAAAAGCTATGATAACAATCAAAGCCCATTTTAATCACATGGAATTGAAATATATTTCTGTAATAAAATGATCCTGCCTTAATTATATCCAAATCTTACATTGTGAGCTTTTATTATGCAGCAAATTATTGTACCATTAAAAGAATTTTAATACAATATAATATAATCACACATTCAAATACAAATTTATTATGTTATTTTGCAATTGAAAATTGTTAGGGAAGTTTCCAATTAGAATTTATAATTGAGCAGTTCCCAGTGGTTTAATAATATAACAATTCATTATTTTATGTAATCGCATTATGCTTAAAGAAATCAAGTTGCACAGAAAATATCATTTAATTCTCATCTTACATAAAGCTTTGTTTTTCCATTTATTCAACAAAAAAAGGTCACAACTTTATTCCACAACTCACCTTGTTTATGTTCTTATTTTCAGCAGAGATCCTTTAAAAACCCTTTTAGGGAAAACTCTGTGTTTGTTAAAAATAGATACACCATATACAGTTTCTGCACCAATAATTTCGAAGTATAAAATAATTTTATATAACTGGCAACAAATTCTACTTCCCCTTTTTGGAACTATGGTAACTCAGCATGTATACTAGACTACAAGGGATGAGATTTGGGTTTGGGTAAAACTCATGACCCGCCATCCAATGATGTTTCCTCACCACACTTCCACTGATAAATGACCATATTTGGTCAATTATGTCACTCAGGATCACTGGATTTTTTTCATACAGCAGCCAGAGATCTGTCATATAGTGACAAGAGTGCAGTGCAGGCACTAAGCCATCATCCCACAATGGTATTGATGATGGAGTTACATTGGGGACATTTTTCACTTATTCTGTAATTTGAATAAAGGACTTTTTCATAGTGTCTGTTTGTTAATTTACATTTTCACTTTTTTAAGGAATAAGCAAAAATGGATACTAATGTATTCCTTTACAATTCAAAGTGGGAGGGGGAAGTTAAAATGCCACTGGCCACCAATGTTGTGGGATTGTTTTGGGGTGATTTTAAGTGCCAACAACAACCGATGATGGGGGGCGGGGGATTTTAATTTCCACTGATCACTAATGATAGTGGGTTCACCAACAACAATGAACTTGAAATGTTTTGAATTTTAATAATTGTGGGTTTGTTTTGGATGGTTTAAGTGCACCGCCCTCCAATAATTGTGGGGGTCCTTTTGGTTGTTTAAAGTGTTTTGGCTTTATCCATTACATTGAGCCAATGCACTCAATGCAATTGCAGTGCAATGCAATTTCATCCTCTAGGGAACTCTCTTACAGTAATAATGGAAAATTTGCACTTAGCTTCATTGGGTGATTTTTCCCATAGTAAGAGCCAAGGTGTGACACTGCAGCTGTCACATGTCAGCTCTATTGATCGAGAACTGAGAGATCACAAACTTCTGATCGCTCAGTTCACGATCTTCCTCCTGCAGAGAGTGGTGACTGTCAATCACCACTCCCCGAAGGGATTCCACCCTCCCCTCTCTGTTCCTCCAGTGCTGGCTGGAGGAACAGATGGGAGAAGGGGTGGGCACAGCTGACTCTGCCTCTAGAAATGTTTTATGCAGCTTTTCATAGATTTGTAAACCTCTGCCCATCTTTACTTCTGAGACAGAGGGGCTGATTTACGAAGCCCAACACGCACACG
>NW_017306435.1:1991574-1999786 GCF_000935625.1 Nanorana parkeri | reverse complement strand
TTGATAGAATTTGGTCCATCTGGATGGAGTCTGACGCAACATAAAAAGATTTTTGCAAAAAAATATCTGAGCTGCCTGGAAATATTTGTGAAAGTTTGGGAGGCCTAGGCCTCCTTGTTTCTTATGGGCGCACATAGTGTATTTCAAGATTCTGGGTCTGGTGTTACCCCAGGTAAATGAGAGGACTTTTTTCTGAAATGCGTGTAAGGCTTTTCCCGGAATCGCAACCGGCAAAGTCCTGAATAGGTACAGTATTTTGGGCAGAATAGTCATATTGACAGCATTGAGTCGTCCTATCCAGTATAGGGTGTGCCGGGCCCAGGTAGTCATTAGTTCCGTTAGTTTTTTGAAGAGGGGAGTGTAATTAGTTTTGTAAAGGGAGCAATAGTCTGTGGTCAGCAGTATCCCCAGATATTCCAGGTGAGATGAACGCCAGGTGAACGTGAAGTTCCTCCGCACGGCATCTACCATGTCTTGTGTCAGGGACACGTTGAGGGCTAGTGATTTTTCTTTATTATTGGAGAGGTTAGAAACTTGTGCAAAGGAGTCTAGTACCGAAATTAGGTTTGGGATGGAGATATGGGGCTGAGAGATTGTGAGAAGAAAATCATTTGCAAATAAGTTGAGTTTATGTTCTGTGTTTCCGACGGTCACGCCGTGTATGTTTGGGTTGTGTCGGAGTAGGTGTGCCAGGGGCTCTATTGCTAGGACGAATAGAATTGGGGACAAGGGGCATCCCTGTCTTGTGCCCCGGTGGATGGTAAATGGTGGGGAGGAGCATTGGAGGTATCTCACTGTAGCAGAGGGGTTATTGTATAGGGCATCCAGCCATCGTAAAAAGGTTGGAGGGAATCCCCACTTTCCCAAAATGTAATATAAATAGTCCCAGGAGACGTTATCAAAGGCCTTTTGGATGTCCAGGGACAACAACATGCCTGGGAGTTTAGTTTGCCGCATGGCGTGTATTAGCTGAATTACTTTTCTTGTGTTATCTGTGGCCTGGCGGTGTGGCACAAAGCCGACTTGGTCTCTGTGGATTAATGTTTCTAGAAAACAGTTTATCCTATTGGCCAGGATTTTGGAGAGTAATTTGGTGTCTATATTTAGGAGAGATATGGGCCTGTAATTATGTGGGTCCGTGTCGTCCGGTCCCGGCTTTGGAAGCATCACCACCTGAGCTGCCAGTGAGGAGGAGTGTAGCTTCCGGCCTCCAGACAGATGGTTGAATAGTGCCACCAGGTGTGGAGCTAAGATGTCAGATAATTTTTTGTAATATAAGGCCGTAAATCCGTCTGGCCCCGGGGATTTAACAGGTTTAAGTGTTTTGATGGCCGCCAAGACTTCTGACTCAGTTATTTCAGCCTCCATCTTTTCCACCATAGAGCTGGACAGTGTAGTGGAGGGGAAGTCCGTGAACAGGGAGTTTGCCTTATGGGTATCAAATTGGGGGGGAGGGCTATATAGTTTGCGCAGGATATGAGCGAATTTGGATACAATGTGAGCTGGGTTCGCCGTTAGGGTCCCATTAGAGAGCCGAAGCTTGATGGGTTTAACCCCCCTGGGCTTTGCATTCAATAAATTTGCTAACATGGAGCCTGGCTTGTTTGAGCGCGCGTAAAAGGAACTGTTTGCCCACCTGATTTGTTTCTCAGCTTTGTCATTAAGATTCAGTTCCACTTTGACCGAGGCCACCTGTCGGCGCAACCTGTGGGAGGGAGCGGTTTTCCAAGCCGACTTGAGACTTTCCAATTCAGTGTAGAGGGACTGGATTTTACTGTCGCGGCCCCTCTTCCTGCGGGAGGCTAGCCGTATAAGGTCGCCTCGAAGTGTTGCCTTGTGGGCTTCCCACAAGGAGACTGGTGAGGTCACTGATCCCCCATTCTCCAAAAAGTACTGGAGAAGGTGGTCACGGACGAGTGCCGCCGAGTCGGCGAACGTGAGCAACGAGTCATTCAGGCGCCAAGTGTAGGACGTCGGGCTGGAGGATAGGGATACACAGTCGAGGAGGAGTGGGGAATGGTCAGACCAGGGAACAGAAAGTATTTTGGCAGAGTTTATTCTAGGGAGGAAGGACTGGGGAGCGAATATGTGGCCTAACTGCACTTTTAAGGTTTAACTCTTGAGTTTAATGCCACTTTAATAAGTCATTGGAAAAGTGCACCATTGCAATGCCAGTCAGTTTAGAAGTTTGTTGGCACAGTGGCAACCAGTGGAGAAGTGTGCCACTGTATTGTCAATAAGGGGAGAAGTGTATAGGTACAGCAGTAGACAGTGAAGAAGTGTGCTACTACAACAAACATCTCCACACCCTCTTGACTTGATTAGATAAAAGTGCATGTAACCCTTAAAAATAAAAAATTTAATATTGCATTGAAAAAAAGGAACTAGTAAATGTTCCTTCTTGTGCCACTACCCTGTTACTATCAAATGCCTTTTGATCCTGCCAGTTGCCCTCCCTCCCTGTTGCTTTCTGAACACACTAGGCATGGAACGGTATCCATCCCAACGCAGTCAGCTTGCATTAATCCTCACATGGGAGCTTCAGGATGCAGTGCCAATGTACAACATGCATGTAAGTCCCGAAGTCAGATGCTGCTAAAACACCCCCACTACTGACACGCTCCACTCTCCCACACACATACCCAATGCAAGACTATACTTTGCCTAAAGCTATAGGCAGAGAGTGTCTAGGGATGCCAATCATCCTTCTATCCCTGCCTTCAGCAAGAGGACTCTTTCTGCTCCTTGGATATGTGTCATTGGCAGAAGCTGCCAATGACATGGCCAAGAGGACCTAAGTGAGGACTAGAGGATACTTTACAATTGACCAATAGGAAGGTGGTCGGTTGGGCGGGGTGTTCAAACTGCTGTGTGTCCACCGCCCTCTCCTATGTTTGAATCACTCTGTTTGACTGTTTGCTGCTTATGTAATTTAATTAAGAGATAACATTCGTAGACATGTGTTGCAAATGAAATATAGAGGTGCTGGAAGTTTCACACCCCGGGTTGTAGTATAAAAGAAAAAGGATATTTCCACAGTGGAGTGTGCAAATACCCAAAGGGAAAGGAGAAAGGGGGCTTTTTAGAAACAATTCCAGACCTCAGAGATAAAATCTTAGAAAAACATTTATTTTAAATGCCATTTTAAACATTATTTTAAAATAGAGAGAAAAAAATCATAAATAAAAAACATATACGGGTGCATTCACCATCTGGTGACAGTACCGTACAGTTCTGAAATATGCAGTTGCTTTTTTCAAAGTTGTATGAGTGCTCCTGTATGTCCCAACATGTTTCGCCCAAACGGGGCTTCTTCAGGGGAAGAAAATAGAAGAAAATATATATCCTAGAGTAGAAATAGGAAGAACCCACATGTAATAAGATTAGAGAGCTGCACTTAATCTTATAGCGGAATCATCGTTTACATTCATCAATCTCAATCACAATAAGAATAATAATATTAAAATAATATTAAACGCTTACGTGTATATATCTTCGCGATCAATTGATCAAAAGCACGGGAGTATGATGAGGAAAGCAACTGTTTCAGATTCCTCATCATACTCCCGTGCTTTTGATCAATTGATCAATTGATAATTTTTGAACAATTGTATTCACCATATTGTAAACATGAGATAACTAGAGCATAGGGATTATTGTTTTCTAGTTTATGGTTCAGGAGGAGCATAGGAGTGTAACAGGTCCTAATGATTTCCTGCAAGACAAAAGCTATTCTGAAGATTTTTCAGGTACGTTGTCTTGGTACAGTATGCTAATTAATTTACAAAGAGCCCTGAGGTAGAGGGAAGCTCCCCCGAAATGTGTCAGCTAGCCGGTTCTCCTTGGGACCTGCTTTGTAACTCATTGTCCATTCCTATATCCTTATGTGAGTAGTTTTATGTTACTTTTATAGCTCCATTTAATAAGCGTTATTACACCAGGAAAAGGCGTTGTCTGTTTGTTTTACATGTGGTGTGAGGATACTTCCCAGTGGCCTTGAAGACGGTAGCCTTCTCCACCTATGGATTGAAGTTGAAGAACCACTTTATGCTGAGTGCTGTGGTGCATTTTGTTTTCTTTGAACACAGGGATTAAAGCAATATACCATATCAAGACTTCCTCAAAGCCATAAAGAAATTCCACTGGAAATCAGGATGTGAAAGGATTTGAGGCATAAAAAATACTGTTCAAAGTGAGAAAAAAAGACCTGACTGTTAAAAGTCCCTATAGTCTAGAAAGTCCACAAAGAATTGAAGGTATCCCAGCAAAATATTCTTCAAAAGGAATCTTCTGTCACAACATTGCAAAACTATTACCTGATGTAACTATGGACTGGGTTGCTCTGCTCTAGTTGGTACATCTCTCTGATTCCCCACTGCGTCAATGAAAAGGGACTCGTGGTGAAGACTGTATTTAGACCTGGGTGTTTGGGGCAATTCAGGTTCAGTGGGCCCCTTGTATGCAGAAATTAAAATACTCAGCAAATCAAATTGAAACTTTAAAGCCAGTTTATTGCATGCCGTTGGAACTGAAAAGTTATAGATTTTTAGGTAAGACAAATTACAAAAAACATAGCTATGCTGCCGTGTACTCTTTAGTTTCTATAGAAAACAATGGCTGACTCAACCATTTACACACACAATTTAAACTTTCAATGCAAAGGTTTATCTATGCTAGGTACAGTAACTTTTACCAACTTACAGCTACTATATGTGCATCACACTACAGTATCTACAAAAATAGTCTTTCTTTCTACACTTGACATCTGACAAATATCTGTAATGAACTCCTCAAACTTCATCCTGTTCAGAACACTGCTCCTACATCCAGTAGGCACACATAAAAATACAATACATTCTAATAACATGAACTCATTTTTTATTTATTGTATTTTTGTAATGAGGGGGCCCCTTCTGGTAGGGGGCAAGGCAATTGACCCTTTTCCTTCTTGTACACCTGTGCCACTCATGGGAGAGTGTTGTAGAAAAACCACTATAAAACTACGAAAGCTTGACTACAGATCCACAATGAACAGCTGGATGTCAACACCTTTAAAGGAAATGAGTCACAAATTCAACTTTTTTGAAGACTAAACAAGGGCTAAGAATGAACTACAGTACTCATGAGAACCTTCTGCCATCAGTAAACATTTAGGAGAGTGTGATGCCCAAATGACCTATAAACCTTGCTATTACTGGATGATGCACGAGTTCCTCTTCCTGGCATAGATTTCTAAAGAGAAATATCAGGCTGATGTTCACATGGGCGATGCGGCAACAGAATGATTGAAAACACACAAGACAACAGCAGAATGCCTGAAAACAACACAGCACACACATTTATGGAATGGCCTAGCTTAACTCTGATCTCAATCCAGATGTAATATTGTTATCCCAAAACCTGTGAGCTAAAGCAGTTTTATATTGATAAGACGAACATGATTTCTTCCCAGTGTTGGGAAACTCGTCCACAGCTACAGAAAAAATGTAGTTGCAGAGAAATCTGGCATATGCATGTTATTTTTCCAAAGAAATCACAAGAAATTGTGTAATTAGATTAGGTAGATTTATTGTAGCTTCCTGTCCCGACTATTAGACCTTTGCCTCTACAAAACAAAATGGGATCCAGTCCAATCTAATGCCATCTAATTTCCCAAAGATGGCAAATACTTTATCACAGAACTGTAAGGGACTATATTTAATAGAAATAGACCAAATGTAACATATTTTTCTGTCTTCGATGAAATTCAAACACAGATCCTCTCTTAAAATTCCCAGTTGTGGCCAATGAATTTATGCATTTGAATTCTTACTTGACAGCTCTTCTGACAAGTGCATTTCATATCACCTGCAGCTGCTCTAAATAATGGCAGAGTGGCAGTGAATTAATATGTTCTTTTATTTTTAACTAATGTAAACACATTGACTGATGTGTTCATTATTCTTCACTGATGAATTAATTTGGCTGAGTTAATATATACTATAAATTATTTGTGGTATGGTGAGTTTTGAAAGGAGCTGAAATCTGGCATGTATGTAATAAAATAATGTTGCTAAGTCTTGTCAACCTAAAACCACAAAAGCCTATATCTGTGGGGAAAAAAATAACAATGTGAACAGATTATTGCTGGAATGTGTGTATAGGATGCTACTTTTACATGTTTGTTTGGAATATATGCTTTACAATATTAACTGGACTTTGAGGCAAGGTAGTGGGTGAGAGCAACCAACACTAGTAAAAGAATTACCCATTGCATGTTCTGAAATGATGAAGTTAAGGCCTCATTCACACACAACACAAGAGCAAAATTGTATATCGTGTATATATGTGTACATCCCCTCTGTTCTCAGGCTTATTGTCTATTACCATGGCATTATTAAAAGATGAGCCTGATGATGTTTCAGGTCTGAAAGGCCAAACTGTCCTTCATCACCTCAGAGCATTCATGACATATACATCTTTCACAAACTATGGCCTTTATAACTGCTATATACAAGTAGGGAAAACTCAATGATACTACTTACTAATACATATTAGTACATGGGGCTTTGATAACAGAGGAGGTGAGGTTTAAAGAGAAGCTGTCACTTTGCCCATGCAAGGAAAAGTTACAGTTCTCTGCACAGCCCTCCCCCCACTCCCTTATACTTACCTAGCCAGTGCTCCCCTACTGCACCTTCATCCTTTGCAGCCAGTGAAACTACGTTCTGAGTACAGGAGAGCATCTAACCACCTCCTCTGTGACAGTGCTTGGACTTAGAAGCCAATCGCTAGGCTCAAACTTTGTAACATGACCACTGCCCCTGGTTGCCAGCTCTACTGATTTTAGTGCAAGAAATGGTGAGAGAGTGCAGGCAAGGTGAGCATAAGAGGGTGCGAGGGCCTTTGACCAGGGACTGTCACAATGTCCTGCAAAAGCAAGGTGACAGTGGCTCTTTAGAAGGAAGCTTTCAGGTGAATGAAGGTGATTGCATTGCATTCTATTGCATTGGAGCTAAGCTCTGCTCACCCTAGAGCTAAGCCATGCCTGCGTGATTCATCAGTACAATGTGGAAGCCAGTTCTGTATTGCCAGGTTATGGACATTCAACTATGAACATATTTTTAAAACTCAACTCTGGGAATTGCACAAAAACTACCCTTGAAGTGGCCCTCTACAATGCAACTGTAAATGCAGGGTAAGTCTGTGTAATACTTACCTCATTCCTCACTGCAGCAGGCTCTGTGCAACTGGTCTCCTGAAGCTCTTCTCTAAGATGCTCTGGTAAATGCAGTACAATGCAAGGCCAATATCCGGTGAAGAACCGCCCAAACCCCGGAGCATCAGGGAGAAGAAGAGAGAGCCCAAGCCTGCCAGAACAAACCCTCGATGACCTCTGTAGCAACAGACAGTCACAAAGTCTAAGAAACAGACTTTGACAGCACACTCCTCTTCATTCCCGACCACTTGCAATGCCACCATAATCTTGGACCATCTAACCTTTGGCTTACACCATTCCTTTAAAAAAGACGTCTCACCTTATATTATTTTTCTCAGCTCAATCACCTAACTCCCACTGTGTATGTTGCTTTTTTTTTTTATTCCATGCTGCTGTGTACAGTAGAAACTGAGATATAAACTTTCACAGTTCTCTCCTGTTCATTCCCGACCACGCTCAGCAAAGTAGACGAACTCTTGATTGACAGCTCTTATCTCACTGCCTCTGCATTTCCCAGACATAAGGAAGGTCACTGCAATGCAGAGAGAGGTGGCACGCTGTCACAGGAATCAACACAGGCAATAGAACTGGAAGGGGAACTTGCTTTGTGTCTGGAAAGTCTAGAGACAGTGAGATAAGGACTGTCAATCATGAGGCCGTCTCCTTTGCAGAGTGTGGTCCTATCTTTAAAGGAATGGTGTGAGTCCAAGGTTAGATGGTCCAAGATTATGGTGACATTGCAAGTGTGATACATAGGCCAAAAAAAGTGTGACTCCATTTACATTTAAAGGCTGTGTGTCTGTATGACCAGTTCTCGATATATTCAAGATTTTCTGTTTTAAAAAAGTGAACATTTGTAGGAAGGGGAGCAGGGAGCATCAGCAGATGCTGAAGGGAAGTCTGATTAAAACCGAAAGCAGGAAAACTACAGCTAAAGTTTGAAAGCTGGAAAAGGAAGGGTTATATATTATTCATGGAGAAAGAGGAAAAGGGAAAGAGGATGTTAGGAAAGTA
>NW_017306435.1:1963962-1991518 GCF_000935625.1 Nanorana parkeri | reverse complement strand
TTGCAGGATTAGTTCTCCTAAATGTAGGACATCTTGAGGTGTGTCATCGTAACATTGGATGGTAGAGCAAAATAGTTCATTTCTAAGGGCTCATGTAGTGGGGTGGGGGGAGGGGGAGGGCAGCATCAGTTTGTATGAGGAGGAGCTCATGCAATGTATCAATGGCATCCAGGTGTCCCTGAATTTCTCTATTTTGTGAATTGTGGCTGCAAGGTCCTACATTGGCATTGTTTCATTGACTTTTCCTATCTACAGAGAGGGCGGAGGGCTAGTGCTTCTCCACACAGCCAGAATGCAGGTTCTGGCTGCATTCAGTAAATGTATAGTGAGGCCTCACATTTTTGGATCTTGCTAAAAGTGGAGCAGTGCTCTCTTTCTCTACCCAACTTCATAGCATATCCTTTGTCCAGTAGAGCAAATATACTTTAAACTGTGTAAATATGCCAGCTTAAAGTATATGTTGCTATTTGTCCTTGACCAGGTTGAGTTGGACGTATCTACAGATTCAGACTGGTTCTCTCTTCCATCACCCTGCTAAGAGAAATGAATCATTCTTGATACGCAAAGTGATAACAGTGTACATTGCTATGCTCTTATTAATCATGCTGTCACTTAACAAAGCACTAAACTACGGCGCAGAGAAATATAAATGAGCATTGAATACACAAATCCTGGTGGTACACTTAACATTAATACAATTTGTGTATTACATTTTGTGCTTACATGTTGTATTAAAGGCAACATTTCTAATTTCACAGCATTTGTAGAAAAAGGTTAAAAGCAAACTAAAATGAAATTGCAAGGCACCCTCCACGGGAATGTTCGCCTTCTTTAGTTCAAATGGGTTCAGCAGTTGCCACTGAATGGAACTCACCAATAAAATGATGCAGAAATAACCTTTCATGTATTCAGAAACACACTGAAACAGCTCAGAAAATATTAAAATACAAAAGAATATATGCCTATTGAAATGACAAACACAACAATATGACATAAAATGTGCAAAAGGAATAGACTATCACATGTTACATAAAATATATTTTTTATTATTGTGCATCAAATCTAAAAGCATAGTCCACCTTTTTCAAGACATTAATAAAACAAAAAATGCCTGCAAATGCAATCAGTGCATTGCACAGGCTCCTGCATTGTTTAGCCCTAGCCCCAACTCTGTTTGGAAGTATGGACCTTCTATTACTAAGCTGAAGGAAGTAAACAATGAAATGCAAGTGCCGTGACATTACCGTCTTGCTGCCAGTGTGATTTGTGTTGAGTTGTGTTGCCATTGTGGCAGATGGGACTTGTAGTCTTCCAATTCACAGATCCCCACGAATGGATGCAACTGTGCATGGCTATACTCAGATCAAAACAGATGTCTTCAGGGGGAGGCACTACGTGACTATGTGTGCATGGGGAAAGGGGGGTGGTGGTTTGACGGTGGGGGGTTTCTTTTAAAATCAGAAATGAGAAAAGATTTTATTTATTTTTGCCAAATACACACACATGCCTATGTGTACCTAAGCATTTTATATGTACTCCGAGCTTGATAAAAAAACCTCTTAGAGTTTGAAACATGGTAATACTGTAACATAAATTTTACAGCCTTAAAATAGGAATAAAAACACTATTTCCATGCTGTTGTTTATAACCTGCGTGCAAATCACTTTTTGGAAACTATTTTACATAGTTACACAGCATTTGAGGTTGAATAAAGACACAGGTCCAACAAGTTCAACCTTTGTGTGTCTGTGTATGTTTGTGCGCACGTGTGTATATATGAGTCCCTTAGTAGTCTAGTCATAAAGAGTACCTGTACCCCCGTATGTTATAGTCCTTGAGGAAGTTATCTAAATTATTTTTTAATAATTCCATACTCTCTTCTGATACCACTGCTTGTAGAAGAGCGTTCCAAAATGTAACCACTTAACTGAAAAGAAGCCCCTGGTGGAGAAAAGATTGTGGTTACATCTTTTCTCCACCAATTTTAGGTTGTGGCCTCAAGTCTTTATTAGGGAGTTTACAGTAAAAAGTTTATTGCTGATGTTGCCATCACCACTAATCATTTTGTACATTAAAATCATGTCCTCTCTTAATCTCCTCACTTCTAGCGTGAACAAGTTTAAATTTAGCAGCCATGTCTCATAACTTTGGTCCTTCAGCCCCTTAATTAGTTTTGTTGACCTTCTCTGGACTCTCTCCAGCTCAAGGACAACCTTTCTGTGGATTGGTGACCAAAACTGAACCGTATACTCCAGATGAGGCCGAATCATTGATCTATAGAGTGGCAAAATTATTGTTTTGTCTCTAGAATACATTCCCTTTTTAATGCATGACAGTACTCTGCTCGCTTCATTTGCCGCAGCCTGGCATTGCATGCTATTATTCAATCTGTGGTCAACTATGACACCCAAATCTTTTTCCATTTCTGACTTCCCTAGTGGAGTTCCCATTAATGTGTATTCTGCTTGCCTATTTTTAACCCCAAAATGCATTACTTTACATTTTTCAACATTGAACCTCACCTGCCATGAGTTGTTCAATAGTTGCTCACTCCCCTATTTTATCCAGGTCTTCCTGTAATGATAGAATGTCTAAGCTCGTGTCTACCACCCTCCCAATTTTAGTATTATCTGCAAACACAGAGACATTTCTATCGACTCCCTCGCCAATATCATTAATAAACAGCTTAGCACAGAACCCTGGGGCACGCCACTCTCAATCTTAGACCAATATGAAGAACCATTTATCAATACTGAAGCCAGTTCTCTATCCATGTGCACACCATTTCCTCCATGCCCAGAGATTGCAGCTTGTGTATTAAGCGTTTATGTGGTACCGTGTCCTTCATCAATCCAATCTGATTATCACTTATTATACCAATGCCATGAACAAAATCCACTTAATAGTCCTTTATCATTCCCTCAAACAGTTTGCATACTATTGATGTTAGACTGACTGGCCTGTAGTTCTCTGGATGGCATTTTGAACCTTTTTGAATATTGTTACTATTGTGGATTTAACCTGGCTGAGCTCTTAAAGTACACTAGGGTGCAGGTTATCTGGCCCTAACAAGTTTTTTTGCATTGAGTTTTTCTAGTTTTTGTTGATATCATGTCAACATAGCATGACTGTGTGGAGTGACACCTGGTCTAAAGTCAGCATTAAACCTCCAGTAAAATACATTGTACATAGGTTATTATAAAATAGGCGCATTCACTGATTTATTTTTAAAACTCATTTAGAACTCTTCTTCCAAGCTAGAAGAGACTAACAATACATCCCAGCCTTGGGTGATGACTAAGTGCCATGTACAATGATGGGAGCCTGAGATGATAAGAGTGGCCTCTCTTGCTGCTCCAGTCCAAGGACCCCTGTGGAACAGATGCGCAAGGACAAGAAGTGGCACGAGTGTCGGCTGATGGTGCAGTCACTGGAGATGATGGAAACAGTGGTGCAGACGTATCCCGGGCAGGAAGAAAGTGAAGAATGCAGATCTTTGGTAGCGATGTCCAGGACGAGCCGTAGACAGGGACAGGCTGAGGTGAAAACTTGCAGGCATCGTAGTACAAGACAGCAGACAAAGTAGCCAAGTGAAGTCAAGAAAGAGCTGTGGTCGAGGGATACAGAACAGCAGTCAGAAGGTCAAGGCAAGCTGAGTCGGTAAGAGAAGATCAGAATCAGCATGCAGAATAGAGGAACTCAGTAGCAGGGAACAGCTGAAGATCACTCAGCATGGAGGCCAGAATTGTCCTAGATTGTGCGCTTCTCCTGCCTTCTCCAAACTCTTCACCCTCCTGTGAATAACCCTGTAAGACTGCTAATTAGACATGTGCGATTCATTTTGGAAAGATTCGTTATTCGGATGAATATTCGGAAATGCGGAGATTCGGATGTATCCAAATTTCCGAATGACAGAAATGACGAATGCAAACGAATCCTAATTTCCCATACGTTAGCTCTAGTCTGTATGAATTTTCGTTTGTGGTCGAATTTTCATTGCAGCAAAGTAACATTAGAGACATTACAGTCTGCAGAAAAAAAAAGCATAGTAGTCCCCCCCAATTCATACCAGACCCTTTAGGTCTGGTAGGAACGTTAGGAGGAACCCCCCAAGTTAAAACAAAGGCCCTTTAGGTCTGGTAAAACATTTTTGGGGGGAACCCCAGCCCCCCATAAATGGGGAAAAAAGTGGGGTCCCCCTAACATTCCTACCAGACCCTTGATGCAAGCACAGGCCCGGCAGGAAAGGGGGGGAGGATCGAGCGCCCCCCTCCCTGCGCCTTACCAGGCCATGTGCCCTCGGCATTGGGAGGGTGTCCCCCATGCCGATGGGGACAAGGGCCTCTTCCCCACAACCCTGACCCGGTGGTTGTGGGGGTCTGCGGTAGGAATGTTAGGGGGGACCCTTTAATTAAGATGCTGCCCCGCCTTGTGATTGAGTAAGGGGTCTGTTTACTGTTTACTTTCGGGCAGGAGACGTCATTTTGCGGCATGTTTTCATCGGGTTCGGACAGTCGTCGCGCAGCGGGACTTTTTTTTATTTCAGCGTGTCGGCGGGCGACGTGCATCGTGTTTGATGCTGGATTACATCAATGGAGCCTTTTTTTTCTAGTGTGGTTTATTTACTTTTAATTTGAACCCTTTAGTGAATGAGTAGGGGTACAAGTACCCCTTACTCATTCACAAGGGGGGGGGGGGGTTCTGGGTGCCCCCTTATATAAGCTCCTTGCCCACAGACCCCCACAGCCACTGGGTCAGGGTTGTGGGGAAGAGGCCCCTGTCCCCATCGGCATGGGGACACCCTACCAATGCCGAGGCACGTGGCCTGGTAAGGCGCACGGAGGGGGGGCACTTGTTACTGGTTTTCCTTTAAAATAAGTTTGATTTGTTCAATTATTGTTTCAGTTACGGACCTGGGATTTTTTAATGTCTGATTGAGGACTAATAATAGATGGATTCCTAGCCAGTATGCTTTTTTTTGTCAATCAATAAAAATGTAATTTATGTTTTACAATACACTGTAATAAACGACCTAAGCCTACTAGGTAAGTTTCCAGCGCCTGCATACTCTGACTTGGTCACCTCCCAGATCATGTTCCAGGTATGTTCTTCTATGGGGCCTCCAAGGTCCCTTTCCCAGGCTAGCATATATTTGTGACCAGGGGGATTTGCACCCGACAGTATCTGGGCATAGATTTAAGAGATAAGACCTGGTGCGAAGGGGTCACTCGAACAGGCCCATTCAAACGAGGTGAACATTGAACCCGTATGGAATGTTGGTACTTGTGCGGATATTAAATGCTTGACTTAAAGATAGTGAAACAGCTCGTTGGCCGGCAATTTAAAGGAGTCTCGCAATTGTTGGAATGTTTTAGGGCCCGCAGCACTGTCCAGTTGGCGCAGCTCAGCCTCATCTCCTGATATCCAAAGACGGAATGCGAGTGGGAAATCACAGCCAGGGGGGAAAGCCGGGTTTTTCAAAAAGGACAGGAGTGGGCGGTGTGCGAACATCAGGTGGCTTGAGTATTTATGTGCATCCCAGTGGTGTAGGGCTTGTCCTATGATTGGGTTCGTTAGCTGTTGCCTATTTTTGGGGAGTAACCAAATGAGGTTGTTGATAGTCAGAGGGTCGCAGTCAACCGCTTCTAGGGAGACCCACAAAGGGTGGTCTGTAGTAGCGTGGTATTTTGGAAGCGCTGCTAATTGGGCAGCAGTGTAGTAAGCTGATACATGGGGCACTCCCAGACCGCCGCTCAGCGTCTGTGAGTAGAGTGCTGCGCGGGATATGCGTGAACTGCCTTCCTGCCAAAGTTAAACATTTGGCACTGTAGAATTCTAAGTCTATGTCGTGGTAAAGGGATTGGGAGGACCCTGAAGAAGTAAAGCAATTTCGGTAAGTAAGTCATCTTGATGGCGGATATCAGCCCTAGCCAGGACAAAGTATAGTGCGACCAGGTGCGGAGTAGTAGTGTGAGACGAGAGAATAGAGCAGGGTAATTCGCTTCAAATAGGGATTCATATGTAGCTGTTAGGTGGATGCCTAGATAACGCAATGCTTGGGGTTCCCACACAAAGGGAAAAGCGGTTCGATGGGTGTCCACAGTTGCGGTTGGTAGTGTCATGTTAAGGGCTTTAGATTTATGGGGGTTAAATTTCAGGCCGGATACGGCCTCGTATTGGTCAAGGATAGAGAACAGGTTTGGCAGAGAGATGGATGGGTTCGAGACAAACAACAGTATGTCGTCTGCAAACAAACTAAGCTTATGTTGATGGCCTGCTCTGGAGAGACCTGTGACATCCGGGTGTTCCCGGATAAGTTGGGCCAGTGGTTCTATTGTGAGCGCAAAGAGCAGTGGGGACAGAGGGCAGCCCTGGCGTGTGCCTCTAGTGATGGGAAATGAGGCAGAGCGATGGCCAGCATATTTGACTGATGCGCTCGGGTTTGCGTACAGTGCACGGACCCAGGTGATAAACATAGTTCCAAACCCCCACCTATGTAGTGTGCTAAAGAGGTAGGGCCATGACAAGGTGTCAAAGGCTTTTTGGATATCGAGAGACAGTAGCATGAGTGGGGTGTTTCTAGCCCTGGCTGCTTCCCCTAATAGGCATGCCCGACGGATGCCGTCCCCCGCCTGCCTACGAGGCATGAAACCCACCTAATCGCCATGAATTATTGAAGTGATGTCCTTATTGAGACGGGCTGCCAAAATTTTCCCCAATATTTTTATTTCTATATTTAGTAATGATATGGGCCGAAAATTAGAGCAGTTTGAATTAGCGGAGTCAGGTTTAGGAATCATGCAGATCGTAGCCGATAGGGTTTCTGGTCGTGGGCTGGCTCCGGTGCGTATAGAGTTAAGCGCTTCTAGCAAAAGTGGAGATAGCGGGTCTAAGTATTTTTTGTAGTACAGTGAATCAGTCGGGGCCCGGTTTTTTACTCACTTTCAGGGATTTAACAGCCCATTGGGCTGTTGGTAGGGAAAGGTCAACTAGGGCCTGAGGAATGTCAGGCAGGTGGTCCGGAGTCGCTGGAGAGTAGAGCGTGAATAGATTGCGTTCAAATTCCGAAGTGATTTTTGAGGGGTCACTGGTCAGGGCACCCGACCGTGTGCGGATTCGCAGTGGTTTGTAAGTGAGGTCAGTAGAACGCAATCTCCGGGCTAGTAGTGAGTCCTGCTTGTTTCCCTTTAGGTAAAACTGGTGTGCGATAACGCAGGCTCCGGTCAGCCAGACTTGTCAGGAGTAAGATTAGGTCACGGGACACCCTACCCAGGTTCTGCCTATGTGCTTGGGTGGCGTGCACGTGAAAGGCAGCCGAGGCCGCCTGGAAATCAGACTCTAGATCCGCTAGGCGACGCAAGCGATCCCGCTTGTGCGAGGCGGCCAATTGAATACAGCGACCCCGAACCACCACTTTGTGCGCTTCCCACAATGTGAGGGGTGAAACATCAGGGGTAGAATTCAGTAGGATATAGGAAGTGAGTTCAATTTCTATAGCAAGACGCATAGTCTCATTATTAAGTAGTAAGTCATTGAGGTACCAGGTCCTATCGGTTTTGGTGGCCCACAGGGACGTCAGTTCTATCGTGACGCCACTGTGGTCAGTCCAAGAAAAATGGGTCATGGAGGATCGGAGGATATTGGGAAGGAGAGCGGGGCCAATAAAAATGTGGTCAATCCTTGAGAATGTTTTGTGTGGATGGGAGTAAAAGGAATAGTCCTTTGTGGAGGGGTTGACCTCCCTCCAACAATCTACCAACGTGTGGTGCGTTAGAAGTGAACGGAAGGCTCCTGATTGTGAAGAAGGGGTTGAGTGCAGGCCGGTTCTGTCTATACTGGGGAACAGGGTCAAATTTGAGTCACCACATAGGATAGCCGTACCCCTGGCATGTGATTATACCACTTGTATGAGATCAGACAAAAAACGTAGCTGGCGGGTGTTAGGAGCGTAATACGTTACCGCGGTGACTTCCTGGTCCTGCAGGAGGCCCTGGATTAGAAGATATCTGCCTGAGGGATCCCGAATTTCTTTCTGGCTCTCAAAGCAGGCTATGCGGTGGAAACCAATGAGAACACCCCTGTGTTTTGTTGGTGCACTCGCCGTGAACACTGTGGGAAACTGCGAGTGGAAATACCTCGGTTCCGAGGACTGGGAGAAGTGGGTTTCCTGCAGACAAATAACATCATATTTATGTGAACAAAACTGTTTAAAGGCTAGTGTTCGTTTGTTGGGGGAATTGAATCGCTTAACATTGAGAGATAAGAAACTGAGAGGTGCCATGACTATTCACGGGTCAGGATGGGCCGAGTGTTCGATTCTCCATACACTTGCATTGAGTTCGAGTTCGTATTCGAACATTTCGGCCATTCGAATGTTCGAATACCAACCGAACAGGGGTGGTGTTCGGCTCATCCCTATTTACGGGTAGCGGCGGAGTCAGTGGCAATGTGCCCTGCAGACACTAGGGGTATGTCCCAGCTCCCAGTAGTACAACGTAGTAGTGCTGAAATGGGTAAAGGTTGGGGAGGAGGGAGGAAGGGAGGGGTAAGGAAACCAAACAATACTCTGACTGGGAGCGTTGAGCTTTCAAACTCCGGCTAACAACGCTCTCGGGCAGAACCAGGTCCACAAGGTGTGCTGGAAGCAACCTTCTGGATATTGCGGGGGTACAGTGATTCCCCTGCCGAGACACTTATAATAGGGTTAAACATGAAAGAAAAACACGGTGCTGAATAAAACGTTAGTGACGTTAGAGTGAAACAATTTGTCAACTGTTCCCTGAGCTTTAGAACACATTCGATACAATATGGTTGTAGAGCACCCTCCCCCACCCGCCCCGTAGAGTGTTAGTGGCTCAGAGGTCCACTGATGCCGGTATTCCGGACCCACTCTGCAGAGCTGGCAAGGAGGCTTTAGGCCACCAGTGAGCACCTGTGCAATACTATTGGGTCTATTCACTAAGCTGCCGTAGGCAGCCAAGTGAAAGACCGACCTGAAGTGAAGTGAGCCGAACGATGTTCGGCTATTCACTTTAGGCTGGTACGGCTGATTTCAGCCGTATATCGGCTGAAATCAGCCGTACATCAGGTGGCTTCATGTGGCTTCGGGTCAACCGAACATGCTCAGCATGTTCGGCCGACCCGAAGTGCAGGAGGAGTTCGACTCAGCCGATACAACATCAGGATCGGCTAAGCCGAACCTTCGGCAGGCTACTCGCTGCTGTTCGGTCTATTCTTATAGATGCCGAACAGCAGTGAGCGAATAGCCGAATAGCCGAATTCGGCTCGGCTGTTCTGCTCGGTCACTCAGAGGGACCGAGCAGAACAGAAAAATAATTTAAAAAGTACAAAAAAAGTAAATAGAAAACGATTGTGCGGAGCTAGCAATGACAGCTAGCTCCGCCCAACAGTTTTCTATTGTCAGGCGGTTCTGCTGCCGTCAAAAAAAATGAAAAAATGAATAGCCCCTACAGCAGCCCTTCGGTTCTATTGCCTGTGGCCGAAGCTAGCTACGGCTAGATCCTTCGGCTGCTTCGTGAATAGACCCCCTATATGTTAGCGAAAACAAAGGTAGTAGCGGAACTCCGACTTATCTACAGGGAAGGGAAAAAATAGGAACAACGGAAACAATAACAGTTATCAAGGACAACTCGCTAGTAGTGAACTGCCAACAGGCCAGATAGCTAGGATAGCTAGGAGAGGCACTGAGCGATCAATAAGCAGTTCCAATACCACATCACCGATCTTTGGCACAGAGCTTCGTCAGTGCTCTATGGATCCTCTGGAATTCCAGGCGTTCCACCTGGATTGATAGTGTCTGTTCCTGCAGCAATGTGGTGACTATTGCCTGGAGATCTATAACCGTCTCAGGGATACCCCGGATGCGCAGGTTGGATCTGCGGGATCTGTTTTCCTGATCCTCCAGTTTTGACATCAGTTGGGAGTTATCTCGTAGCTGTTCCAGTTTCTTTATCATGGTAGTCCATTGTGGCAGTAGAAACATCCATGCTGGCCTCCAGATCAGCCGTGCATTGACCCAGCTCGCGGATTTCCCGTGTCACTTTATCAGTGATTTGGTTGGAGGTGCTCTGTAGTGCTTTTTGAAGCATCCTGTCGATGCGCCTGAGCAGAGCATCAGGCTACGGTACGATCATTAAGGTCTCGGCGGGGTGCAGAGCGAGCTTAAGCCGCGGCCATCTTGTCTCGCTGTGCACATGTGCCCCCCGGCAGTATGGTTTTTAATCTATAGGAAAGGATAGACTCGTATGCCTTTTGTGCCTTTCATACCTTAACTACTAATTGTGGTGCTTGTCACATTACGACCCATTTGCACGCACTGTGGCAACGTTACGTGTGTTGGCGAGCTGTAGAACCATATGTCGTAAATGGCACACCACCGCACTTTTCTGACACATTTGTGTTACAGCACACCACAGTGTGCAGTAACACATTACCATGTGTTGCACATCCAAAAATGCTGCAGGAGTGAGTTTTGGTTCATCATGATGCTCTAAACTGCCTATTCACCTCAATGAACCAGACTGGTGTGAATGAGCCTTTATATATATGTTGCGCTCTCCTGCTTACTAGCACTTATGTTGGAGAACATGTCCAATGCTCCTGCCAACTGCTATGTCACTACAAAACAAAATAGTAATATAGGGGCTGGTGGATGGGGGCCACATAGAGCCCAGTAGGGGACATGTTAAAGCACACCCGGAAGTGTCCGTAAGCAATGTTAGCTCTGCAAGGCAAAGAAGAATGAACTCACCACCCTCTGAAAAAGTGAGTATTCACCATCTTCTGTTACAGGATGTCACTAATTGAATTTTATATCTAGCAACAGGGTCTCTTTAATGCTGGGTGATGTGGTGATGATGTGGTGATCCTTGGTCGCAGGAAAACCATCTATAAAACCATTAATACTGACACCACAGGATACCATCGTTCTAGGGGCCCATAGAGTCACATGTATACAGTTTACAGAAAGCACTGCAAGTAACAAACACAATGCTGGAATAAATAGGGTAAATAAAGGTTACGTACCAGCAAGGGAGGAAAGATACCTAGTATTTGCAGGTACATCCATCACTGCTATTTGTATAATGTCAGAGGGTTAGAACTGGTCCCAAATATACATTCTGCCCAATTTGCTGTATATATTGAGAATACACCTACAGTATACACTACTTGGAAATATAAGTAGTCCAGTAGTCCATTGCCTTTTCGTATGGGCTGACATTACTGTGATTCTTTTTCGTCATTTGCCATTGTGCCCCCTATTAACATATATTTTGGGTCAGAAGAAAGTATTCTTACAATGTATAAGTATAAGTGAACTCTGCAGCTGACTTGATGGGTTTACATGGGTTTCACATTCAGAACAAAGCAGATCAAATCTCACATGAAGTGCTGTAGATGGGTAGAGACCAGAAAGAGACGCACCCTGAGCAATTCTATCTGCACACACAGAACTCTGTCTATGCATTCCACTATGGAACAGACACACACACAAACAGTGCAAAGAGGACCCATGATGTGTAAACTGCAGCAATTAATAGCAACTAGGGATGCACAGATACTGTTTTTTCAGTATTGAGTACGAGTACCAATATTTTTTTTGTTGGACTCACTGAATACTGATACCGGCATCCCAAGGTACCATGGGCCCAGCTAATCAGGAAGCTGGGAGGCAGGTCATGAACCGCCACCCGGCTTCCTGATTGCCTGGGAAGCTGGTGCTCTATCGAAAGAACACCGACTCCACACTCCCTTGCGACACTGTGAGCCATCTTGGTTTCCTGACGAAGCCAGGCTGCCTCGCAGTGTTGGCAGCGTGAAGCCGGCTTCCTAGCCAATCAGGAAGCCGGGCGGCAGGTTAAGATGTGCTGCCCAGCTGACTGATTGGTCAGGGAGCCAGGCTGCATGGCAGTGTCGCTAGCCTGTATGAAGCCAGCTTCCTAGCAAATCAGGAAGCCGTAAGGTGGTCTACCTGATTGGCCGGAAAGCCAACTCCATGCTCCCTCGCGGCATTGCCGGTCAGGGGGAATCTCCCTCTGGTCAGAAGTTCCGGTATCGGGGTAAGCATCGGAGCATTTGGGCAAGTGCGAGTACTAATAGCATCCCTAATAGCAACCATTCACATTTAAATTTACTGATCACCCTTGATTAATTGGTCTGATCACTGAAAGGTCATTTTTAATTTGTTGCTATGGGTTACTCATTTTGTACATTATTACTGCTTGCTGCACTCCTTTTTGGGGTTTTCCTGAAGTATACACTTAATATATTTACATCTTTTAGGGCTCATGCACACCTCTTGTTAATGTGCGCAAAACGCACGTGTGCTTGTGTGTGGTGTGAACTTTGCCGTTTGTTTTTTAATTGCTATGCAATTCTATAGTGTGGAAGCACACTGCGACAGGTTGACATGCTTTGTCACGTGTTTTTGCAAAGAAATTGCAGCATGTCTACATTTTTCTCGAGGGCACACCAACACAATGCTTTGCTGTGAACTGGGCACATAGACAGCAATAGTATTTGCTGTGTCCTTGCGTTGAGCCTGCATTGATCAACTTAAGTCGATGTAGCTCAACACAATAGGTGTAAAAGAGCACTCAATGGAAAATAAGACTTATATCTGTAATTTCTTTCATGGTCACACGTGGAAACAAAGAATATCCACTAAAAGCCTGTAGATGGTGCTCATGCCTCACTTTCATTGTCTTCTTTTATGGCAATAACAAAAAAAAAAGATAACTGACTTCTGTCAGGCTTGGTGTGGCAATGAACTCTAAGCTCTACCGCAATCCATCATTCTGCTGTAAACTGAAAAATAAATCTGTAGACATAATTTTAGTCTTTAAGTTGTTTTTCATATGAGGCCTCTGGTCCTGATTCCTCAATGGAATACATTCCAAACACAAATTATTGGCTAATTAGAGCGATTTTCTTGATTGTGGAGAATGTGTATTACATTTTCTTGGTTTACGTTGGCTCAACCAAAGATCAATACATTTTCATGTGTTTTTGAGTCACTGAAAATGTTATCCTATCAATTTAGATAAGTGTAACATTTTGAGAGATGTACCTGCTGAAATGCAGTTTCAGCCAACGCTGTATTGAGCTGGCACTGAAAGGGTTTGCTTGGTCACATTCCTCACATTACCTCATTCCAGCTGTTTCCAGCCCCCAGGGCAAAGCTTAGGAAAGCATGGGAGGAGGAACAGGCCATATGAGGAGGTCCTAGTGCCAGCCTGCACACCACTCCTCGTTCCGTTAACTCATCACCAGTCATATACATGTGCAACAGCCAGAAAGGGGAATATAAAGGTTGATTTACTAGAACTAATTTGTATGCTGACTGAGCGAACGTGTGTTTGCTTCAAACATCCAATCATGTGAAGGGGAGTACATCTTTTTTGTAATTCTCCTGCACACAATTGGGTGTTTGAAATGAACACAGGTTCACTGGGCCAAGGTAAGCATTTCTCTCTTATTAAATCAGCCCCAGAGGTCAATTTTACTAACTAGGGTCTTTTTACTCTCACTAAAGCAATATTGTTTGGAGAGCTTAAACCAAAAATGTCACTATTAAAGAGAACATAGAAATAAATCTTGGCCAGCCATGAGTATATGTTTATAGTATTTAAAACAAAACTGTATCTACAGTACATCTTATGAGATCACCATTCTTCTAACACTGTAGCAAATTGACCAAGTCATTATTTATTAAAAGTAGAAATAAAACAGCTCCAAATAGCTGGCTAATAAGTAGAAAAGCTTCAACAATACGAATGGTGGGGCTTCCAATGAGGCAACTCACCCTGTATACTTAATATTGAGTTATCTTAGTGAGCTCTAAACTATTTAGACCAGCCACAACTGTCAAAGGATCGTACATTGCCATGTTCCTGCATCAGTAAAAGTATGAAAGCAGGCTAAGTGTACTTGTTCTTAGTAATTCACATTGGGGATATTTTGTCTCCTTTGCAGAAAACTTTCTTTGCAGAGGACTTGATGAGTCTGCTCCCACAAGAACAAGAAACTCTTAAAGCACCTGAACAATGCCTCCATCCAATCAGATTGTTCAGGTATTTTGAGAGCCAGCCGGGCCAACTAGCAAGATACTAAAGCTTGGCCCTGCGGGAAAATTCCTCCATCCACACAGTTTAGCGTAGATGGAGGAATCTGTTGCACTTTTACCATCTGACCATAGAAAATCTGCAGAAAATCTATAGGTGTATGGCCAGCTCAACCCACATTAATTTGTCAACGATCTGGTAACTGTGGCACAGGCTTTCATCTGATACTAGAACTCCCATGCAGGCTCCTTACTGCTTTGGTGCAGGAAGTACAGAAAGAAAATGTTACACAGCACAGGCTTCAGAAGTCTAAGCTTTCTGCTCCTCCTACCGGGCCTGTTAGATGGTCTGTGAAATCTGGGTGCAGTGGATTCCATAGAAGTTAGAATAAGTAAACCGAGGATACTTTGTAATGTTAGCACAGTGCAGTTCTTAAAAGCATTAGTAGCTCACTGACTGCTTTTACCTGTTACCCAGAATTGTTCTTTCATATGACAACCACAAATGAACTCACTACAGAGTTGTTGAAAGCTGAAATAGATTGGTGTGGATGGATAAGTGCTCTTCATTTACTCTTATTAAAGTAAGTTAACACTGCAAAGTTAAAAACATACATTTATTACCATGGTACAACACATTTGAATTGACAATATAAAACAGTAATATGTATGTAGCTATTCAATCTAAAGTTTAAAAAAAGAGGTAATCCAGTTTCACATTACACTATTACAGTATACAATTAGTGCATGACATTGTTCAGGTAAATGGACCAGCAATTACACAGTCAAATGAACTTAATGACCGTGAATTTGGAAAAGGCCTTTTTTCCTCTATAGCTTTCTGAGTTTGACCATATGTAAAAGGTTAAAATGATATAGGTGTTAAGAGTAAAGTAATTTAAAAAGCCTTTGGAACACCTATAGCTTTAGCTCACTTTTTCACGGGGGAGGGGAAACAATACAAGAGCCTTTTTATAGTGCCCTGAAAGCATGTGTCAACCTCCCGAGGAGTGTTTTTTGTTTTTTAATGATCCCTAAAGCCACACTGTAGCTTTATTTCTGTAATTATGTAGGTAAGTCTATACATTTCTACACGCCGGAGGCAGAACATACTGTATATCAATAGGAGCACCATGAAGGAACTCCTCATCAGGTCAAATATTTGGCAAACATTCCACAGCAATCTTAGTTTTGTCAACTGCCATCCAATTTTCCAGTAATGTTGATGGAATTATCTGCCTAAATCTAATCCCTTACAACCAAAGAAAGTCTAATGCATGCAAAACAGAGCATGCCACAGTCTAAGATAAGGTATATGAACTTTTAGACAGCACAACAAAGGAAGGATAAGGTATAAGGCAATGGAATTGATTTACTAAACGCAAACAGGCTGTTCACTTTGCAAGGGAATTTTAACTTTGTAATGGAATTTTCCCTTAGCTTAGTGAATGAGGTGAAGCTCTGCTGACTTCCATCATCCAATTCTGTGCACACAAAAATATTGAAAAATACTGTTTTGCTTTTCCTTGCATGTGATTGGGTATTTTTACCGCATTTACTAAGCTAAAGGAAAACTCCCTTGCAAAGTGAAGCAAAGAGAAGCTTATATGCCTTTAGTAAATCAACCCCAACGTCATTCAAAAACAGTCACTGATTCATAGAGTGTGGATGGGACCCAGTAAATGGTAAGTCATCACAGAAAAGGTAGTTCTTATAACTAGGGATGCACTGATATATCGGCCGAAATGCCGAAAGTGCCATTTTTGTGTCAATACAGCGGCGCATCCCTGCTTTCTTTCCTCCTGCAGGGCGCTGCTCTGTGTCCCAGCGGGGAGGAGAGAAAGTGTGACAGCCGGCCGAACGCTGCGGGAGGAGAGCGCTGTGAGCGGCCAGCGTCTCTCCTCCCCACACCACTCAGCCTCCTGTCACAGTCCGGCAGAGCGGTGTGTGGGCAGAGACAGCCCGCGCTGTCACAGGAGGCTGAGCTTTCCTCCCTGCACCGCCCCGCCCAGCCTCCTGTGACAGCTGTCAGGAAGGAGAGCTGTACAAACACTCAGCGATAAATGATCGCTGAGTGTTTGTAGATAATTGAGGACAGAGTATGTTTACTATATCCTCAATTATGAATGAATGGGAAGTGATCTACATCACCTACTGTGCATTCATAGTTGTAGTTATAGTAAACATACCATGTCCTCATGTTATCAATGAACAGGAAACACTCTTAGAGGATTCCTGTTCATTGATAACAGGGGCAGCTGTCCTCAATCTCTTTTTCTATTTTAAAAGGGAAATATCAGGGGTCTGACCCCTAATATTTCCCTGAAGTCCCTAAAAGTAAAGTAAAAAAAATAAAAATATTTAATAAAAAATGAATTCATAAATATAAAGAAAAAAACATTTTCAGTTTCGATCTGACATTTTTTTTAATTCCGGTTTCGTTTTGGTTTTGAAATTTTCATTTCGGTGCACCGCTACTTTTAACAATGTTTTTTTATTCAAATGTTTGTTACAGATTGGCCCATCATTTTGCTGTAGTTCTAGCTTAAGCCATAAAATTGTTTTAGCTATTTTCTTGGTTGATGTCTAATTTTGGAGATGCAGCAACAGTGTAATGCAACATCCTTCCGTACAAGGTTTTTGTGTCTGAAATTGTAATTTACTACAACCGCACAGGCCTACTCTCAAAAGGTCCTTATAATGAAGCTAGTCATCATGGCAATGTTAAGCTGGTCACGTTTCATACCTCTAGCGAGGTTATAAGTGCACCAAAATGGAAATGTCAAAACCGAAACCGAAATTTAAAAAAATTGTCAGGCCGAAACCAAAAATGTTTTTTATTTTAATTTTTTCAAATTTTTTAAATATTTAATTTTTATTTAGTTATTTATTTTTATTAAAACTTTTTTTAACTTTGGGGAAATATTAGGGGTCTAAACAGATCCCTGATATTTCCCTTTTGAAATAGAAAAATAATCTCTGTCCTCAATCTCTTTTTCTGCACCCCCTGTTATAAATGAACAGGAAGCCTCTATACTGAGTGTTCCTGTTTATTTATACATTGTGGAGATAGTGTACTTACTATGTCCCCAATCATGAATGAATAGGAAGTTATGTAGATCACTTCCCATTCATTCATAATTGGGGACACAGTAAACATACTGTGTTCTCAATTATTTACAAACACTCAGCGATCACTGATCGCTGACTGTTTGTACCGCTCTCCATCCTGGATCGGCTGTCACAGGAGGCTAAGCAAGTGGTGCGGGGAGGAGAGCTCGATCTCCTCTGACAGCTGACTTCTCCCCGCACCGCCAGCCCGGCCTCCTGTGACAGCTGACAGATATCTCTGCCCCACACAGCAGCTCTCCCGATCTGTTACAGGAGGAGACGAGCTCAGCCTCCTGTGACAGCACTGCAAGCTGACAGCTGTCCCACACTGCCGCTCTCCTAATCTGTCACAGGAGGCTGAGCGGTGCAGGTGAAGAGACGCCGGCCGCTCACAGCTCTCTCCTCCCCTGCACTGCTCTGCCTCCTGTGACAGTTTCTCTCCTCCCTGCTGGACACTGCACTGTGTCAGCGGGGAGGAGAGAATGCAGGGATGCACCGCTATTTCGGCGGAAAGATGGCTCTTTCGGCATTTTGCCAAAAGTGCCAGTTTTGTCGGCCGAAATTCCGGTGCATCCCTAGTTAAAAGGCTTTCTAGAACTATGTCATTCAGCATCAGGCCGGCAATCAAACCAACAGCTGCAGTTTCACTCTGTACCCAAAATAGAAGGATCCAAAGAAATAAAAAGAAAAGTGTACCAGCATGTCCAGACAAATTCCAATCGATATTAATATTGTATATTAACGCCTTAGTGACCAGTGATGTCCATAGTACGTCACTGGAAACCGGGACGTTTGAATAGACAGCTAAAGACGCCGGGACTAGATTTAAAATTGTAAAGCCGACTGTCGGCTTTACAATAGAAGCGATCTGGCGACTCTCCGCTTCCCCATCCACGGATCTGGGACCGCCTTCCCTGGTGTCAGGGGGAAGATGGGGAGGAGATTGGCGAACCTCTATTCACCAATCCCCTCCCCGTACTATGGGACCGGGAGCGATGCAGATAACATCACTTCCGGTCTCATAGCTGTCAGTGCTGGGCTCCTGAAGCCCAGCAATAAGCATTGTACTTATTATTGTAGCTTATTTCAAATGTAAAGGTGACACTAGGGGTCTTTTGGACCCTCAGCATCACCTTAAAGAGGACCTGTCTTCACCACTATGCTATATCATGGGGGGCTTGTAAGCCGCCCTATGTGATAGCAATTAAAATAAACTAAAAAACAAACAAACCAAGTTTTTAAAATTAATATTAAATGAAATAAATATCAAAATAATAAAAAAATGTTTTAAAGTCCTCCGCCCCCGTGTCTTCACGTCGGGTGTACTTATTTATGAAAACGATGACCGCGCTACACATTTTGGGTATCGCAAGTGAGTGAGAGCAATAATGCTAGGGCCAATATTTATGCGTATCTCTAAACTGATGACCTGTAGGGGCTTTTAAAGTGTAGTGTATGGACTTTTTGGGGTACTGAAACTTGCTGCAGTTTCACGGACGTACAACATTTTTAACCTGGGCATGTTGGGTATCTATTTACTCGTTGTAACCTCGTCGTTTATATTTTATTTTAAATGGGTATTTTACTGTGTTTTGGGGCATATAAGTGCATTTTTCACACAATTTCGGGGTTTGATAAAACGTTGCGCTAATATCGTGCAACATAAAAATTTGAAACTGCTACCATTGTATTCTACGCGGTCCTGGCTTTCAGAAAATATGTAATATTTGGGGGTTTTAAGTAATTTTCAGGCCTAAAATGTGGATTATAACATGGGTACAAAAAACTTAAAAAGGCCTCGGTCACTAAGGGGTTAAAAACATCTTTCTTAACCTATTTACTTGTTCAAGTTAAAGTTTGGCAACATCTCCCCCTCTTAAATTTTCATGAATTCTGTCCAAGGAAATAAATCAGGGGTCCTCAAACTTCCTAAATAAAGGACCAGTTCACGGTCCTTCAGATCATAAAGGGGCTGGACTGGGGCCAGTGAAAGTAGAAAATGGTTAGTAAGAGTAAATAACGTCCCAGGGTTGGGAAGCAGTAGGTTAGTGTGAGGAAGAACAATGCCCTATCCGTGGTTTCAGTGTAAGGAATAATGGCCCAGTGCTGGTATCAGTGTAAGGAATAGTGCCCCATCATTGGTTTTAGTGGAAGGAAAAATGCCCCATCATTGATGTCAGTGGGAAGAATAGTGTCTCATCATTGGTTTTATGGGAGAAATAAGGATCCATCATTGATGTTAATGGGAGGAATATTGCACCTTCGTTGGTGTCAATGGGAAGAATAGCGCCCTTTATTGGTATCAGTGGGAGGATTAGTGCTCCATCATTGGTATCAGTAGGACAAATATTGGCCCATCATTAATGGTAATAGGAGAAATAGTGTCCATTTTGTTGATATCAATAGGAGGAATACTGCCCCTTCACTGGTGCCAATCGGAGAATTGGTGCCCCTTCGTTGATGTCAATGGGAGAAATAGTGCCCATTCATTGGTGTCAGTAGAAGGAATAGTGCCCCTTCGTTGGTGTCAAAGGGGAGCTTCCAGTCTGTGAGTTGCAGTTTGGGGACCACTGCAATAAATAGAAACACCTTTAAGCAAACTAAACTCATAGTAAAATAATTTAAATAACCAAAATTGCACAGTTCTATAAAGATATGTATATGTCATTTGTGTGTCCTACCTCCCAAAGTTTCATTACATTTTTCAAACAGCTATGTTCCCTCCTGCTAAGGAGGGTTCACCTAAATCTTATTTCTCAAAAAGTGCTGTATTTCCTTTTAATACAAAACTTCCCCCTGGGCAGATTACATGATTTTGATAAAATGGCATCTAGAATTGCGTAAAAAGTAAGCTTGTAGGTTGACTTTTTTAATGCAAAAGAGCAGTTGAATATTTCTTGTAGCAGAATAACTTTCCATACATTTTCACTTGTTTTCACTTACAACAATGATGTTAACATAAAATATCACCCAGTAGTTTTGACATAGTCAGGCTTATTTAATAAAACAGCGTAAGGAACAAAGTATTTATTGCAATACAAGTAGCAGCACATCATAATCCATCTTGTATTGGTTTAACCTCAGTAAGATTAATTCCGAATGGTTACTTTAGTTTAATAGGATTTGCTCCTTTACTTGCTGAATAAAGCCAATCAGCAGCTTCTATAATGTTATCTGTTTCACCATCCACCAATTTTACTACTCACATTATTTGCCCCCCCCCCCAAAAAAAATCAAGCTGGTGTGCGTGTCAACCAACTTCTCTTCAATAAGAGTTGAAATGTCAGATTTTACTCGATGTGATTTTCTCTAAAGCTAAACCCTGTCCTAATTTTTTTATTACAGTTCACAGTCTATGCTATGCTTGAGAGAGGTCAGAAGTATATATATATACAGTGGTACCTCGGTTCACGAACGCTTCTTTTCGCGAACAATTCGGTTCGCGAACAGGAAGTTCAGCAACATTTTGCATCCGTTCGCGAACTCCGCATTGGGTGACGAACACAACCGCAGCCATCTGTCCTGCTCTGACACATGGCCGTGGCTTCCTCTAGTCGAGATCGCGGTCTGATCACAGTTTGATTTGGTTCGCGATCAATTCGGTTCGCGACCAGAATTGTGAGGTACCACTGTATATATATATATATATATATATTGATGCACATGATAACTAAAAAAAAAGTTAGAGTAAATCCCGCCCTGGGCACATATACCTTATATCCCCACCTACCAAGAAGTTACTCTGTAATAAGTTTACAATCCCAATTAGGTGCCTAGTAATTGAGGTTGACTAAAGAATAAAGACACAGGTCCATCAAGCTCAACCTATGTGAGCGTGTGTGTTAGTGTCTCTGTGGAGTGATGGGTGCTTAGGATTATTATCCCAAAGGCCTCCAGTTTTTAGGAGAGTTATATGTACATTTCTCTCTGCAAATTTGACCCTCTCTATACCCTTGAAGGCAAAACTATATGTGCCAATCCAGTGGACGGATAAAACATTAGGAGTCCTTCAGGATTATAAGTATGTTTCAACACTTTGTTGCCATTTTTTGAGTAGGGACAGAGTCAAGCCCCTCTTAATGTTGTTGGCTGCTACAGAAAGGACATAGAGTCTAAAATGCATTACTATACTATACTAGAGTAACTGAAGCAAGGCATACCTGTAAAAGAAGACAGTGAATTCTTAATATGGAGAATTTGTCAAAACTGGCAGTTGCTCATGGCAACCAATCAGCATCTTTCTTCAGTTTTCTCAGATAAGGTTTGAAAATGAGACAGATAAGCTGATTGGTTGCTGTGCAAATCTGCTCCAGATTTTGTCTGGTCCGGTTTTGATAAATTCCTCCCAATTTTCTCATTGCCCACACTGCTACTCCGATCCTGAGGAATAATCCTTTAAAGTCCACGGAATATTTCCAGAAGTGTTGATCTCCTGGGTCTTTTGCTGGTTCCCCCTGCTGACCTCCTTTCATGTATCAGTTTTTTAAATGAATTTTGGAAACATTTTTACACGCTTTTGATTATGGCATTATTTTTTTTCAGTAGCTAGGAGGGGAGCAATTTTCACAGATATGGCATGCATACAGCACTCAAGGGACAGGACTTGGGCTCTTGATTTTATGACTTTGAGGTAGTACATAGTGCACTCAAGGGGTAGAATGCAGGGGAGTACTTGGGCTCAAAGTTTCATGACTTTGAGATATTCCATACTGCACCCAAGGGGTAGGGTGCAGGGGAGTATTTGGGCTTTTGGTTTCATTACTTTGAAGTAGTCCATACTACACCCAAGGGATACAGTGCAAGGGAGTATTTAGGCTCTTGGTTTCATGACTTTGAGGTAGTCCATACTGTACCAAAGGGGTAGGCTGTAGGTGAGTACCTGGGCTTTTGGTTTCATGGCTTTGAGGTAGTGCATACAGCACCCAAAGGGTAGGATGTAGGGGAGTACCTGGGCTTTTGGTTTCATGGCTTTGGGGTAGTCCATACTGCCCCCAAGGGATAGGGTGCAGGGGAGTACTTGGGCTCTTGGTTTCATGACTTTAAGGTAGTCCATACTGCACCCAACGGGTAGGATGCAAGGGACTACTTGGGCCCATGGTTTCATGACTGTCAGTCCAGGCGTGCACCTTGTTCAGCAAAAATACCTAAAAGGGAAAGTGACACAATTCCAGTCTGCATACCTAAAAGGGAAAGTGACACAATTCCAGTCTGCACACCTAAAAGGGAAAGTTACACAATTGCAGTCTGCATGCTGACCTATATGTGTTCTACACTCCACATCTGTACACTGTGCTGTACATACCATACTCAACCCATACTTCATGCTGTTCCAGTCTGCACGCTGTGCTTTACATTGTAGATTTTACTCTAACCTGTACACTCTGCTGTATGTCCTAAACATGGCACTTCTCATTCTACAACAAATGAAAACCACAGCTCATAGGAGAAGGGTATTTTTATTAGATGGAGATATAGAGTTAGTTCACATCACTCCAGCATAACGCATTCCATCAAATGTAGAACTGTATGTAGCTTTTGGAAATGCAGGCATAATATGGCCATGAAGATGCATATGAAAAGGAAACTTGGATAAACTACTTATCAAGACAATTGTTGTAGCACCGTTGCAGAGTTTCCAGCCTCCATTATTTTGGAACATCAGCTCAAATAACTTACAGCAGATAAACCTTTTTATAAATATGATAATAGTAGTCTGTCCATAGTAATTGCAAATTTCATATCTAACTTTGATATTCTGTATTAAATTGTAACCATCATGGTGGAAAGGAGCAATCTTTTAGCATGTTGGAGTCACACTGTATAGTGTTGCACAACATACAGAAAATGGTCTTTGCAAAGCAAGAAGGTATCAAATAAAAATGTGACTAGAAGGAGGTGGTTGGATTAGACTTACGTTAGAACTCCAGCCATAACTTTTTTTGGAAACTCTATCATCACTTTCTGCTCCACGGTTTATAGTAACCAAAAGTGAGAAGGAATCACAGATAGTAATAAAAACACTGTACAGTAAATAAGGGTTACATTCTTCCACTGTCCCTGCGGTCACTGGGACAGGAGGTGAGGGTAAATCTCCCCAACAGGAACACAAACAACACTAGAAACCCGACAAGGCTTTAACAGTTGTTCACATGGATGCCAAAAGGGTGCGCTTGGCCAGCAGTTTTCAGAACTGGCCAATCACCTCTTAACTTCCAGGTTTAAAGGAGTTGTAAAGTCCTATCATATACTATCCTGTTATAACATCAGCATTGTAATAGGAACACATACTAGAGTTATTACTGATAATACAATCAAAGTTTATATGAAAAAATCCCTCTTATGTAGTGAGTGCTGCCTTCAGTCTGATCATCACTTTTATCAACTTCCTGTATTTCCATTGTTCTTTGCATCTCTTTCCCTGCTGCTTGATGTGATGCAATTATGGATTTCTCAAGACTACAAAGCCCATCATGGATTGCTTCCAGCAAGCAATGATAATGTTACATTGTACAGATGCTGAGCTGTAGTTCAGATGGCAGGCGTAGCTATAGTGGTGTCACAGGAAGCGCATATTCACACAGCTGAGCAAAATTGTGTCAGTGCATTAAAATAATACCAGAGGCTGGGCGATTTTTACCTGAATGCACTCTCTGCATTCAGGTAAAAAAGTACCCAGTACCTTTCTTTGCTCCCCTGTCCCCCCTGCACTTACCTGTGGTCGCTGTCACCCCTGCTGGGTCCAGGAAGATACTTGCCATTCATAGTTACATAGTATTTGAAGTTGAATAAAGACACAGGTCCATCTAGTTCAACCTATTGCGTGTATGTATGTGATTCTGCATGTGTATGCGTGTGTACAAGTCCCTGTGTGATCTTGTTTTTAAGGGTACCTGTACTCCTGTATGTTGCGGTCTCTGAGGAAGGTATCTAAATGCTTTTTGAATGATTCAACACTCACAGCTGATACCACTGCTTGTGGCAGCGAGTTCCAGACCCTAACCGCTCTAACTGAGAAGAAGCCCCTGCGCCCCCTGTAGTTAAATCTTTTCTCCACCAGTTTTAGGTGGTGGTTTCTAGTCCTTGTTATGGAGTTTATTGCTGATGTTGCTATCCCCATTGAGCATCTTGTACATCAATATCATATCCCCCCTTAATCTCCTCACTTCCAGCGTGAACATGTTTAGATTTAGTAACCTTGTCTCATAGCTTTGGTCCTCCAACCGCTTCATTAGTTTAGTTGCCCTTCTCTGGACCCTTTCCAGCTCAAGGACATCCTTCCTGTGTATTGGTGACCAAAACTGGACCGCATACTCCAGATGAGGCCGAACCAGTGATCTATACAGTGTCAAAATTATTTATTTGTCTCTATAGTACATTCCCTTTTTAATACAAGATAGTACTCTGGTCGCTTTGTTTTCTGCAGCCTGGCATTGCATGCTATTGTTCAATCTGTGGTCTACAATGACCCCCAGATCCTTTTCCATTTCTGACTTCCCTAGTGGAGTTCCCATTAATGTGCATTCTGCTTGCCTATTTTTAACCCCAAAGTGCATTACTTTACATTTATCAACATTAAACCTCAACTGCCATATAGTTGTCCACTCCCTTATTTTATCCAGGTCCTCCTGTAGTGTTGTAGTGTCTAAGTCCGTGTCCATTACCCTCCCAATTTTAGTATAATCAGCAAACACAGCCCTGATGTCGTTAATAAACAGGTTGAATAGTATGGGGTCTAGCACAGAACCCTGAGGCACGCCACTCATGACCCTAGACCAATCTGAAAAGGAGCCATTTATCGATACTCTCTGGACACGTTCCTGTAGCCAGTTCTCTATCCATGTACACAACATTATGCCCATAGACCTCAGCTTGTGTACTAAGCGTTTATGTGGTACCGTGTCAAAAGCTTTTGAAAAATCCAGATATACCACATCCACTGGCCTCCCTCCATCCAGATCTCTACTTACCTCTTCGTAGAATGTTAGTAGGTTGGTCTGGCAGGAACGATCCTTCCAAAATCCATGCTGGTTATCATTTGACATTCCCGAACTTCCTGGTTCTGGGGGAGGGTACTGAGGGCAGAGGAGCAATTGGCTCCTTCTGCTGTCAGTCAATCTGTGGGACGAAGGGGGCAGTGGCATGGCTTTCCACAAATAGACACATACAGCTAGATGCGGGAACGTGCACGCATGGGTGTCTCCTCAGCAATGGAGACACCCGCAAACAGCCAAACAGGCAGGAGGGGGGGATTGGGGTGGAGTGGTTTGGGGACAAACTGGAGAATGAGGAAAAACATCCTGAGTGGGATAGAACTTATGGAAATTCAATAGTTTAGTTTTTGACCATAGATCCCAGTGAAAAGGGTATAAGCGCACACTTGCTGATTTGTGCTGAAAAGCACTGACCTAAATGCTATGTACAACATGCTGTTCACTTCAGTGTCATACCATGGGGGGCCGCCTGATGGGAGAACACTGACACTAAGCCTGGAGAGCACTGGTGCCTCGGTGCACCCCGTGAACATACTCCAATCTTTCTTCACGCCGCCCTAAAATTTGAGGATCAATAACAGATGCTGCCTTAGGCAGTATATTTCAAATAAAGCAGGCTGTGATGCCAAAAGGCATATATACAAAAAATTGCACCCCTGGCGTCCTGCCCACTTCCTGGCAACCAGTGATGTCACTGGTTGCCAGGAGCAGGGCGGGATGCTGGTTGCTATGAGCAGGAGGGGAGATATGTATGGGAGAGAAAAAAAAAGTCAGGTGTCTCCGTGGGTCGGTAAACTTTCTCTGAACCATGGAGTGGTGCCCCCCATCAAGTGGTGTCTACCGTGTTTCCCCGAAAGTAAGACCTACGCCGAAAATAAGACCTAGCACTATCTTCTGGGATTTCTGTAATATAAGACCTACCCCGAAAATAAGACCTAGTTCGGTGGTAGGTTATATATTACAGACATCCCTGAAGATAGCGATATGGGCTATTGTGAATAGCCGTACAGCACCCCCTCGGTTCTCCTGAAACGAAGGGGTCCTGGTGCCGAAGCTAGCCGAAGGATCGGCCAAAGCTACGGCCAGATCCTTCGGCAGCTTTGTGAATAGACCCCAGTGTCTTTTTTCGTGAAAAAAATAAAATAAGACACTGTCTTATTTTCGGGGAAACACGGTAGTACAGTGCCATACCCTGGATACGCCACTATGAGATGCCCCTTAACGCAAGAGAAAATGGCGCAGGATATTGTGAGGGGAATTCATCAAAACTGGAGCAGAGAAAATCTGGAGCAGTTACCCATGGTGACCAATCAGCTTCCATCTTTAATTTTCAAAGCTTATCTGAACAAACTGAAGAGAGAAGCTGATTGGTTACTATGGGAAACTGCTCCAGATTGTGTCTGCTCCAGTTTTTATGAATTCCCCCCTTTGTCTGCTCCAGTTTTTATGAATTCCCCCCAATGTCTGCTCCAGTTTTTCTTAATTCCCTCCAATGTCTCCTCCAGTTTTTATGAATTCCCCCCAATTTCTGCTCCAGTGTTTATGAATTCCCCCCTCTGTCTGCTCCAGTTTTTATGAATTCCCCCCTCTGTCTGCTCCAGTTTTTATGAATTCCCCCCAATGTCTTCTCCAGTTTTTATGAATTCCCTCCAATGTCTGCTCCAGTTTTTATGAATTTCCCCCCCCCTGTTTGCTCCAGTTTTTATGAATTCCCCCCAATGTCTACTCCAGTTTTTATGAATTCCCCCTTTGTCTGCTCCAGTTTTTATGAATTCCCCCCTCTGTCTACTCCAGTTTTTTTGAATTCCCCCCAACGTCTGCTCCAGTTTTTATCAATTCCCCCCAATGTCTGCTCCAGTTTTTATGAATTCCCTCCAATGTCTGCTCCAGTTTTTATGAATTCCCTCCAATGTCTGCTCCAGTTTTTATGAATTCCCTCCAATGTCTGCTCCAGTTTTTATGAATTCCCTCCAATGTCTGCTCCAGTTTTTATGAATTCCCTCCAATGTCTGCTCCAGTTTTTATGAATTCCCTCCAATGTCTGCTCCAGTTTTTATGAATTCCCCCCAATGTCTACTCCAGTTTTTATGAATTCCCCCTTTGTCTGCTCCAGTTTTTATGAATTCCCCCCTCTGTCTACTCCAGTTTTTTTGAATTCCCCCCAACGTCTGCTCCAGTTTTTATCAATTCCCCCCAATGTCTGCTCCAGTTTTTATCAATTCCCTCCAATGTCTGCTCCAGTTTTTATGAATTCCCTCCAATGTCTGCTCCAGTTTTTAGGAATTCCCCCCTCTGTCTACTCCAGTTTTTAGGAATTCCCCCCTCTGTCTACTCCAGTTTTTATGAATTCCCCCCAATGCCTGCTCCCCTT
>NW_017306435.1:1963229-1963865 GCF_000935625.1 Nanorana parkeri | reverse complement strand
CCACTGTTTGCTCCAGTTTTTATGAATTCCCCCATCTGTCTGCTCCAATTTTTATGAATTCCCCCCTCTGTCTGCTCCAGTTTTTATGAATTTGCCCCAAAGTCTGCTATAGTTTTTATGAATTCCCCCCAATGTCTGCTCCAGTTTTTATGAATTCCACCCAATGTCTGCTCGTTTTTATGAATTCCCCCCAATGTCTGCTCCAGTTTTTATGAATTCCCCTCAATGTCTACTCCAGTTTTTATGTATTCCCCCCAATGTCTGCTCCAGTTTTTATGAATCCCCCCAATGTCTGCTCCAGTTTTTATGAATTCCCTCTGATGTCTGCTCCAGTTTTTATGAATTCCCCCCAATTTCTGTTCCAGTTTTTATGAATTCCCCCGATGTCTGCTCCAGTTTTTATGAATTCCCCCCAATGTCTACTCCAGTTTTTATGAATTCCCTCCAATGTCTACTCCAGTTTTTATGAATTCCCCCCTCTGTCTGCTCCAGTTTTTATGAATTCCCCCCAATATCTGCTCCAGTTTTTATGAATTCCCCCCAATGTCTGCTCCAGTTTTTATGAATTCCCTCCAATGTCTGCTCCAGTTTTTATGAATTCCCCCCAATGTCTGCTCCCTTTTTTATAAATTCTCT
>NW_017306435.1:1931180-1963115 GCF_000935625.1 Nanorana parkeri | reverse complement strand
CTCTCTCTGATCCATTTTTTCTCCCCCCCCCCCCCTGTTTGCTCCAGTTTTTATGAATTCCCTCCAATGTCTGCTCCAGTTTTTATGAACTCCCCCCACAGTTTTTATGAATTCCCCCCTCTGTCTACTACTGTCTGGTGTGTGAAGCCGGACACATTTCCGATGCGCTGATCCCAGCCCATCGCATACTTCTTTGTTTTGGTAGAACTTTATTGAAATGTCACAAGTTCTATCTGCACAGCGGGGTGAGAGGTGGTTGTTCCATGTGGCATTTTGCCACACTTTTTTCAGCACACAGCACTGCGTTCCAATCGCAACGTGGTGGTGTGAACCAATCAAATTGCCTTGTCTTGCAGTGGGGCTGCGCTGAAAATAACGACCGGCACAGCCCCACATGCATGTGGTGTCACTCGGCCCTCAATCAGACGCCATTTCAGTACCCTGTAGGTGTACGGTAGACGTGGTAACAGTTATTAGTCGCCGTGCTCCTCGGACAAAGATAACTTGATGGTTGTACGCTACAGGCCGCGGTTTGGGAAGAATTGACCACAATCCATTGTCCGCCACCATTAATCAGCCTGCTTTATGCAAACATGGCATCTGTCTGCACTTAGCTTGTACTTTATATAACATCGAAAACATTAGCATTAGATTTCAGCAAGTCCTGTGTTTCTCTCTCGCTCTCTCTCTCTGTGAAGGGAATTTTCTGTTGAATGACATGAATAGCTCTGCGTCACTGAGGGCTCCTCTGCAGGGGGCTGGATTACTGGCAACATGCGAACCCCGTCCTGAGGGGATGAGGAAGGAGAGGAGCTGAGGGGAACAAACACCATTCTACTGCGAGCAGTCAGGGCAGCCCACAGGGTGACACAGGACAGACCTGAGGGAACTCAGCCACAAACCAGCCAGGAGACGAAGAAAAGGAGGGCGGAGAGAGGGGAAAGTGGGGGAGAGAGAAAGAGAGAGAGAGAGGGGATAAACAGGAAGTCAGGGAAGAGATGGGGAGAGAGAAAGAGTGATGGAGTGAGAGTGGAAGAGATAAGAGGAAAGGGACTACATCCAGGGATGAACACGGGACGGACACAACAAAGGATGTGACATTTCCTCTGATCACCTCGCCTCATTATCTTCTGCAGATTATTACCTCAGTCCACAACCAGAGACAAACTGCCTTCTCCTGGCTGACATCTGCATCGAGGATTTACAGGACGGCTTTTCATACAGCCCTCACCACACACGAACCTGACACATTTATTTGGGATCCACCATGTGTGTTCTCTACTGCACTGAAAGCTGAAGACTTCCCAGCAGTTATAAACCTGTTGAGCACTGTCCCTTTAACCTGGTATTGTCCCTGTAACCTGGTATTGTCCTTTTAACTTGTCATTGTCCCTTTAACCTGGTATTGTCCCTTTAACTTGTCATTGTCCCTTTAACGTGGTATTGTCCCTTTAACTTGCCATTGTTCCTTTAACTTGTCGTTGTCCCTTTAACCTGATAATGTCCCTTTAACCAGGCATTGTCCCTTTAACTTGTCATTGTTCCTTTAACCAGGCATTGTCACTTTACCCTGGCGTTGTATCTTTAACCTGGCACTGCCCCTTTTAACCAGACATTTTCCCTTTAACCAGACATTGTCTCTTAACCCTTGCACTGCCCCTTTAACCAGGCATTTTCCCTTTACTCTGGCATTGTCCCTTTAACTTGGCATTGTCCCACTTACCTGGCACTGCCCCTTTAACCAGGCATTGGCCCTTGACCCGGGCATTCTCCCTTTAACCTGTCATTATCTTTTTAACAAGGCATTGTCCCTTTACCCTGGCGTTGTCCCTCAAACTTAGCATTACCCCATTACCTAGCATTGTCCCTTTACCCTGACACTATAACTAACGTATTCTACACATTAGCAGTGAAGAGAAGGCACAGACATGACCCTTATAGCTCAACTGTGTTTATGCTTGTCGGGACTTTCTCTGTCTTTTGGGCAGGATGGCGCTGGCTGGGGCCAGATGATCCAGTGGGAAGAGAGCGGAAGGCGCTACCGGCTCCTGAATTCTGGCTCAGAGTACCAGCCAGCAGGAGAAAGTGCCGGAGGAACGCGAGTTTTGCTGGATGGGAGTCGAAGCGGCGTGGATCTCCGCCGCCAGGCACCCACTTTGCCTCGAACTGGATCACAGACAGTGAGGGGCAACACTCGTCACCCATTTGGCTTTGGACAGGTGCCGGATAGCTGGCGAGGTGGGAGTGAAACATCAAGTACGAGTCGCGTTGTATCTTCCGCAGGTGGTGGAGGAGGGAGTAGAATACGGCAGACTTATTCACAGAATTCGGTAGGAACTCCGTTGGTACCAAGACCTCAGCCTCCATTTGTAGCACAACCTGATTTTTACCCCCAAGGCTATGATGAAACCTATAGCTATTCCAGGGGTGGCGGAGGTGGCTATGTCGCACAGCCACCTTGGGGAGGAGGTTATGAAGATTTCTATGAGGAGCCAAATCCACCATATGCCCAGCCACCTTTTTTTGGGATCCCCCCTAACTTACCTCCACAGCAACCAGCAGTATCCAATCCCGTAGCACCACAGGATTCATTTGACCGGCGCTTTTCTCACAGTCTTTTTCGAGGTAGTGATACTCCAGTAGAAAGTGATCCAGTGCGACCAGGTGTAGGAACCGGGGCTAGTGAAGCAGGGATGCCACCATATGGTGGAGTAAGTCAGGGTGAAGGAGGGTACTATGGAGCACAACGACCAGACGTTTTCCAACCTCAGAGTCGCATAGCCAGTGCCCCAAACAGTGGAAGTGAATCACAAGGAGGACAACAAACAAGAACCAGTGTTGGGAGTGTTTTTCGTGGCGGTCAGACTGGGAGAGGTGAGTTTTCTAAATTTTGGAGATTACTGTACAACTAACAGCTATGGAGGCAGGAATGGTTTCTAGATTGTAATCACAGAGATCACTGTTACATACACTTAGATCTCATGTGGAAGCTCCAAGTGTTTTCTCTAGTAGAGGGACAATTATTGTTCCCTGAGATCATAAAAGATTAATACAGCCACGTTGTAGGCTGTCTAATTGAGGTAAAGATCTTTGAATTGGGTTGAGTGTTCCTACTAGACAGATATTCTGATGCCAATGTGTGAGTAGTATGTGACCAGGTGTTTTACAAAAATATATTTTCTATTCCAGGACTTCCTGATTTGGTGCCCGATCCAAGTTATGTTCAGGCTGCAACTTATGTCCAGCGTGCTCATTTGTATTCACTACGCTGTGCTGCAGAGGAGCGATGCCTCTCCAGGTATGTACTTCTATAACACAGCTTCCTCTAGAACATTGGATTGTGCAACTACTAACACTTCCACTGTTTCTGACTTCTCCATATACTAACATGGAGGGAGCTTCCTTTCTTGTAATCAGTGGGACCGCCTTGCTGTCTTGCCCTTTGCATGTAATAGTTCCATTAAGGTGCCATATCATTGAAATTGGCAACCTGCTTTACCAGATTGAACCTATAAGGTGGTACAACACTTGAATATAAAACGGCAATCTCTGGGCCTGGTAAGAGTTTGGAGATGCCAGAACCAGAAGCATCTGCGAACGTATTGCATATACTGGAGACTTTCAGCCTAACCAGCAAATAACATTTATGTGCCCTGGACCTCACTGAGGACATCATTGTACTGGATTCATAGGCTGCAGATTTCAAAGTATTGGAGAATAGGGAGAGAAAAATAAATTGTATTTAAAGTAGTGGTAAACTCTCAATCGTTTTTTCAAAAATGAATCCAAATGAAACAAATATAGTTTGCACAGCATAGTATTGCTTTAACTTTTTACCCAAGCACTTACAGTCATCGTTTCCAGACAGCTGGCTCCAACTCTATCAGCTTGGCTTCACTGAACTTTCTGTTCAGTACAAGAGTATAAGGCACAGCACAGTCTCCAGTAGCTGTCCATTTACTAGCTTAGAGGAGGGAGGAAGGAGAAGGGAGCAGTGGGGAGCAGAGAAGTGGATTGCCTTGATATGTCTGTGTGTTCGTGGAGACAAATATCTTACTAGCACACACAAGGGTGGCTTTACCGGACCCTGCAAGGGATAGGAGCCGCCCTAAAACAGAATATCAGGGCCAGTGCTCAGGGGACCAGTTGATTCTGCAGGAGTCTAAAACTATGAAACATCAAGAAGCAGCATCCATTGTAAGTGATTTAATCAGCATTTGACAAAGCTTAAAAACCTTTTGACTTTAGTATGACTTTAAGCAGATCATCTCACTGCTACAGGTTGACTCCATCCAAATTATGATCTGAGTAACATGTTTTCTAAAGTGGCTGTTCTATTAGAAGTTTTTATAAGGTATGTTTTGGTTGTTTTTTTTCTTCTGAGTTTTCTAATATTTTTTTTTTGGTTTGGGTAGACTAAGGAAGTAGCAGGAGAGTAAAACTGCCATCAGGTTTTTTTATGCCTGGTTTGGGGAGAATTCCCACTACGTCCCCTCTTAGTGGCTCAGAAGGAAGTAAGAAGGTCCACTTAAGAGGGACGAAGACAGCTACAAAAACCTGATAGAGGTTTTGACTTTTCCATGCTCTAATAATAAAGTTTCTTCATTACTATCTCTGCTCCCTGTTAAAAGTTTCTCCTGACTTCTGGTGACACAACAGGAGGTAAGAGGGAAAGCAATAAAAACCTGGCAGAAGTGTGCCTCCTTTCCTCTCTATCAAAAACGTAAAAAATGTGTTGGGTGGGGTCCTACTTTTACTTTTTATTTGAGCCAGAGTTTTTAAAAGATAACTATGGCCCAACCTTTTTGTTGCCATATTTCTCTTTAGGGTCACAGGAGGACATATACTAATGTTCTCCTGTGACCCAAAACTCAGCATATAGCAGGCAATGCTGACAACGCAGTCCCGCACTGCAGCCGGGACGGATCCCTCTACCAGCTGGAGAGAGTCCAGAGAAAGGCAGCTAAACTAATTAAAGGGCTGGATGACCTAAGCTATGAGACAAGGTTACTAAAGTTAAACTTGTTCACGCTGGAAGTGAGGAGATTAAGAGGGGACATGATTGTGATGTACAAAATGTTTAGTGGTGATGGCAACATCAGCAATAAACTGTTTACAGTAAACTCCATAACAAAGACTAGAGGCCACCACCTAAAACTGGTGGAGAAAAGATTTAACCACAAGGGGCGTAGGGGATTTTTTTTCCAGTTAGAGCGGTTAAAGTGTGAAACTCGCCTGCCACAAGCAGTGGTATCAGCAGAGAGTATAGAATCATTCAAAAAGCATTTAGATACCTTCCTCAGAGACCGTAACATACAGGGGTACAGGTACTCTTAAAAACTAGACCACACAGGGACTCGTGTACACACACACACACATGCACAATCACATGCAGACAAACAAAGGTTGAACATGATGGACCTGGGTCTTTATTCAACCTCTCATACTATGTAACTATAAAAAAAAAACAATGAGATTTTTATTGGCAGCAAAAGTCACATTCCTTTTTATTGGTCATTCCTTATCCTTCAAGTTGCCGTGAGATTGTTGTTCTTTGTGGCAGATAAAGTCTATCAAGGGAAAAGAATCTTAAAGACTGCCAATACTTTACAATCTGCTTTTTATGTTGTAAAGTGGATTTCCATGCTAGGTTTCCCTGCTGTGACTAGAGTCTCACTGTGAACGGGGGCGGGGGGGAGACTCGCTAACTATTGTGACTCTTTTACCAGCAGGTTGGGTAGTGTTTTATGACCACACTTCTTCATAAGAGTGTTTTCTAAGATAAGTTGGTGTTCAGGTATCCTTTATGGAAACAGCTAATTACAAACTGGAAATGTAAGGCTCTTTAATAATGTGATATTCTATAATATGGTAAAATATAATACAGTAGGCACAATGAAACTATAAACTATTTATTGTATTATTTACTGTGCAATGAATGCAGTGAAAACATCTGGACATGGGAGTGAGTTGCATTTAAAGGCTAAGCATTTCCAAAACTGATATTTCTGTAACGCATGGCACTGATGGATTAATTACTATTTGGATTCTTATAACCCTAGATGTTTCCATTCGTCAGCAAAACAAAAGGGGGTGGGGGATGAGAAGCCCCTGTAGTGGTGGCCACTGCCACTGTACTTTTGTGTGGTTTCATACTCAGGCACAGAGACAGAAATGCCAGGAATGAATCTTAAAGGAGAGCCTTTAAACTTTGGTACAAGTTGTCCTTTATTGAATGCAGCCACCCCCAAATCCAGCCCACCTGGTCCAATACTTACCTTTGTACCTCTCCAATAAACTTCACTGCACAGCTGCATATACTTTTTTTCAGAAAGCATTTCAGGCTGGCCATCCTGAACATACATGCCGTGGCCCCAATTATTACTGTGGGAAATACCATACTCTGCATTACTTCTAGAGACCTCCATCAGTATGGTTCACCCATAGGTATGCATGAGGCTATGGCTCACAAGTGCACAATAGAGAGGTCCTGGCGGGGACACTTTCAGAAGAAAGGCTGCGTGGCTGTATGCAGGGCTGCACAGTTAGGATTGCTGAAACAGGGATGAAGGTAAATATTGGACCGGAGGGCTATATTCAGAGGGTGGCTGCATTTATTATAGGGCAACTTGTACCAAAGGTACAGTTGTCCTTTAAAGCCACACTCCGTGCAAAATGTTAATTTACACACCGCACTAGGTTTGCAAATTATCATTAAAAAAACTAGGTGTTGTGTGCAGAAGGTGGCTGCAAAGTATAAATATTTTCTCTTGCAGCACGTCGTCCCCTGTAAACAATGCCCAGCCTCTGGTCACTGAAGAGAGGGAAAGATATGACCCAAGCTGTACAGCACTATGGTCGCATCACCCACCCCCTTCATTCACTAAATGTCTTGAATTTTTTTTTTTTGAGTCGGGGAGGGGGCAGGGATGTGACATCGACTTTCCTCCTCCAATCACAGAATGTCTTGTATTCTTTTCTAATTCATAATCGATTCGTTGGCTGACTAATTTTTTCGATTAATCGGGTAAAAAAAAAAAAATCAATAGCATCCAAAATGAAATACACAAAGTCAGTGTTACAAATGTAAAGTTTACTTCAGAATGAAACTGCATGCACACTTTTTTGCAATCACAATGCACTGAAACGCAAAGTATTGCGGTACCGTGCATTCCAGTGCGGGCAATCACACTGTGGGTGGGAGACTCGTTTGGGGTGCCATTGAAATGAATAGCACTGCAATGCACCTCCTGCAGCAGAATTTGTCAGGCTGAAACAAAAAATGACTTTTTCCCCACCTTTTATAATATTTTTTGAGTAATGGTATTGTAAGCACATGGCGCTTGAATAACTTCAGCCAGGGAATGGCAGCTGCCAGTGGCAAGATTCCGCAGATAGCAGCTGAATGTAAATACAGCAGGTAGTGGGCTGGTGCAATAGCCAGCCTGCTATTGGCCATTTCACATTGCAAAAGCCAATAGCAGGCTGGCTACTGCACCCACCCACTGCTTGCTGTGCCCTCCTCCCAGCATTGAGGAGGAGAGTGCTAGGGGATGATAAGGACAACTATTTTCATTATCGATTATTATCGATTAGTTGGTTGCAGTCCTAAAAATAGAAGACATTTTCTGAATGTAGGATAGTGAAGAGGAGGCGGGTGATGCGACTACAATGCTGTACAGCTCAGGTCGCATTTCTCCATCTCTTCAGTGCCAGCAAGCTGGGTGTTGTGTGCTGGGGATGGAATGTTAGAATACTAAAGAAAATTCTCGTCAGAGACTGTGGACATGCTACAGCAGAGGTAGGCAATCTCGGCATTCCAGCTGTGATGAGACTGCAAGTCCTGTGAGGCATTGCAGAACGGTGAGAGCCACCCGCATGGCCCCCAAAGGCATGATGGGATTTGTAGTATCACTACAGCTGGAGTACCGAGGTTGCCTACCTCTGCTGTAGCATGTCCACAGTCCCTGACCAGAATTTTCTTTAGTATTCTAACATTCTGACTGTCCTCTGTTGCACTACATATACTCAACATTATGTGTGTCCCTTGGGTGATGTCAAAGGCCACAGTTGAGGCCCCTATACCTCATAAATTGACAACAACTGAATAAAACCCTTTATTAGACACAAATTTACTCTAGACCACAACGTAGGGCAGCTGTGAACTGCCATATTTTGATAATGGTACATTTATTTTGCCAACAGAAAGATACAAGATCTAAAAATAGTATATGTCTAAATCTGGACTTCAGAGCTCCATCTGCACTTTCTGTTTTATATGGTGGAACATCTTTCTGCACAACACACTGAGGAGAAGGGGTTGGGAGCAAACATATACCATGGCAGCTGGGGACCTGGGCACCATACATGTTGGGAGCACTTCGCCCAGCTGGAGCCACAACACTCAAAAAGTCTACATAGTCCGGAGGATTTATTGAAAATCAGTGGCACAAATGAGCAACGGCAAAAGAATAACTTAACATGTTTCCCACCATAATGCTTAGTCATAATACTTTGGAGCGGGACCATATAGGAAGATTGGGGGGCTTTATGGTACTTCGATTTTGGTAACTGTAGGAATATATAATTCAATATCTCATTTGTGATGTTCAGTAAAGCTCTACCTGCAGCCCTCAGCGGTCACAGAGTTCATAAGTAAACAGAAATATATATAATTGACACTGGTATTGAAAAATGTGGAGAATAAACACTGGGATTTATTTTTATACATGGGGCCCCTAGTGCCAGTTCATACAAAGGTTTCGTAATCTGGTTCCTGTTCATTATTAATGCATTAGACTCACTCTTGCGTTTACAGAACTGTGAGTGACATTAATGAAACTAGGACAAGCTAAAAAAAAAACCTTCTAGTTTGTATACTTGTATAAGAAATGCCCAATCTGCTAATTATCTGCCCCACAATACAGTAAACGCAGGCAATTATGCTTTTGTAAATAACACACACTTTAGAAAAATACATATATTCTGAAAAGCAACATATATTTTTGGTGGAAATGACAATCCTGCTCCGAATTCATAATTCCGAATAACAGTTCTGTTATAAGTTCCAACATGTTTGGCAGATTCTTATGTGCGCACCATATGTTTCTCTGGCTGTGACTAATTAAAAAAGAATTGCTGCCTTTTTGGAGGTAATGAAAACCAACTTTATGTTGACAGAGACAGGCTAAAGTGCTTAGAGTTGGGTCGCTGTGTGTATGCTGCATGTCAGTAGTAAAGAGCAGGGCATGTTTCTGTGCACCAGCCCCTCCCACACTACTTACTGGTTGCTAGGTTGCTGTTGGCTGCACAACGTCATTGGTTGCTAGGAGGCTGTCGCCTGCACATTGTCATTGATTGATAGGATGCTGTGGGCTACACAGACTTTAACAACCATTGAGGCTGGGGGGCTGAATATGCACTATGGACACTTCAGCATCAGTGCTTCCCCCCACCATGCCTCCCTGTGATAAATTGATGTATGTGTTACTGATTCTCTAATTGGATGAGGGGAGATTGTGACATTTATCCACCCCTTCCCCTCCTCTCGTCCAATCATGGAACACCTTGTAGTCTGTGAAAAGAATGCAAAACCTATGGTGAATTGACATGGTGGAGTGTAAGTGACCCACTATCCTTCACTGTATGCATGGTATGAGAGCCAGGACTTTTCAAGCGTTTCAGCACGGGAAGTTCAACGCTTTCATTACTGATGGGATGAATGAAAGTAAAGCTCACCATACATGTTACATCCTGATTGTACAATCTCCTTTAAAACTACCAACAAGTATGTAGCGTCAGAGCCTGCCTGAATAGATACAAATTGATTGGATAGATTAGGTAGGTCCTCATGTTACATAGCTTTGGTAAATCTAAAGTTTATTGTACAAAGACGTTCAAATGGTAACGTATATGATGACCCTGAGGGCTAGTTCACACCAGAACTGCGTGCAGCTGCAATGCGTTTTGACACAATTTTACCGTGATTGTACAACGATTTTACTGCGATTGTACAGTGATTTTACCGCGATTGATGCAAGTTTTCTTTGCTTGAAATGGGATTGGTGCGTTCCAGTGCATTTGCATGCATTTTTGATGTGTTTTGATGCGTTTCGTTGCTATCCGATGCAGCTAAAATAGGGTAAGCAATCTTTTTTCTGACTGCACCAGAACGGACTGCAATGGTGTGAATAGAGCACCGGAAATCACACAGTAAAGCAATGTGATGTATTTTGGCTGCAGCAGCCAAACTGAACGGACTGCATCACAACTGCATCTGGTGCGAACTAGCTCTAAGGCCTCGTTCACACCAGACACAGTGCGTTCCGGCCCGATTCTGGGCAGAACACACTGGATCGCATTGCAGCCTGCTCAGTATGTTGTGGGGCAAGGCGGTCCATTGAAGTGAATGGCACCGTAGCCACGCCCTCAATGCCGAAATGAGGTTGGCCGCAGGGGACCGCAAGGCACATTATGCCTGCGGTCCGTTCCGAACAAAATGCTGCACTATTTTGTTCGGACCGCAGGCATAATGTGCCTTGCTCTCCCCTGCGGCCGATCGCATTGCGGCTGGAGGGCGTGGCTACGGTGCTATTCACTTCAATGGACCGCCCCCTCCTGCCCCACAACATGGTGAGCCGGCTGCAATGCTGTGCTTTCTGGTCAGAATCGGGCCGGAACGCACTGTGTCTGGTGTGAACGAGGCCTCAGAGTTTTATGTAACCCAGCAGCATCCCCACATATGGGACACCCATCATTAGAAGTGACTTATTTTTACAAAGCATATATCATAAAAACTATTTTTTGGGAGTTCAGCTTTAAATTGTCTCCATACTACTTTCACATGTTCATGCTACAGTTACAGCGAACGTCTCTTAGAGAGCAATAAAAGGCTTCCTGAGGAGTATACTTTCCCCTGCCCCTGCAGGATACATATGACCTATACATTTCAGCGGGTTGGTGCAAACGTATGCAGCAGTGAACTGAAGAGGAAGGTCAATGTTGTCATGTATGTGTAAGATTAGGTGTTTGCTTCTACTGTGTCTGTGAGAAAGAAGCCCACTGTATCCAAACTGTAACAATTACTATAAATTCCATTTATAATGAACTGACACATGCAGTTCCCTTTTTTTGCCATCTGCACAAAATGATTACAGTTATCAGTCAGAAAGGTATTGTTGCAGAAGGGTTCACACCAGATGTTTCAGTTCACTGAAGGCACAAACCTATGTACTCTTTGTGTGTAGACATACACATTTGTTATATTTTACTTTTGAGGCTTAAGTGCAATTATTTTTTACTCCGATTAAATCCTGTCACACAGCCAGAAATAGACCAGGAAGAATTAAATATTTATAATGTGTGAAAATCATGCATTCACTCTTGCCCTTTACTGAGGGCATGAATACCAGGCAGAGCTGAGTTTATGAAAAAAAATCTGCTCCAGCTCTAATTTAAAAGGAGTTAAAGGAATGACAGAACTCCCAGCCACATGGGAATCCCAGCCACATGGGAATCCCAGCCACATGGGAATCCCAGCCACATGGGACTCCCAGCCACATGGGACTTCATTCGTTCCGGCACTATTTTAAAGGATGCCATACACTGTACAACCTTCGCAAGACTTTTGTCTTGCGAGGGTTGTAAAGTAATTAAAAAAACGTACGATCTGCCCATCATGGACAGGCAGATCGTACTTGCAAACATTGCATGCCGGCTCTGCTAAGGGGTGGGCTTCCGATGACTGCAATGCTGAACGGGCAGTGTGCACGTGCGCACACCGGCCCGTTCGGCAGTTGTCGAACAAGCACGCCACTAACCCACTGGGTTTTCCAGCCTGCTTGTTCGACGGACGACGTGCGACCGTACAGTAGAAACGGTCGCACGTCTTCCATACACTTTGCGGTTATCGTACGATCGCGGGATTTCCAGCGATTATCGTACGATAATCGTACAGTGTATGGGCACCTTAAAGAAGATTGTTTATTGTTTTCAATCAACCCGCCTGTTAACAATGTTCTTTAAGCTGCCCATACACCTTGCGATCATCTGTCGAAACTTTTCGTCCGAACCGTCGTACGATTTTCGTATGACGGCCCCATACTGCCCCGATTATCGCAAGGTTGAATCAGCAGTAATTAAAAAAAACACCTGGACGAATTGCGGTAATCGACCGCACGTATTTTCGTCTGCGCATGAGCAGTGTAAATCGTACAAATTTTGACGTACGGAAACGCCACCAACCTTGCGAAAATCGTACGATCGACCGAAGTTTTCTACCCTGCTGGTTAGTCAAAACTCGATCGATTGTACAGTATTTGCGGTTGTACACTCCCCATCAACCTTACGAATATCGGACAAAAACGCGGTCGCATACAAAAATCCGCCGATATTCGTAAGGTGTATGGGCAGCTTTAGAATGGTGCCGGAATTAATGAAGTCCCATGCGGCTGGGAGTTCTGTCATTCCTCCCAGGGCAATCAAGATGGCTGAAGACCTCGCAGCTGATTGAGGTAAAGGTTTTGACACTGGCAAGGGAGCTCACGGACTTTGCATCACTGGAGCTGAGGTGATTATTTGCGGATTTTAGATTGCCTTTTAAGTAAGACAAAGTCTGGTAGTCAAAAAATGTATTGATATTTTATTATCTACTTATCGCCCCTCCCAAACACATTTGTGCTTGAATGAATTCATCACAAAGTAACAGGAGTTTGCCTTTTTTGGGCCTTTCTTGGTGGATGTTGTTATTTTACATGTAGTACATTGTGATTTAACTTTCATGTTACATAAATTCCACTGAAAGTGTATCTAAACCTAAGAACATAAATTTAGTGTACTTCAATTTACCAGTTGTGTTGGCTGCATTAGTTTTCTTTTGTCCAGGCTTGTTTCCCTTTATTTGCACCTGTTAATCCTGCCAGTAACACATGCCCTGTCCTAGGGTAACAAAGCTTTCTTACTGTACACAGTTCTATGGAGAAGCACTTTGGTCACCCTAGGACAAGACTTCGGAACATCCACTCTCTCCTCTTTTCCATAACACAGAGATAGAGGTTCTGTAGTCCACAGAAAAAGCTGAGAATGATGTAACTGATAAGAGTGCAGCACAGGCAAAGACCACTGGGATGTTTTAGGCTTACAAGATTACAAGATTTCTGTCAGGTTCTGTCTATCACTGGTTATTTATTTTAATGGTGTATTAAACAAATCGTAAGAGACAAAATAGGGGAAGTTTAATATAAAGGGTTTACATAACCTTTTAACCATTCATGACTGTACTACATCTTTTTAAGGGCTCGTACATTCATTTCAAACATTAACATTGCAGCAGAGAACTCAAATTGTGTACCGATGTGTGTTTCTAGTTCGAAGACTCCCAAACTGACAAATTAGAGTTATAATCAAGGTAACTGACACATACTGATGATGTAAATTGGGTCTGGGCAAAAACGTCAATGCATTTTAGCCACAAAAAGGTTAAAGGAAACCTGTATGGAGTGAAATATGTGACTTGCCTTTGCTAGTTCCCTGGCTGTCATGCTAATTTAGTCGCCTCAGCTCTTCAAATCATTGACTTGATATTAGCAATGCAGATCAAGAATTCTGACTTAACTTGCACCATCTTGTTTGGGTCAGTGAAGCAGAGACAGCTAGACAGCTAAGAAGGTGGCAGCTATGGTAGTCTACATTTTTCCCTTAGCAGAGATTTCTTTGTTTGGGAACTGTGGAATGTTTGTGGAATGAAGTTTAAAAGGAAAATGATATGGTTTCAGTGTTCGTTGAGCGGGTAGATCTTGTCTATCCCATTCCAAATGTTATGTGTAATTTCGCAATAATGCGTCTGTGTCTGTGAGAAACTTTATTTTGGTTGAAAGTCTATTGCTACATCAGCGTGTGAAAGGAAGTAACTTTTATTAAGCATCTGGTTAAAAATGCCAGACAAAAAGAAGTAAAGGGCCAACAAATCTAAAAGACATGTTTCTGTATAAACAACTCATTACTTTCTACATTTACAGTAATGCTGATCTCCATGAAGAATTGGGATGAGCTCCTGGTACAGCCTGAACCCAGGTTCAGACCAAATGTTGTTTGTCTTCGGGGTTCAATGAATGGATGAACTAAATAGGTGATCTGCCAAGCCGAACCTCCATCTGCCGGTAGCTGAATGGAGCCAGGGATGAGTCCTGGCTGCCGCATAGCCGACAGCCTCTTAGCAACCAATAATGCTAACAGTGGGCAGAACCTGATGGGAAACTCTGAGAAACTAGTTCCCCTTCAGGTCTGCCTCCCTTGTTATTGACAGCAGGCAGTGGGTAAATTCTATAGCCAATAGACAGCCCACTGAAATGGGAATGCACGCTGAGATTGAATATAAAGAAAATATACATAAATATACTATAGGCAACTATGGTTTACCCCAGAAATTCTAAACTTGTTTATAGCTGTATTTTGTCTCTACAGCTCTGCATATGCAGCGGACACTTCAGATTATGATGTGAGAGTTCTGCTTCGATTCCCACAAAGAGTGAAGAACCAGGGAACGGGTGACTTTTTGCCTACGCGACCACGCCAAGCATGGGAGTGGCACAGCTGCCATCAGTGAGTACTGTAGTTTTATGGCGAAAGTACAACTGTTTGTTTAAATATACCCAGGGACAGTCATCTACACATGTATATCCAGGTACCAAGTTTAAAGTATAAAATACATTTGTAAGAATCTGAATTGCCTCCCTTAAGTTGTTTTAATAGGACATCCTTACTTCTCAGGGATAGGTGTATATGCTATTATGTAGGGATGCACAGACACCCATACTAGTATCTGTATCAGTGCTGATACCGAGTATTTGGGTGAGTACTCGTACTCGCCTAAATGCTCCAGATGCCTATCCCAATACAGGAACTTCTGGTATCAGGAAGCCAGGCGCCGAGTTATTACACTCTGCCCGGCTTCCTGATTGGCCAGGAAGCTGGCTCCATGCTCCCTCATCACCAGGCCCCACCAAGTGACGAGGGAGCATGGAGCCAGCTTTCCGTCCAATCAGGAAGCCGGGCAGCATGTAATGACTCGCCTCCCAGCTTCCTGATTGGTCCGGAAGCTGGCCATTCAGGAAGGCGGCTCCATGCTTCCTCGTCACCTGGTAACGAGGGAGCATGGAGACGGCTTCTCGGCTAAATAGGAAGCAGGTCGGCAAGTCATAACATGCCCCCCGGCTTCCTTAATGGGACTTCTGGTATCGACAAGTACCGAAAGAAAATATAGGTAAAAACCGGCATCAGTGCATCCCTGCTATTATGCATTTGTATTCTTTCCCCATCTGAACAAAAATGTTAGCTCAGTGTATGGCTGCATGGTACCCATGCACTAAAAAGTGACATTATCAGTTAACAAAGTTTCTTATTTAATGCTGATAGTTTTTAATGTGTTTGTTGTTATTATTATTATTATACAGGATTTATATAGCGCCAACAGTTTGCGCAAATCTTTACAATATAAGGGAGACATTAGAAGCACAATTGAAGACAAGATGGTAAGGAGGGCCCTGCCCATGAGGGCTTACAATCTAAAAGGGAGGGAGAAGTGATACGGTAGGAGGTAGCTGTGAGGGGATGGATTGTTTTAGAACGTGATGGTTCAGTGGTTAGGTTGAGGTGGGGTAGGCTTCCCTGAAGAGATGAGTCTTTAAGGAACACCTGAAGGCAGTCAAGGTGGGAGATGGACAGACAGGTTGGGGTAAAGAGTTCCAGAGGATGGAAGAGACTATAGAGAAGTCCTGGAGGCGAGTATGGGAGGAGTTGACAAGGGAGCTGAAAAGCAGGATGTCTTTGGATGACGGAGTGGATACTTTGAGACCAGGTTTGAGATATAGCGGGGGGCAAAGTTGTGGATGGCTTTATAAGTGATTGTTAATATTTTGAATTTTATCCTTTGGGCGAGTGGAGTTATCATAGAGATTAGGCAAGAGACAGGATTGTCTTACACGCTGACCCTTCTGCCCTGGCAAAGAGTTAAGACAAGAGAATAGTAAAAAATCAAATACAAAAGTTGTAGGGTTGTACTATTATTACAATTTAAAAGTGCATATTCAGATTACTACAAATGGCTGTTTATAACCGGTACTTTCAGGGTCCATTCAGAGGTATCCCTTACCTCACGTTGCTTCAGGGTTGCTTGTTATTGATGTACCTAAAGGGTTGTAAAAACAAAAACACACAAAAGAGTACTATATTCTTCATATAAATAGGGAACCGTTCTACATAATAAGTATATACAGGTATGTATTAAGGTTACATACTAGATATGAACAACGTAGTATCAGTAGTGGATTCTTTTATTAAGTATGCTTAGTGTGAATCTGCATGGGTGTTAGAGCTTAGAGTCTTAAGCTAGAACCCTTGTCAGTTTTTTTTTTATTCTCATCTGTGCTCTCACTGGGAACATTCACCATCTCCATGTGTCCTGGTGGTTATTTTCAAAACGACAGAAAGTGATGGGAAATCCAAAATGTTACAGTTTTCACCAGCACAGAAGGTGAGGGTAAATCTTCCAATTAGAATATCTGTTCTAATTATCACTGTCTAAGAGGGGAATTTTAGTAGCTTTGATTTCCCCTCAGTTTTAGTTGCATCTCTAGGGCAGAAAGTAAAGAAAAATCTTCCAAACTGGACACATACATACTCCATCTAAAAAAAGAGTTTAGCCTATACATATCCTTTAACACTTTTGCTGTGTTTATGCTTCCTTAGCCATACATCCCCCCGCCAGACATCCCTCACAATCAATCCTGGGTTCTGCTGACCCTCCTGTGGGCCCAGGACAGCTATGGCTGGTGTTGGTGGAGAGAGGAGAGGGAGACCAGCAAATATATGGCTACTGGTTTCCTCCCTGCTGAATGAACATGGAAGCAACAATGATTTTATCACTTCCGGGGTCACTGTACTTAATCAGCTTCAATGGGCTGCAAAGGTGAAATAGATCTAATAGACCCGTACTGTCTCGCTAAAGAGGACCTGTCAGCCCCTATGTGATAACAATAAAGTTAAGTGTAAAACGTGTGTAACATATAAAGTGAAGTGTAAAGCATGGTAACAAGTGTGCGAAAAAATATATCGTTTGTTTCCCCTGAGTCCCATCTTCTGTAGTGCAGCTTTTCATGCTCATTTCCGTATATGGATAAACATCTGCTTTTATTTACTATTTCCCCCCCAAAACAACTTCAGTTATTCAAATATAAAGCACCGTGAAGGGAAACAAGCGTGGTGCTGTTTTGCCAGTAAACCCTTGTTTTTTATATTATGGTGTTTGGTGGAGACAGATATATTGATAACTTTTCACTGGCTACACAGGTTACCTAGTTTGTGTAGAACTGTTTGTATATACTTCAGAATTCAATATGAGATTATGGAAGAAACTGTAATCCCCTTAAATGTGTTTCTAATAGTTACTTAGCTACAAAAGAGAAAACAATGATTTCAAGTGTTGACATGCAAGCTCTCAATTACAGACACTATCACAGCATGGATGAATTCAGTCATTATGACCTACTGGATGCAACAACAGGGAGAAAAGTAGCAGAGGGACATAAGGCTAGCTTTTGTTTAGAGGATACAACCTGTGACTTTGGGAATCTCAAAAGATATGCATGTACCTCGCACACTCAAGTGAGTAACTTTGATTGCTGTTGTTATGCAGACCTGGTACACTAAGTAATTCAGATCCTGCTACTACCTTCTGTAACTCCTTTCCTTTCAAAAACCGCTTTCCTCTTTCTCTTCCTCTTCTTTTTTTATCTCAAACAGTGACAATCTGTGCCCCTCATTCAGGGTCTTAGTCCCGGCTGTTATGACACATACAACGCGGATATTGACTGCCAGTGGATCGATATAACTGAAGTGAAGCCAGGAAACTACATACTCAAGGTAACTTCATGTAAAATGCCACTAATGTCGTTTTTGGTGTAATTAAAAGGATCAGTCCACCCAAAAGATATTTAAGTTTACGACAGATGGTGGATATACCGATATCACTGAGGATCACTAGATTAGATGTCAGGTTGCCATTTGCGGGATTCTTTATGAGAGGACATCTCTCCTGGTGCATTTTGTATTTAATTTACATATCAGACAATGCATCAGAATTAGTAAACCTCCATCTAAGGGGCGGAGCAGGGAGCTCTTGCTGGGAGATCTTATTGGATGTGAAGTTCCTGCAGAATATAAAAAAAAGATAAAACACTATTAGACGGGGGATTTAACCCACCAGAGGTTATCCGTAAATAAAATACCAGTTTTGTGAAGACTGACCCTGTAATACGTACCTGTTTTCACATATTTAACTGTTTTAACTTCTGTCTTGTAGGTTGTGGTGAATCCCAAATATCTAGTGCTGGAGTCGGATTTTACCAATAATGTGGTGCGCTGCAATATCCACTATACAGGGCGATATGTGTCAGCCACAAACTGTCGTATCACACAGTGAGCATTCTTTTATTCTTTCTTTTGTCCGCTCACCCAATATTCCTAATATTTTAATACATCTGTCTTGTTCTGCAATGTTCACCTGTATGTTTTTGTTGTCTTTCCAGAGCATAAACTAACAACTACCTAACAGTACTAACAACATTCAGATCCACCATTCTTTGGCAGAGATCCGATTAGAGATCAGGTTTTTGTTTACTTTTATGACAACTATGGGATATAAGGATATAAGGCTATGGCTATAAGGAAGAGCAGTAAAAAATATAAAGTTTGCTTGTCACATTCATTCCATGATTGTTATTGTTATAATATGCTGTACCCTTTTACTGCCATGGATGTCTTATGTCAGAACAGCTCAGTAACGCTTTCATCCATTTTCATCCAAACATACAGCCATTTGATGCCCAGGGCATGTGGCAATTAGGAATGGGTGTATATCTTACTTTGGAACAGCTCAGTAATGCTTCCTTCCATGGCATCAGCATCAGCGACCAAAAACTTACAGCCATTTGATGCTCAGGGCCTGTGGCAATTAGGAATGGGTGTAAGTCTTACTTTGGACCAGCTCATAAGCTCTTCCTTCCATGGCATCAGTGTAAACCACCAAAAACTTACAGCCATTTGATGCCCAGGGCCTGTGGCAATTAGGAATGGGTGTAAGTCTTACTTTGGACCAGCTCATAAGCTCTTCCTTCCATGGCATCAGTGTAAACCACCAAAAACTTACAGCCATTTGCTGCCGAGGACCTGTGGGTATTAGGAATGGGTGTAAGTCTTACTCTGGAACAGCTCAATAACGCTTCCTTCCATGGTATCAGCTTTAGCGACCAGAAACTTACAGCCATTTGATGCCCAGGACCTGGGGTAATTAGAAATAGATGTGATCTGCAGCTTCTTTGCTGCTGATCGCATCCATTCACCTCACAAATCCCACTTTGTTAGCCGCTGCGGGCGTTTGCTGGAATGTAAGCAAAAAGGCAGCGGTCGGTGAGCGGCTGCTTGGGAGAATATAGTAAGCTTTATGAATAGATCACATCCATTCATAATGTTATTTATGTTCCCCAAAGCAGTTGCACAGGAGTAGCTGGGAGATGGTAAACATTACTATAATGTTCACCATCTCCTAAATGTGGAAGTGTTCAGTCATGGTCACTTCTGCATTTAGTGTTGTGCTGGGGGACAAAGAGATCAAGGACTGTGTGTCTTCGGTTTCTTTCTCCAGCACAATGAAGAGACACCGGGGGTCTGTTAGTGGAACGATTAGGGGTCTGTGAATGAGACATCAAACACCTGATTTATCATCAAAGCGGACCTGTCACCATGGGTTTTGTTCCCTAGTAATTAAGAAAAAAAAAGGTAGATGTATAAAAATACACAAACACCCCCACTTTCGATTTTTTTAAATTTGTGTTGTGGTTCATTAATGTATATGCGTTAGGGCCGTTTGCATCACGTAAGCCTATTCATTTTGAATGGACTGCCAACACAGGCAAAAACTTACAGGGCCCATATACATCTTTGCGGCATGTTAATGCGTAATGTCGCACAATATTTTGTGTCTTGTTAAGGCAGTCTGTAAATGAATGAATGGGCTGTCATTGCACCCTAAGGTGCTTAAAAACATATGACTCTTTTTTCTAATGCACCACCATGTTACAACGCAGGTGGGTTGCTTTAGAGCGTTAAGGTGACATTCAAAATTAATGGCACTGCAACTTAACCAACAGCAGGTGTGAAACCAGCCCCAAGGTTTTTAGCTGTTTAGCTTTAACCCTTACCACTGCCTCCCATCGGCCCTTTAAGGGGTTGTTAGCTCTGGAGGCATTTCTTGGACTTCCGATTCGTGTGACCACTGTGATTGGCTGTCATTGTCACAATTGGGAGCAGCGTACTTCCGCCTCCCGATATATGCTGTGACCGGGAACTAACGGTGACATCTCATTCACAGTGCTGGGGGCATGCGACTTAGCGTGCTCCCAACGCAAAACAATGATGCTGGCCATACCCAAGTATGTGGTGGCACAGCATAAAGCCCACTGCTGTGATGTCAAATAAATGCTTATGGCCGAAGGTTTGCATACCTTCAGTCTTCACTATTTCACAAAAAGGCACAATTTGAAACCTCTTGATTTCCCTATACTCGTGGAGGCCTCTCACTGGTCACATTTCTCAGCAGAAATTCACTTTACACTTGCTGTTTTTGCTTGGCTTGTTGGGTGGAGGGTGGTATCTGTGAAGAGATAGGGGAGGTGTAAACTAGGGATGTGCCGATACTAGTATCGGTGCCGATGCCGAGTATTTGGGCAAGTACTTGTACTCAGCCAAATACTCCGATGCCTAGCCCAATACTTGAGCTTCCGGTATCAGGAAGCCGGGCAGCGAGTCATTACACGCTGCCCGGCTTCCAGATTGGCCTCCCTCGCTGCCCGGCTTCCTGATTGGCCTCCCTCCCTCGCTGCCCGGCTTCCTGATTAGTTGGGAGGAAGACGAGGGAGCATGGAGCCGGCTTCCTGGCCAAACTGGAAGCTGGGCACCGCGTCATTACACACCTTGATTGGACAGACATCCAGTTCCAAGCTTTTTCGTCACCTGGTGACGAGGAAGCATGGAGACGGCTCCCCTGCTAATCGGGAGTTACTTGTACTCGATACGGGAAAAAACGGTATCGGTGCATCCCTACTTTTAAACCTTAGGTTATGTTAGAATGTATTTTAATTTAATGTTGTGAACATGTAAATCTTTACTATAAACAACGGAATGTAAAATAAATGACAGTCTCTGAATGAGAAGCATTCATTCCACCAGCTCCCTTGTTATGTGGTTATGAATAACTATTTTCACTCATACCTTTCGCAGTGTACAATGCATTCTTCCCACCAGCAGTTTCCACCTTTCCTCTTCCTTTTGCCCAGCTAATATATATTTTTTTCTTTTTGTAGGTTCTGAGCAAAACTGAAGAATATTATTCGTGGGGGATTTCACTGAATCCTACAACGTACAGACAAATCTCCATCCTTCCTTCCCTCCCTCTCCTGATAAGCACACACTAGAGTTCATATTAATACTTGTGTAAAAGTGCCTTGTGGTTTGACCAATGAAATAAATTCTGTCATTTTTCTCAATGTCACGCATCAGATGGAAACGTTGTGACTTCTTTGCACACATGGAGAGTGTTTTACCACACAGAAATATTCTGCTGTTATATTTACTTTACAGAAGAGGCAAAGTAAACACAGGTTACAGTAAGACAAACCCCAAATCATAAATACTCCATAGTGGGTGTAGACGGATTCATTCCTCATTTACAACACTTGAATCCCAAACCCAGACAAATGTTTTTTTCATTTTGGATAGAGTGTGGAAGGGTTTTTACTGCCATCTGTGCACCCATTTGTGAGCTTTCTGCTTACTTCTTTTCTATTTCATGGGTGTCAGGCAGAACAGGAAGTGAGGAAAAATCTATTTGGCAGATGTCATACTTAACAGGAAGTTAGGGGGGAACCATCTGACAGGGACACATGCAGCAATTAAAACACGTTGTGGGAATTCATAAACACTGGAACAGACAGAATCTGGAGCAGTTTCCCATGGCAACCAACCAGCTTCTCTCTTTCATTTCCAAAGCTTAATTGAACAAACTGAAAAGAGAAGCTGATTGGTTGCCACAGGCAACTGCTCTAGATTCTGTCTGCTCCAGTGTTTATGAATCTCTCACATGGGGTCACATACAATCAGGGCAGCCATCAGGGGGGTACGGCCGATACTCATGTAAGGGGCCCAGGCAGCCTGGGGGGCCTGCCGGGTCCCTTACATGACTATCGGCCGACGGTGATGGGCGAGGAGGCGGAGGCCTGGCCCTAGCAGCGCAGGGCCCCAGCATTGCTCCAGTGGCTTTGAGACAAGCTAGGGCCCCATCAGCGACGCTGCTCGTCTGATGTCGGACTTTAAAGGTGTGTAAGGGGCCCCAAAATTTCTGATGGCTGCCCAGAATACAATAATAAAATGCTTACAGGGGTCTTAAACTGTTCTCACACTAACAGGCAGTGAGGGGAATTCATAAAAAAACAAAGTATAACATTTACAGCACAGTCTACAGAGTGGAGTTATGAGAATTATAAAATGTTTAGCACAGCCTACAGAGTGGAGTTATGAGAATTATAAAATGTACAGCACAGTCTACAGAGTGGAGTTATGAGAATTATAAAATGTTTAGCACAGCCTACAGAGTGGAGCTATGAGAAGTATAAAATGTACAGCACAGTCTACAGCAGTGGTTCTCAACCTTTTTAGGGCCGGGACCCCTTGGTAACATTTGCCAAGTTGTGGTGACCCCCAAAGGTAAAATTTAGGGATGACGCGGCTGCTGCAGTGACATCTGACGGCGTGGCAGGAGAACTGACACTGCTGCGCTAGGAGAGGGCTGAGGAGGACTCTCACCTAGCACAGCAGAAATCACAGCGACCCCACAGGCTGAGAACCACTGGTGAACGCCGTCAGAATAAAAAAAACACCCTAGGAATGCATAGCTAGATTCCTATTGGCTATTTCTACCCCCGAAGGGGTCCCGACCCACAGGTTGAGAACCGCTGGTCTACAGAGTGGAGCTATGAGAAGTATAACATTTACAGCACAGCCTACAGAGTGGAGCTATGAGAATTATAAAATGTACAGCACAGCCTACAGAGTGGAGCTATGTGAAGTATAAAATGTACAGCACAGTCTACAGAGTGGAGCTATGAGAAGTATAAAATGCATAGCACAGTCTACAGAGTGGAGCTATGAGAAGTATAAAATGCATAGCACAGCCTACAGAGTGGAGCTATGTGAAGTATAAAATGTACAGCACAGTGTACAGAATGGAGCTACGGTATGTGAAGTATAAAATGCATAGCACAGGGTTTTATCCTCAGCAGATATGCTCTGAACCGTGTCTGTTTGTATACCACACTGTGACACTTTTTCATCGCACTGCACACTGAGGTGGGACTAACCATCTAACAGTGCATGGTGGGGGGAAGCATACTGAGGTGGGACTAACCATCTAACAGTGCATGGCGGGGGGAACCAGCATGAGGGGGGGACACGTGTGACATATGTTATCAGTAAACAGTCTAAAGTAAGTGCCCAGAAGTTCAGCATACTTTCATAGGATGTACGACAAGCACAGCAATATCCCTATAATGTCAGTGTGGCTCCCCTTGTTCTGATAAGATGGGTCATTCCAGTGCGAGTCCCTGGCAGCAGATTCATAGAATTCAATGATAAAGCTGTGTTTCAGTTTACATTCTCCTTCCTCTTATCTTCAAGTTTAGCTCATGGAAATCTCCTGGGCCTGCCTTCAGGGAATGCTCTGAGCTCTTTGCCCTGATTGTTTATTCTTTGCAAAGTAACCTTGTACAGTTAGCGTTACATGGGACCTCTATTAGCTTTGCATGCAATATGACAGGGCTGCTGAGGGTTTGTTTACCAACCTACTACCTCAGTATGTACAGCTTAGATTTTTCATTTACTCATTAACCCCTTCATGACGGAGCTTTTTTCTCAGTTTCTGGTCTCTAATGACTGACGCGCTTTTAAAATTTTTGCTGTGTGATTCTGCAACATCAGTAATATACTTTCTTACTAAATGCACCCACACATATTATATATTATTTCTTAGAGGTGCTGGCGTTGATGACCCCCTTCCTTTGAGTGGTAGCTCCACTGTCTCTAGACATTGGTTGGCAGATAGACAGTTTCACTCTTTTGTTTCTTCATTCCCTAAGCTGGAATGCTTGGAGGAGGACCCTATGGTCTTTTATGCTCTTCTTTTACATTCCTGGCCTCCATGCCGTCTCCTTACTTTCATCTATATTCTCTCCTTTAGCCTCTCCAACCTTGCCAGGCTACGCTTCAGCCTGGGAGCGGGAGCTGGGTTTATCCATTAGCACATGAAAAATAATCTGAAGATTCTGAGCAGGTGGTACAGGTGTCCAGTTGTTGCCATCGTTTTTGTCCTGCTGTGCCAGATTCTTGCTGGCGTTGTCAGGACTCCTCTGGACATATGACTCACATATGGTGGAGTTGCCCTCTTATTAAGGCATTTTGGCAGGCGGTGTTGGATATCTGCCACAGGGTGACAGGTGCTGCGATCTCCAATGACACCAAGATTGTGTTGCTATTTATGATACCTGGCCTATTACGGCATTTTCTTACGGCTGCCAGGGCAGTAATCCCTGGTCACTGGCGCACCCCAGTGATACCCACCTTGGCTGAGTGTGCTGTGGAAATGGACCATATTGCAGACGTGGAAAACCTGTTGGCTGAAGAGCGTGATACTGGGGAATGATGCACTATTACCTGGTCTACATGGCTTGATTTTCGGGCTTCGGATACTTTTTCAGGTGTTATTTCCTCCTAATTGCCCTGTGCTTTTTTCCGCCTCTATGGGGCTTCTTGGCGGGGGTGGAATCTTTTGTTTCTGTTCCTGTTTTGCTTTTCCTATTTCTGTTCTCTTCTGTGTCTTTTTGTCCTCTTTTCTCTCCTGATCTGTTTGGGTTTTACTTCTCAGTTCTGTTCTTCTTTTTCATTCTATTTTTCCTCTCGTTTGTTTGTAGCTCCTCTCCTTCCCCTACTCCTCTGTTATATTAACTCTAGTTCTTTTCTGTTTCTACTTTTTGGCTATGCATTTTTCCCTGTAAACCTTATCCCCGACTTTTATTGCGTTGTCATATCGGAGGGAATGGGACTTCCTTCTCATCCTGTGGATCCTTCTTGGTACAAGGGGTTTATGTTTCATGCTACTGTGAAGGTTCAGCTGATTAGGAATCGAGTGTAGTTGTTTTTCCGTCCTGTTTCTTGTCCTGATTTTCTTTGCATTTTTTGTACACTTTGCACTTATTGTGGGTGTACTCTTTGTTGTTCCGTTCCTTGTATTCTTGAATTTTATACTTTAATAAACTTAGATTGAACTAAATTAATATTTGGTTATTATTAGGCTGCCACAAACTCAGGGACAGACAATAATAACCTTAGTGACACTGCCCCTGACATGCACTGCAGCATGTCAGGCTCAGATGTCACTAAAGACTTTTGATCATTGTGGCAACCAGCATTCCAGAGCTCTGAATAGTTGCGGACGTACAGTGTGTTTGGGCACTTAGTGATGGGAACTTACAGTCTACATCTCCTTTCACGAAGGGGTTAAACACCAACATATTGTACATCTATTTACAGATAACTATGAATTCATGACAGGAGCTTACAATCATTTGTTCTATTCATTATTCACAGACACAGACACACAATAGGGTCCTTTTTTGGTGGAAACTGATTAGTCTACCAGCATGTTTTTCAGTTGTGGGAGGAAACCAATGCAATAAGTACTATCCTTGTCGCACTCCTTACCGATATGTCCCTTGTAGTGGGGGGTGCTCGCAGTGACCGCGGATGGCGCCGCGAATGTCAGCAAAATTGTAGAAATGTCACCAGCACACCAATCCTTTTAAGATAGCAAAAGCTTCATTTATTGAAGTTTTTTGTCATATGACCAAACAAGCGCTTTCGGGACCGCGCAGGGTCCCTTCATCAGGCTTTAGCATTGAAGGGACCTGATGAAGGGACCCTGCGCAGTCCCGAAAGCGCTTGTTTGGTCATATGACAAAAAACTTCAATAAATGAAGCTTTTGCTATCTTAAAAGGATTGGTGTGCTGGTGACATTTCTACAATTTTTTTTTAGGAAACCAATGCAAACACAGGGAAAACTCTATTGTGAATAGCCGTACAGCACCCCCTCGGTTCTCCTGAACCGAAGGGGTCCTGGTGCCGAAGCTAGCCGAAGGATCGGCCGAAGCTACGGCCAGATCCTTCGGCAGCTTTGTGAATAGACCCCAATGTGTCCCAGGTGGTAGAAATCTGAATGCACATCTACAGGGAACCCTGGTGCCTTCCTTCTTGTTTTCAGTCTTGTTCTGCAAATGTGTCTTTCTACATTTAAAGAACTCCGGGCACCATTTTATTAACCCTTGCAGTGCAAGGGTTAACTGCTCATTTTTGCCTAGCATAACAAAAAAAAAAGAAATGTTATACTCACCCGATCCTCCAAGCCAGCCGCCTCTCAGACCGGTCCCTAGAGCCTCTCTCCCCCTCTGCTGCAGCTGCCTAAGGGTCCTCAAGTCTTCACACCCAATACAGTGTATAGGAAATGAGGATGCTGATCGACATACCATCGCTGCAGTGGAGGAGGATTCAGACAGGAGGGAGTGCTATCACAACTGGCTGGCTCGGACGTTCAGGTGAGTGTAACTATTATTGTTGATCCTAGGCAAAACAAGCTGCTTACAAACAGTCTCATCTGCCACTAGAGGTACTCATAGTTCTCAATAGAGTACAATAAGTTGGTACCACTGCAGTCCATTGATATCTTCCTCCAGCTCCAAAACCTTTTCCATACTGACCTTGGGCCACAGGAACAGTCTGCAGGGGCCTGTGCATTGCTCCGAAGATCCACCGATAGGGGTAACAATGCTTTGCAGGCTCCAATACAAATAATTAGTAAATTATTTTTTTTTTCTTTTTGCTACCGGTATATGAATTTATTACTATTTTAATTTTTTTTGTGCAAAAACTGGAATATGCCTTTAAAGTGACATCTAAACCCTTAGATGTTTTAACATAAACCAATACTGTAATGTGCGCCTTACTGTAATCCATGGTAGTTTCCCTTCTCTTTGCTGCTCTTCCTTTTAAATTCGAATATCTTCTCATGTTGGGCAGAACTTCTGTTTTGCAGCAGATTGCCTTGTTTTCTGAATGATGCTTGGAGATCAGTGTCCCTGGTTAGCCTCGGCCAGCTTCGTCTTTCAGCATGGCTCAGCGCTCGACTGAGCCGCTCGGCCGTGATCGGGAGCTGTACGGGCTATTGTGAATAGCCCGTACAGCACCCCCTCGGTTCTCCTGAACCGAAGGGGTCCTGGTGCCGAAGCTAGCCGAAGGATCGGCCGAAGCTACGGCCAGATCCTTCGGCAGCTTTGTGAATAGACCCCATTGTGTCTGTGTATAGGCTTGCAACCTGAGCCAGCACTACAGGAAGAGGCACTCAGCTACAAAGGGAACTTCTCACCAAGCATGAGAAGACATGAGGATTTAAAAGGAAGAGCAGCAAAGAGAAGGGAAACTACCATGGATTACAGTAAGGCACACATTACAATATTGGTTTATGTTAAAAAATCTGAGGGTTTAATGTCACTTTAAGTAAATAAATACAAATTGGACGTATGGCTTTCATAAAATGTGGCTAACACCATAACACATTTTACCTCTAGCAATAACTAATGGCGGACTGGGAGGGTCATGGTGTATAATGAAAATGTCAAAAATAAAGCTTTACTTTAAAACACATGCGGGTCAGCGGATCACAAGTAAACACATATTAAAACTGCTTTAAATAGGGTTACTGTATAAGAAAGAAAAAAGAAGCAAGGTAAGGACTGGATTGAGTAAAAATGCAGGTTTAGACTCCACTATCATGATAAAAAAAGGTTAGAACTTGCATGCCTGAAAATATGATGAGAATATTCACTTGGCCTCATACAACACAAAAATGCTCCTCTTTATGGCAGTGGAGATGAGTGTCCCAATCCACATTATTATACAGGATTTATATAGCGCCAACAGTTTGTGCAGCGCTTTACACTATAAGGAGGACATTACAGTTACAATACAAATCAAGTCAAGATGGTAAGGAGGACCCTGCCCATACAATTTATATATCTGGATTCACCACAGATCATACAAATCCTTTATAGTCAATCACAGATTTCTCATCTTTACCAATATCTTCTAATAACTACATATAAGTGATCTAACCTGCTTATATTTGGATTTGGTCAGGGTCTCACATATCGTATTGGTCAGAGACTAAGGAATGGCTGTGTTTTTAAAGGAAGCATGTCATGGGAGAAATACAGGGCTGCCAGAGCTAACTTCTTGTTCTGAAAAGAGTAGTTCTCTGTCATGCTTCCCCTCTGGCTTCAGTACTTTCTAAATCACTGCTCGAAATCAAATACAAATAGCAGATTCTGGTTTCACTCTGACCTCATTTGCTGCATTGTTTATTATGGGTCAGCATACCTCTCAACTGTCCCAAGTTTAGAGGGACTGTGCCTTATTTGGAACCAAATCCTTCTCTCCCTCTTTCTTCCTCAGTTGTACCTTTTTAGTAATGGTCTAATGTACAGATATGTATTAAAAAAAAAAGTACTGTTTACCTCCCAAAGGTGTTATTTTAAAATGCCTATCTTATCTCTTACTTATCTAGTTTACTATTTCAAAAAGCCAGTATTAAGGAAAAATTATGGTGAAAAGAGACCAATTCTGGGTTCACCCAATCATTTTTGGCATATACATTCTTAATGGTCCACATAACTGGGGCCATGGCAGCGGTGTGTCCATTGCCTAAATACATTGTGCTGGAAGGTGTCCTTCCTCAGAAAATTGGGAGGTATGGGTCAGTAATTGTGAAACTAGAGACATGCAGCCAACTAGCATTTTCATAAGGAGGTCAGCAAAGTCAGTCCTGGAATGTATTTTTTTACTTGCAGTATTTAGAACCACTTATATGGTTCTCCACAGCCAATCATAAAAGTCCTAACGAAGCTCAACAAAAGCTGCAACACGCCAATGCTTATACATACATGCACCTTACCTTTCTCATCTTAGACTGTCTAAGCATGTGTAGTTGCACTCATTTTCAGGTGGTGTTTGAATGGAGAAATGGTGGGCATCAATGAACATGCATTGGTAAAATAGGAAAATTGGATTTTGGAAGCGAAAACTGCAGGGAGAAGAGGCAATGTTGAGTTTGTTCCCAGGCAATAGATAAAGGTGTTTGTGCACAGGACTGCAGTGCTCCAGGTGCTCTGGTTATGAAGACTTTATTTACAGCCACACACAAGACTGTATTTACCATAAGGCACATATGGGTTAGTGCCTATGGCAGCAGGGTTTGGGGGGTAGGGTACAGCAAAAAGCTTTAAATGTTACCAATTGCGGTACCTTTACCTTTTTTTGGGTTTCTTTCTTTTGATCACCTCTGGACAATTGTGACTACGTTCAACAAAAGAACTGTAGGAAAAATGTTTGTTCAGAGGATATTGAGAGTCAGACGTTCTTTATAGTTCAGGAAACATTAAACCATCTCTACTTTTTTTTGTTTGGCAGTCTGCATATTTCAAAAGTAGTCCTGCATTTAAAGAAGACTACATGCTACCTCCAAGAGCACATTATTATACAGGATGTATATACCGTAAACAGTTTGCGCAGTGCTTTAAAAAGTAAAGGGAGGCAGTACAGGTACAATACAAGAGGGTTAGGAGGGCCCTGCTCATGAGAGCTTACAATCTAAAAGGGAGGGGCAAATGAGGTAATAACCGTGAAGGATGAGTTGATGGAAAAGGCAAACATTCATTTTTTAGGAGGAAGCTGGATAGGCTTCCTTGGTGAATTGAGTTTTCAGGGATCATCTAAAGGTGAACACATTAGAGGAGCTGGACAGGTTGGCGTAGGGAGTTCCAGAGGATGGGAGGGATTCTACAGAAATCCCTGAGGCGAGCATGAGAGGACGTAATGTGGGAGCTAGAGAGCAATGAGGTCTTGGAAGGAGTGATAAGGATGGTTTGGGTGATATCTCAAGATGAGGTTGGAGATATAGCCGAAGGCAGACTTGTGGATGGATTTGTATGATTTTGAACTGTATTCGTTCGGCGATCAGAAGCCAGTGGAGGGATTGGCAGAGAGGGGTGGCAGATCCTGAATGGTTGGATAATTCTGGCAGTAGCATTCATGATAGATTGAAGAGGGGATAGGCTGGGAAGAGTATGCCAATAAGGAGGAAGTTGATATAGTTGAAGCGAGAGATAACAGGGGAGTGAATAAGTAGCTTGGTGGCATCATTGACTAAGAAGGGGCGAAGTTTGGAAATGTTACAGAGGTGAGGGCGGCAAGATTAAGGCAGAGACATTATAATTCTAGCAGTAGATTTTGCTACAATACAAATGACGAACGGGGTTGAGCTAGCACAAAAAGGGTTTAGTTAAAATATGCCCAGTTAATATAATGTTAACCTTACAGTGAAATGACCACTAAAATGCACACTTATCATAAATCAAAATGACACGTGATAATGACCAACTAATATTTGAGTAAAAGTGTAGCACTGAGGGCGGCGCATTGAGGAACCTGGTCTTGGGCAGCAGAGAGAGTAAAGCCGGACCCTGAAGCGTGTGTAGTCTTCCTTGAGTCTTGGTGAGTTTTGTATTTCTTACTGATCTGTAATCCAGTGTGAGACTTTACCTCTGTGCAGGAGCTTCCTGTGATAAAGACCAGTCACTGCTGCTCTCTCTCCTTCTGGGGTGACTGTCTTGTATCCGCCCCTTTTATAGTTTTCTGCAGGTAGCCTGTAGTGGGTGGGGCCTGCTGGGTTCACTATGTACTGCTCAGTGATGATGTCACAACTACCTTTATAAGGTAATTTCTGGGTTTGGAAAGGCATTTGATGCTCACAAAGTCAATGTATATCCTTTGTGGCTATTGAGCAATATACTTCAATAAAGGTTTTTGTGCCGGAGTTCAGCTTTAATGAATACCTCTGTGTAGGTGTGCACTCTGGTGCCTAGAAATGCATTTCAAATCTAGAACAGCTATAGGATGGGATGATAACTTGGTGGATACAGTGTAACATTATAGAATAATACTGCTCTGCATGTGTTTAGATTTAGCAATGTATTTTTTTTATCTTGGCTTTCTGCACGCATACAGATGAAGTGACCTTGTTTCTCAGGCTTTTATGTAAGAAAAGAGTTTAGGCAATGATTAGTAGAGAGGGATGTGCTGAAGGAGGTCGCACACAGAATGGAATTTCAGTAATGTGTTTAATTGACGTTAGGGAGCCAAGAGGAGGAGCATTGCAGGGTCACAGATAGTCAGAGTCAGGGCTGGGGTACCAGGGGAAATACATTTTGGCTATTGCTTGCAATTTTCATATATATGTGTAGCTGTAACTGTCTATTTATAAACTGCCTCCTAGAACACATTACACATATGTTTGGCAGTATGTCATTTAACTCTTTCCCAGCACACAGCTGTAGAAAACTGGTGCTAACAAACTGGTCCATTTGGGGCTTTTACCAAATAGTTGGGGCAATACATATTAGTAGTTGGGGGAAGGGCAGCTCCTATTACCCCTAACAACTTATCAGATTCTCACCGCCATTCTCTGTAGCAGTCAGATGTAGAATTATCATTAATGCTCACACTTCACATAAATCAAAAGGGGATGTTGATAATTATCAAAGCACGTTATCATTTTTTAAATCATTTTTGAGTTAAACTGGCCATACATGTATAGAAGTACTGCAGGCTGAAATTCAGTCTGCAGGCTGGTACGCAGGGGCGTCCCGAGGCTGGGTGACACCCGGAGCGGA
>NW_017306435.1:1925947-1931011 GCF_000935625.1 Nanorana parkeri | reverse complement strand
CCCCGCCGATACGTCACCGCGCGCGATGACGTCATCGCGCGTCAGTCTTCTGATACCTGCCGGCATCCATCTTGGTGATGGACCTCGGCAGAGAGAGGAGGGGACAGTCACCCTGCGGGATAAGTTATGCCGCCCGGTCCCCTCCTCTCTCCTGATACTGTCGGGAGTTCGGTCCATGTTCGGACTGTTGTGAATTAATACATTGACAGTGCTATATAAATACCTGTAATAAATAAATTATATAATAACACAATAAGGAAAACATGGAAACACAAGGTAAATACTTTAATTACAGCTGAGATTCTGTCTCCAATGAAAACACATATGGGAAATTGTGTACTAGACATCAATGTTTAAAAAGAAAGTATTATGAGGGAATTTATCAAAAGTGGAGCAGAGAGAATATGGAGCAATTGCCCGTGGCAACCAATCAGCTTCTCTCTTTCATTTTCAATAACTTAAAGTGACATTAAACCCTCAGATTGTTTAACATAAACCAATACTGTAATGTGTGCCTTACTGTAATCCATGGTAGTTTCCCTTCTCTTTGCTGCTCTTCCTTTTAAATCCTCATGTCTTTTCATGCTGGATGAGAACTTCCCTTTGCAGCTGAGTGCCTCTTCCTGTAGTGCTGGCTCAGGTTGTGAACCTTCACACAGACACCATGTATCCATTCCGGAGACAAGGCAGTCTGCTGCAAAACAGAAGTTCTGCCCAGCATGAGAACAGATACAGATTTAAAGGGAAGAGCAGCAAAGAGAAGGGAAACTACCATGGATTACAGTAAGGCACACATTACAGTATTGTTTTATGTTAAAAAATCTGAGGGTTTAATGTCACTTTAACTGAACAAATTAAACAGGGAAGTTGATTGGTTACTATGGGCAACTGCTCCAGTTTTAATACATTTACCCCATAATATTTTCTCTTTAAACACTGCTGTCTAGTACACAATTCAAACATCTAGCAATTGTTTTAACATGGCAAATATGTTTGCTGAGCACTGACCACTCTTGTATTTCTCTAGTGAGCTCTTATATGTTTGTAAATGTCGTGTTTAGTTATTTGACATAAACAGACCTTGTCATTTGTGTTTATATTTTGGTTTTACACACACGTGCACACACACACACACACACACACACACACACACAAGTTGAAGTGGAGTTGAAGTGGAACTGAACTCAAAAAGTTGATTTGCTATGTTATGGTGAAAATTTAGAAATGTAACTTAAATTAATGTAAAAAGTTAGTGGGGCTACCCCTGCAATGCAAGGGTTAACTGCTCTTTTTTGGTCTAGGGCAGTGGTTCCTAACCTGGGGTATGAGTACCCCCAGGGTTACTTGGCAGAACAAACCCCGGCAGCGCTGGTCCTGAACTTCCAGGACGCCAAGGAGCAGAGCTGTAGCTAGCTCCCTTTGCGCCCGAAGCAAAAGCAGATCATTGTGCCCCCCAACAGACGTGTGTGGTATGTGACGTCATGCGCCCCGGCTCCAGGATAGCGGTGCGCATGTGCAGAATGCTCTGGTGGCCAAATCCAAAATAGCCCCCCCCTAGTTCTGCCTGAGGCAAGTGCCTCACTCGCTCCATGATAGCTACAGCCATGCCAAGGCGGGTGGCTACATTACACCTAAAGTGAAACCATGTAGGACTAGTGTAGCCACCCTTAAAAACGAACTGTGAGGCACAGATTTCTTAAATTGTTTTATTGATAAATAGTCAAACATAGCTAATCAAACACATTTATATGAGGGATTGAAAAGGCAAGGAACATTATACAGTATGCGTTTTTGGGATTTGGGTTTAGTGATACTGTGACAGTTCTTCTTTAATTGACTTTGATCCCTCTGCCTACAATTTATTCTGCCCCCTCCCAGTGGAAAAAAAGCACACTAAAAAGGGTCATTATTCTGTTTAAATTTAGAATCTACAAATGTGATGGTTTGTTATAAAGAATGCCTCTCTCCTTTTTATTAAGGGGAATTACAGAGAGTTTCATTGTACGTATCTGGGAAACTGGCAGGGAGAAAAACTTCCAAGAATAATATTTTAACCATGACTGTCTCTGGGAAAGGAAAAAAAATGCAGACAGCATTACTTCCAGATTTTGTCAGGGTCGGGTACTCTACACTCACTTTGTGTCATGAAGCAAAGAAGCAGAGTCCAAATTCCCTGTTTTTGCTCACTTATTCAAGGTATCACCTAACAATAGGCATAGACCAGGGGTGAGCAAACTCCGGCCCTCCAGCTGTGGTGAAACTACAAGCCCCATCATGCATTTGTCTCTGGGAGTCATGCCTGTGGCTGTGAAAATCGTGCAATGTCTCATGGGACTTGTAGTTCCACAAAAGCTGGAGGGCCGGAGTTTGCCCTGGCATAGACTCTCTTACATTGCATTTCTCCTTTACCCACTACTGCTTTAGAAAAACAATGCAACTTTAAAGTGAACCTGTGCTGTGCCAATTCAGGGTAAAGAAACATTTCATTTTGCTGCAGACCTTCACAGTGTGAAGTGAATGAAAAGTCTTGTGTAAGCTATGAGATGCTAAAGTTGTAGCTCTCACAGGGCAATGGGCTTCCCTTGTGACAGTGCTGATTGGGCCAGAGCTGTCACATGGTGGAATCACAGGGTCCTCTGTATTCAGAAGTATTCAATATTACCTACCTGTTCATTACAGAGTGGTGGAGAAGTGAAGCAAAGGTGAGTATATGCTGTAAAGGGGTTTGAGGGCAATTGAAGCGGAATTCACATAGTTGCATTTCAAGTAATTGGCACCCCATTGCACCTTGCCCAACACACCACATTGCCCAGTAACCCACTACTGTACATTTATTTAGCTCGGCTCAGCCTTGGTCCAGAGTCGCAAACACCTCAAGCCAGGATCAGCATCCTGTAGCTAATTCATTTAGCTCGGCTCAGCCTCGGCCCAGAGCCGCAAAACACACAAACAAATAACACACACAGCCAGCAGAAATCTCTTATGCGGGTTCTTAGCAAAACAGCCCTGGGCAAGGAAATGTTTACCTGCCTTTTGCCTTCCTCGAACAGCCAAGTGGACGTGACAGTGGATCAGACAGAAACAAGTAGTACAGTGGTAAGATATTGAAATATGCCTACCGTACTCTCAGGGTTGCGCAAGCCCTATTGGTCTGTCTGGTCCTCCGCTACCATCCGTGTGTCATGGCTGCTCTTGGATCGGAACCCAGGGCCCCACGTTTTTGGGCGCCAGCTGAAATGGATCTGAACCACAACTGGGTTCACACAAGATGTCTGCTGCTGTTCCTAATTATGTCGTTTTCGGTGCACCGGAGAAAAATCACAAACACAGGATTAAGGTTTATGACGCATCTACTTTATTCAGGGCGATCTCTCTCCTTTATACACAGATAACAGGAGAGTGCTCGTCACACATATGCCCACCTCTGCTATCTCTAAATGTCTTGTACTATTGGGCAAACTAGAGGGGCTGTTAGTTAAAGTCTTGTGTCTCTCGCTAATTGGTTAGTCAAAGATATCTTCTGCCTGTAGCGTCCTCCCTCGGCATTCCTTTCATGTGTCCTCGGCGCGCTCCCGAATACAGGATCCATCTTGGTTACGCATAGCAACGGTAAAAGCTGAGTAAGGAAAGTCACAAAGCTAGAAAGCAAATTAAACAAATTCAAAACAATTTAAAACATAGAAAAGGACATTTTCTTGATATGATCCATATTCCTTCACAGTGGTGCCTGGGGTGTTGCTAAAAATAGTTTATGCATTTTTGTATGTTTTGGTGCTTTAAGAAGCCCATGGTATGCTTGTGCAAAAGATATAAATGGGCCCACTCTTGCTTTCCCCTAAAATGGAGGTGCAGGGCTGGCAAGCCACAGACAACAATAAAAACATTGTCAGATGTTCCAACCATTCCCCTCTCTAAAAAGAGTTTTTATTTTTGTCTATGTCCCTGTGAGGAGTGAGGAGAAATCTCAGGGACATAGATGACAATAAATACCTGACAGAGCCTCAAACCCTTCCCTGCTTAATCCAACACAAAGGATTTGACTGTTGTTGAGCTTTAAATGTAACATCTTTATGGACAAAGTTGCCATTTACCAGCCATGGGTTTGACTTTGAATTTTGCATCACCAAGTTAGACAGGAAAGGGAAACCATTTAAGCTGTCAGATCCAAGGTATTATAGGTAGACTGCCAAACATCCTTTTTTTCTGGTGGCGAATTTCTTTTCCGTGAACTGTTATTGTTGTCATGAGAGAAGACTTTTTGTTCCTGGTTGTGTAGTGATGGTATGTGTTCCTGGATAAGAAGACTGCTGACCTTCTGTTCCTGGATTGCATATGAACTGTACAAGGTTTACAACAGTTCATGCTAAGAGCACATGATCAGGTGAAAGTTTGTATGAACAGGGACTTATATGCTTGACCACGGGGTTTATATAGTTTGTAGTTAGTTAGTGTGTGTTCTTTTTCCAGGACTGATCTTTGCAGTCAAGCTATTAACTACACCAACCATACTATTTCGCTGATATCTACAATTATTGCATAAAAAAGGACTTTCTGTTAAAGGTGATATACTTTTTTTGCCACTAGGTAGAGGCTAAGTACCAGACAGGGAGGGACTTTTAAGATGTTACTAGAATCAATATTGCCTTAAATGATATGCATTGAAGTGTCATTCTTATCAGAATAGGGCTTCAGAATTGCTTGTTGCCTTGTGGTTTTTGTTTTCTTGCAGGTGAAGCATTTGACAACATGTTTACAATTGAAGACGGCACTTGTACATTTAATGTTATATGTCCCACTGATATTAGTAGGATACTGATGGGATGCTACTAATAGTGTGATGTTGTGTTGTTCTTAAGCATCAAGGAGTACCTGTCACTGTTTGGGCCTAGTGACATCTATGAGACATGTGCACGGCAAAAAAACTTAGGGGTCTATTCACGAAACTGCCGAAGGATCTAGCCATAGCTTCGGCTGATCCTTCGGCTAGCTTCGACCCCAGGACCCCTTCGGTTCAGTAGAACCGAAGGGCTGCTGTACGGGCTATTCACTTTAGCCCGTACAGCT
>NW_017306435.1:1914792-1923152 GCF_000935625.1 Nanorana parkeri | reverse complement strand
GCAGAGCCAGCCGTGATCTCACGGCTTGTTCCGGCCACTTGCAGAGAGATCAGCGTCCCTGGTTACCAGCTAACCAGGGACACTGATCTCCAGACAGCCTAACTCTCCCGGGCGCTCCAGGAGTTTACCGCTCCCGGCCGCCAAGGAGAGAAACACTGCTTTTTCTTTTTTTTATATTCTGACACGGAGCCGTGTCAGAATAAAAAACATTTTTTTTTTCACCATAGGAATGCATTGCTAGATTCCTATTGGCTATTTCAATTTGCAATAGCCAATAGCAAACTAGCTATTGTACCCGCCAACTGCTGCAGTTCTCTATCCTGTCCCCACTAGTGATTGACAGCAGCAGAGGGCGGGCACAATAGCTAGTTTGCTATTGGCTATTGCAAATTGAAATAGCCAATAGGAATCTAGCAATGCATTCCTATGGCGAAAATGTTTTTTTTTTTCTTCTTTTTTTTGACGGCAGCAGAACCGCCGGCCAATAGAAAACAGTTGGGCGGAGCTAGCTGTCACTGCTAGCTCCGCACAATCATTTTCTATTAATTTTTTTCTACTTTTAACTATTTTTCTGTTCTGCTCGGTCCCACAGAGGGACCGAGTAGAACAGCCGAGCCGAATGCCGCTCAACAGCATTCGGCTATTCACTCACTGCTGTTCGGCATCTATAAGAATAGACCGAACAGCAGTGAGTAGCCTGCCGGAGGTTCGGCTTAGGCGATCCAGGTGTTGGATCGGCTGAGTCGAACTCCTTCGGCACTTCGGGTCGGCATGCTGAGCATGTTCGGCCGACCCGAAGCCACGCGAAGCCACCCGATGTACGGCTGGTTTCAGTACTAGCCTGAAGTACTAGCCTGAAGTGAATAGCTGAACAGTGTTCGGCTCACTTCGCTTTAGGTCGGTCATTCACTCGGATGCCTACGGCAGCTTAGTAAATAGACCCCTTAGTTTCGGACGAAACAAATGAAAACTAAAAACATTTTCGTTCTTTTCGTCAAAGTAAACTAATTTTTATGCTGTTTCGGATTCGGAGGCAAGGATCCTCCAAATCCGAAGTCGCACAATAAACTGCAGAACGACCCGCGGCCATATTAGCCGCCGGCGTGTACTGCACATGCGCGCCGCCATTTTAGAGTGTATCTTGGTATACATCAAGATGGTGGTGCCCGTATGTATACTCCAAAATGGCGGCACACGTTCTGCAAACTAATTTATATATGCCCTAATATCGTTTTCGTATATTCGGGCATATCATAAATTTGTTATTTCGGATTCGAACGAACCGCGGAATCAACTGAGTTTCATTGATTTGCAGGTTCCTCTGAATCAGAATGCACATGTCTAACATCTATCCAGGTGCGGACTGACAACACCTGGTTACCCTGGCCAATATGAGATTACGGGGCACTTGTGCGCCGCCCATATACAAGCCCCACCCACAAGCCCCACCCACATATCTTGTGTTACAGAAATTATTTCTCCACACTATTTTCAAAATAGCATGTCAATTCACTAAAAGGTGAATTGCAGGGGAATTGGTAGGAGAATTTCAAAATCTAGATCAATATAGGCGATTTGGAAAGTGAGCTAAATGGAAAATAATTTCTGGTTTGGCTATTTTGACCTAGATTCTTCAATGCTGCCAATTATTCTGGGTAAATTGCAGGAGAATTAGGAGAATTGACAGAGGAACTGAATAATCTAAGACCAGAGTGGGGATTTGGGCGCATATCATACAGCTCTGGTGTGTGTGGTAAGGCCCCCAAATGGTCCATCTGTTCGAATGGTCAGTTCACCCATGACCAGAACCAATGCATGGCAAACCTCAGACCACCATTATTGCACGGCAGACTGCAGACCAGAACCAATGCATGGAAGACCTCAGAACCAATGCATGGAAGACCTCAGACCAGAACCAATGCATGGCAGATCTCAAACCAAAACCAATGCATGGCAAACCTCAGACCAGCACCAATGCATAGCAGGCCTCAGACCAAAACAAATGCATGGCAGACCTCAGACCAGAATCAATGCACAGCAAACCTCAGACTAGAACCAAAGCATTGCAGACCGCAGACTAGCACCAATGCACGGCAGACTTCAGACTAGAACCAGTACATGACAGACCTCAGACCAGAACCAATGCATCGCAGACTAGGCAGTTAGAATGACAGATACACAACAACATCACCCGCACACACGTGTTAAAAGGGAGCTCCCTCCGTGCCAGCACATGGGTGAATGCTCACTTTCAGCAGGTACAGCGGGTAGGTGCAGCAAGCCATGCCACAGGAGGCCAGGCCCCTGAAGTACCAGCAGGGCCGCTGTTAGAAATCATGGCACCGGCTCAACAGGGCCCCAACCCATCAGTCTATAAACATAACCCCCCCGCCCCCCATTTCCCCTGACCCCCATTGGCTAGAGACGTTTGCTGGTGCTTAAAGACTTGATAATGCACTAATTAGTAGATGATCATGTTCAGTGTCACGTTATCATCATCACGTTGATCACGTTTGGCTATAGAGGACTACAAATCCCAGCAATACATTATACAGCAATGCAGAATAGTATATGAAATTTCTACATACTCTGTGCTGCCGCTTTGCTCCGGGGGTGCTGGCCTGATGTCTCAGGCGGAGGTTCTCAGCAGGGGCAGATTTGGAGGATCAGCAGAAAAGATGTGGAGGATCAGCAGGGCACATGTGAAGGTTCATCATGGATAGTTGCTTGTAATGTGAGCCACGCTGTATACAGGCAGACTGGGTCGGCGGCTGTGAGATCTGTGTGGAAAGAGCCATGCCACCTCCAATGTGGGGTGGGCGCCGGGACCGAATCTCACTGGGCTCCCGAGGCGCGGCAAAAAAATCTCACTGGGGCCCCGACACTATGGTACTGGCCGCGGGGCCTCGGGCAGTCTGTACCTGCATCTATCCTTTACTCTTTGTGGTATGTAACACAACTCTGTGTTATGTATGGTATGTAATGTAACATAACTCTGTATTATGTGTTATGTGTGGTATGTTATGTGTTATGTGTGGTATGTTATGTGTTATGTGTGGTATGTAACTAGTACCTTTTTGGATTTCATGTGAAATTTTACATGCATTTGTAACCCTGAATTGCTTTCATCCAGCTATCCCTTTCCATGTGCACTTGTTAAACAGGATACCCAACTCTCAGAAGTGCAAGTATTTTTTCGTTGGGGCCTTCAAGGACAGAGTTCATTTCAGCAAGGAAGAGGGGGTGGGAGAAAATTTCGGGAGCATGCCTTAAGTATAAGTTTTCCTTACCAAAGTTAGTGTTTGCAGCTAGGCTGTAGTCAGCCTGAGCTTTGTTTATTCTGTGTTCATTGGGTTTCTCCTAAGACCAGGGCATTGGTGGCTACTGCCTGCTGCTCTTGAGTGTTGTCCAGTAATTAGAGTAGAGTAAAACGCTACACAGTATTGGGTTATGAATATTTATTCTGCATTGGCTAATTACTGAGAGCTTTACTCTAGGGATGCACCAATATCGTTTTTTCGGTATTGAGTACGAGTACCAATATTTTTTTTGGGTACTCCCCGATACCAAGTACCGAGTACTGGTGCCGTGCGCCTCGATTATCAGCAAGTCGGGCGGCGGATCATGACATGTTGTCGAGCCTCCTGATTGCCTGTGAAGCCCGTGTTCTAGCGAAAGAACACCGGCTTCACTTGCCGAGGCTGCCTGGCTTCCTGACCAATCAGGAAGTGGGGTGGCACATCATGAGGTGCCTCCCCGGCTTCCTGATTGGTCAGGAAGCCAGGCTGCCTAGCAACAAGTGAAGCCGGCTTCCTAGCCAATCAGGAAGCTGGGAAAGGAAGCCGGCTCCATGCTAATTTCAGGAAAATTCGTACGAATTTCGATTCGTAACGAAACGAATCGCACATGTCTAATGCTCCATTGGCACTGCTGGTCAGAGGAGATATGCCTCTGACTGGATGTTCCGGTATCGGAGGTAAGTATGGGAGCATTTGGGCGAGTACTTGTACTCACCCAAATACTCGTATCGGCACCGATACTAGTATCGGTATCGGTGCATCCCTACTTTACTCCAGTAATGCCGGGTGAGGAAGTGGATAAAAATTTGGTGTGACCTTCCATAAGGTTTCTTGCCTCCTAGGCTTGGCCTGGTGAGGATATCTGTGTGGCAGGGTCGAGTCTTTTGGATTTCAGGTCTCTGTGTGGGGAAGAAAACCAGAAAGAAGAGGGCTTAGTTCTCTTGGAGGCCTGAACCTGGGACTAAGGAATTTAGATGTGTATGTGGTGAAGGCCTAAGGTACCTAAAAAATTCAAAGCACAGACAGAGGCCTATGAAACAGGAGGTTGGATACCCAGAAGGAGCATCTTCTGAGTCTGCGTTTGGTGTGCTGGAGTACTTGGGAGAAACTGCTGCCAGAGGAGATTGGATGGGGATTTCAATTGCTCAACTTTTCAAGCTACCGATGACTATGCTGCTATTTAAAATCAAAGAACCAATCTTTTATTGGGAGACTGCTACTCAAAATATTAGAGCACCATCAACTTTGCTGGTAGTAGAAGGCTGCTTCTAAATGGCCATTATCAGTTTTCTGCTCCTTGAAGGCCTGGAATATTTTTGCTGTTTTTTGGGTATCCTGTGTCCCTAAATCTCTCTCTACGAGTTCTAGAGAAAATAAACCTTTCTGATTGTAAATTTTTAACTTGAATGGCTGTTGATGAGCTAAACTGAAAGTTCTTTAATTATGAGGCCCTAAAAGGAATGTTGCTCCTACTACAAACAACATACAAAGGCACTTATGCTCTTACAAAAATGTTAATTCTGTGTTAATTGGCATTCTGCCATCTATTCATAAATAAATTGACCAAGAAATGCAAATCCCTTCAACTGTAAGAGTTATTTAAATGATGTAATTCCCTACAATACTTCCTTATAGGGAAATGTAAATCATCTACTTATCATGTACGTATATGAGAAAATAACCAGTGTTAGGAAGCTTTAAGCCTTTGGCTCCAGACCTTGACTCTGGAGTGTTTATTTATTTAAGTGAGAAAACAGATTCCAAGAATGAAGCAATTTTATATCAATGAATATGACCTGTAATGTAGTATACAAAAAAAAAAAGTGTTCGTTTGCCATTAGCTAAAGGATGTTTATTATTATTAGCCACTGTTATTGACATTTCATCAGAACTTATGAGAGGCAAAGGGCATAAGTAAAAAACATAGCTACCATACTCTCCCTTATGATCAAGAGGAAATGAATGGTAGATATAAAATATTTGTAAGAATCATTCTACTGGGGATGTTGGGAAGATATATCCACTTATCGATAGTTCAGTTGACACGTTAGGAAGCCGATGTGGCATTGCAATCACCAGTATCTGTTGCTTTTGTTGAGTTATAAATAAGGAAAGTTTTAGTGGCGAGTGGATGAACACAAAAAACAAGCATCTCAAAACACTGTGTGCCCTTCAAACAGCCTATCAGGTCATATAACACTTAAAAAAATAGGTATTTAAATCGCCTATATAGAATTGTTGCTATGACTCCTTTAGTAAATTACCCTTAAAGTGACACTAAAATTAGGAGTTCAAACTGCAAAATGCATGCAGGTACCTTAACTATTAACAGAAATGTATCTTATTTGTGTATCACTCGACTGTAGATCTTCAAATCATCTCTGAATTTGTGCTGACACTGTCCTTCCTTCTGGAGGGTGGCTACTTTTTTTCCCATGGTCCCTGTGTGTGTTGTAAAGTAGTCGCCGCTCCAAGCTCACTCCTGTGATAAACTATAACTTCAATACAAATCAGCTAACTAATCATGAGATTGTAGTCCATCATGGGAGTGAGCTTGGAACGGAGGCTACTTTACAACTAGGGGCTTGTTAACACCACAGCTTGTGATAATCTATGTTACCGTAACATGAGGTACATGTGCATTGTGGTGCATTGCCATGAAGTCTTCATGACATCCCAATGCACATAGTTAGTCCAGTTGAAAAAAGACAAAAGTTAATTAAGCTCAACCCATGTAGATGTAAGGTAAAAAAAAAATGCAAATGTGTTATAGCGTCTCACTAAGTACAGATACGAAAGCTCTGTGTGATGCAGTGCACTGCGGTATTACAAATAGTGCAGGTTTAATTTTTCATGTATTAAATTCCTTTTCAAAATTACTGGGTTGCCCTAACGTTTTGTGTCCTCCCGTTACCCTAAGGAGAACTATGGGGTAAAGCCCTGACCCCATAGTTCTCCTTTAACACACGAAAACGTGCACACCTCATGCTGTAAACAAACCATAAAGCCCAACTGCTGCCAAAATGTTTTCTATTTTAGTTTTGGGCCAGGTGTGGAAGTTTTAAAACCTCTGTCAACTTTCTATTAGTGTCTGAGTGAGCATTTGGGAGATTTCATGTGACAAAACAGGAAGTGAGGAAGAATCTACTATACTTCCTGTCAGACAGAAGAAGGGATGAAGGGAAATCTTCCCACAGGGTACCCAGATGGCAATTAAAGAATTCAGAGGGGTTGTGATGATTTTATTGTTGTTTGTGCCTTGCGAGGGAGTTTTGCTCTACCTTCTTGTCAAGGTGATAGGTGTCAGACAAATCAAGAAGTGAGGGAAAATCCGTTCAATAGGCACTCACGTTGCTTTTAAAACCCGACTGAAGTTCTAAGCCTTCTTATTTCCACAATGAAAATGAAAGTTTTGTCTGAAGTTGGCTTTTTCCGTGAAAACGTTATCTGCAAAGGAAATAGTTTTTTCTTAGAGAACAGCTCCTGATGTTTCATATCTACCTAATCATACAGACGGGATGTAAGGAAGGCATGGGAGTTACTGTCTTCAGTGTCTACTGCTTTTTAAAAGCTTTTACCTAGCACAGAGCAGTTGTAAGCTGACAGAGGCTTTAGGATTAATTTCAAGTGAAAAGTAAAAAAAAAAATAAGCAAATGAAAAGCTGAAATGTATTTCTCTCTTTTCAGTGTACAGATGTAGCCCTGAAATCTTCCTATGCTCATGGCCATGTCCCTTACTCTCCTCCTTGTGTCCTTCATGTTTTCTGCAGCTCTATAAGAGAGGCCCCTGTGCCCTCTGACCGACAGACACCATGTTGCTCTCTCGAAGACTGTGTATTCTTCCCTCTTCCTCTGGGCTACTGAACTTTCACTCAGTGGTGAGCGAGAGCCCTTCGATGGTCCATAGCCAAAGCAGAACAAGTCCCCTGCCCTATGACCAACTGCCTGGTGAATGGAGGAATGGATGGATCGGCTTATTCCACTTCAATAGAAAGAACGGATATGACAACATTCATCATCTCATGGTGGAAAATTACCAGAAATTTGGACCAATCTACAGGCAGGACTGCCATTTTCTTTTCTTAGGGGGTTGTGGCCTGGGGTTTGGGACTTTTGTAATATTGAGTACAGGTACAGGTACAAAGCTAGAAAGAAGATTTTGAAGGAGGTAGCAGGAGGACCTTTCCACCCCTATGTGCTTATGTATCTCAAAAAACTAAGGACAATAGTACTGTTCAGTTCACTCATAATTACGTCATGTGCTAAAAAAGTGCAGCATACTCTGAATCAGCCATGACATTATATTGAAGATCATACTCAAATAGAAACCTTTTACCACTCTAGAGACCTGATTATTAGGGGCACAAGTACAGTCGCAAGGCCAACAATCTCAGTCAAATGAAGCAGAGATGCCTTATCCAAATGCTTGCATGCATGAACGTGCAAAGCATGTTCATACTTGACTTGGGGTATGCACGTGCAAAATCACTGACATTACGCACACAACCCCATGGCTGCAACAGCCTTTTTCTAAGCACATGTCCCCTTTACTTGCAAGATTAGGCCGTCAGTGATTTTAGAACATTTTTGAGCAATCTTAGGGGTCTATTTATATATTTTTCACCCAAGATTGACAACTCTCACCCAAGATTCACACATTTACAGTTGGATTTAATTGGAGAATGTGGGAATCTTGGGTGAACGTTGTGTAACTCTGGGGTGAAAACATTTACAAAAAGTAGGTGAAAACATTTATAAATAGATTGCTGGGGTTTTTTTTTATTATTATTTGTTATTACTAATTAATTATTATTACTAGTATTGGTTACTCTAATTGTCTTAGTTTAGAAATAAACCATTGCAATCAGTTAAAAACTGATACCTATTCAAATCTCATATTTATTTATAATGCATCTCTGTCACTATTCTACTTACATAATATATACTGTATATAATACATTGTTTACAGTACATTTGAATGCTTTATAATCTATAAGTAATCATGTATATATGAATCACAGCAGCTTGATTATGTCCTTATGGAAGGGGGGGGGGGGGGGG
>NW_017306435.1:1902920-1914769 GCF_000935625.1 Nanorana parkeri | reverse complement strand
GGGTATTTAATGTATAATGTTACTGGCATATTTCAAGAAATATAATGTAATACAACAAACACATATGAATGGATAAATGGAGCATACATTAATATTCACGATGGCAGACATGCATTAACATAAATTCCAATAAGCTCCCAAGCAGCTTACCTGAACATTAGCACATCACAGCCAACAACCAAAGACAGAGGCAACCTTGGGCCTCATTCACACCTGTGATTAGGGCTATTTAAGAATTCAGGCAGCAAATCTCTGAATTCCCGGGTCCAGAATCTCAGGTGTGTGTGAATAGGTGTTTGCGGCAGTTCACACTGCTGTTCGATAACAGGGCAATCATTAGGGCTATTTGCCAATTCTGGTGGTCCAGAATCTCAGGTGTGTGTGTGCGAATAGCTGCTGCCGCTCAGCCTATACAAGGCTATGACAGGTTGATGGTGGCTGCAGCTGTTCAGATGTCATGGAACACTGCTAATTACCTAAGTATAGGGACAGATGATTGTCCCTGGATGCAGACTGGGTGCTTCCAGAGAATATCATTTGTCCCTAACTGCTGGTTATCAGTGGTGTCCGACTACATTCGAACAGCTGCAGCCATTATCAACGTGTCATTGCTTTGTACAGGCTGAACGGCAGCAGCTATTTGCACACCTGTGATTCCGGACACAGGAATCTGCAGATTCTTGTTACCAGAATTCTTAAATAGCCCTAATGAGAGTAAATGGGGCTTCACTCTGCAATGTGCTTGTACACTGGTAGACATTTCTTTGATATATTTGTGAAAAGGTTTGTAAAACAAATGAAATCATTTCAACGTGTTTTATTGTTTGTCAGTGTGCTAATTCTTACTAGTATTTCATTATTTTAGCTATATATAAACTATATACCATTACATATGAGAAACTGAAGGATTTACATTGAATTCATTACCAAGACACAGGCCTCTGGAAAACATTCACCGTTATACTGCACTACACGTTTTCTCCAACTTCTAAATGATGGTATTATGAAAAGCTGGTGTAAAGAAAAATTGGTGGTGACAAACGCACAACAAGTTTAACCGCTCATTGTCTTCATATTAATCTCCATGGTTGGCGTAACTGGGGACATGGCAGGGGTGTGTTCTTAGCATATATACTTTGTCCTAAAACACGGGTGGGCAATCTCCGGCCCTTCAGGTGTTGTGGAACTACAAATCCCATGAGGCATTGCAAGATTCTCACGGCCACAGTCATGACAGATGCATGATGGGCTTTGTTGTTTTACCACAGCTGTAGGGCTGGAGTTTGCCCACTCCTGTTCTAAAAGGTGTCCCACTTTCTCATCTCAGTAAAGGTGCCCATACACTTTACAACCATCGCAACCAGACCTTAGTCTTGCTATGGTTGTAAAGTAATTAAAAAAACGTACGATCTGCCCATCTTGGACAGGCAGATCGTACTTGCGATCATCGCAAGCCCGCCCCCTGAGGGGCGGGCTTACAATGACTGTAATGAGGGGCGGGCTTACGATGACTGCAAACGGGCAGTGTGCGCGTGCGCACACCGGCCCGTTCGGCAGTTGTCGAACCAGCAGGCCACTAACTCGCCGAGAATCGTACGATTCCCGGCTGGTTTTCTAGCATGCTGGTTCGACGGAAGACGTGCGACCGTACAGTAGAAACGGTCGCACGCCTTCCATACACTGCACGATTCTCGTACGATCGCGGGATTTCCCGTAATTCTCGTACGAGAATTGTGCAGTGTATGGGCACCTTAAGTTTGTCTACTTTGTACTGTACATAGGTAGCAATGTGCTTGCGTGCGCTGATACTGCTGGTTAGTGTCTTGAACTTACACCCCCTTCCTGGACAGACCATTTTCAGTATTCAGAACTGCCGTATTTTGACTGACATTTATTCAGTGATGCAACGCTGTACTGAAATTAATGTTATACTATTTTTAGGGGACAGATAGAGCTTTTTTTGTGATTTAAATTTTTGTAAAACTTTTTCCCCCCACTTTATTGCTATCAGATAGGGGGCTAACAATCCCCCTATGTGATAGCCAATTTACACAGATAGGTCCTCTTTATGGAGACATCAGGGATCTCTAAGACCCCTAATGTCACCTAGGGACCCCCAAAGAAGCTGATGAAGCAGAAATCTGCTTCACCAGCTTCTCTCCAGCTACAGAAGCCAGAGAATAACAGCAGAATGCAGGAAATGATGTAATACACATCACTTTCTGCATTCAGAGAACAGAGGAAAGATCAGAGGGAGAACGTGTACTGATCTCCATCTAATCTCTGGTGACAGAGCCGCTGTGCGGGTCCCGGGCCTAGCGGAGCTCGGGATCAGCAGCGGTGGAGGGGAGCCGCACACACACACACATGCATAATACAAATGATCCAGCGGCTCTACAGACGCCGGAACGCTTGTATGTAAACAGCCATCGCTGGCTGTTTACAATTTAAGAGTTTTCTCGCTTGTCGGCGTGCACGAGCGGGACGGGCAAGGACGTTTAAAGGAGAACTATGACATGAGTGATTTCCACTCACCTCATAGTTCTAAGCCGACCTGTGACAATGAGACTGTCACAGGTCGGCTCAGTAGATCGGGAGGTGAGGGAAAACATACCGGGTTCCCTCACCTCTCGATCCTGTCACGGCTCTCTGCAGTGACAGGGGAGGGGGCTGGATTCCCCTCTCCCCGCTCCGATCTGCCAGCGCTGACTGGCGGAACGGACGGGGGAGGGGGCGGGTACAGCTGGCTCTGCCTCTAGGTAGGCAGAGCCAGCTGTCACTCACGCAGCTGGGCGGATCCCGTCATCTACGTCGGGATCCGCTCCAGGTGCGGCGTCTCAGTATACCGCGAGCTGTAGCTCGCGGTATACTGAGCTTAGGGTGATGGGAGGACGCTAGTTTGTGTCCTCCCGTTACCCTAAGGAGAACTATGGGGGAAAACACTGACCCCATAGTTCTCCTTTAAAAACACCCACTCACATTCAAGAAGCTCCCGGCCTGCCATTTAATTACAATGTACGGCCTGGAAGCCGCTAATAGATTGTTTCTACCAGGTTGTATTTTCAATCGATACCCTAGGTGTTGCATGATTCGATATTTTAATCGATGATAAATTGCTTGTTTGCAATCGCTCACATAAAGATACTACAGATGAGCTTCAGGTTTGTGTTGGACATGGGTTCAACTTGAACCCAAGCTTTTCGCAGTTTGTCAAAGGAGCGGATGATTTGACCAGTTTGCCTTTCCTAGTAACCCACAGTGTCATTGGGTGACTGGTGGCTGAGCCGCACAGCGTCATTGGGTGACTGGGGGCTAAGCCATACAGCGTCATCGTGTGACTTGTGGCTGAGCCACACAGTGTCCTTGGGTGACTGGTGGATGAGCCACACAAATTTATTGAGTGATTGGTGGCTGAGCAACACAGTGTCATTGGGTGACTTGTGGCTGAGTCGCACAGTGTTATTAGGTGACTGGTGGCTGAACAACACAGTGTTATTGGTTGACTGGTGGCTGAGCTGCTCAGCGTCATTCTGTGGCTGATTGTTGAGCCACACAGTGTCATTGGGGGACTGGTGGCTGAGCCGCATAACATCATTGGGAGACTGGTGGCTGAGCCTCATATTGTCATTGGGTGACTGGTGGCTGAGCCTCATATTGTCATTGGGTGACTGGTGGCTGAGCCACACAGTGTCATTGGGTGATTGGTGGCTGAGCCGCACAGTGTCTTTGAGTGACCGGTGGCTGAACCGCACAGTGCCATTGGGTGACTGGTGGCTGACTTACACAATGACTTATTGCGGTCTCTGGCGTTATTGTGATGTCATGGGGACGTGTTTGAGACTTTGTCATGAGGTTTTGGGTATATATACAGTATATGTGTGTTGTATATTATACCACTGTTCTATGTCGCCCTGATAAAGGGACCCAGTGTGGCCCCGAAACATTGGCTATTTGATGTATGTCACGCTATGTTTCAATAAATGGTGGTTCACTTTTGGTAGGTCCTGACCATTGCAGATCGGGAAGAGCTACAACAGCTACAGTTTTGGAGTTACTCTGACCCAGTCCTCTAGCCATCACAGTTTGGCTCTATTGAAAGTTGCTCAATTTTTTTTTTGCTTCCAACACATCAACTTCAGGGACAAAATGTTCACTTGCTGCTGAATATATCCCATCCACTTTAAGGTGCCATTGTAACAAGATAATCAATGATATTCACTTCACCTCTCACCTTCACCTGGTCATAAGGTTATAGCTGATAGGTATATATAAACTGCTCAAAAAAACTTAAAGATACACTTTGAAAACACATCAGATCTCAATGGGGAAAAATATCATGCTGGATATCTACTGTATAATGGACTGGGTAATGTGTTAGAAATGAAAGAATGCCACATCGCTTGATGGAAATGAAAAATGATCAACCTACAGAGTGTTGAATTCAAAGACACCCCAAAAACCAAAGTGAACAAATGATACAGCAGGCTAGTCCATTGTGCTGAAATTTCATTGCAGCAACTCAAAATGGTACTCATTAGTTTGTATGGCCCCCACGTGCTTGTATGGATGCATGAGAACGTCAGGGCATGCTCCTAATGAGATGTTGGATGGTGTCCTGTGGTATCTCCTCCCAGATCTGGATCAGGGCATCACTGAGCTCCTGAACAGACTGAGGTGCAACCTGGCAGTGTCGGATGGACTGAGACATAATGTCTCAGAGGTGTTCTATTGGATTCAGTTCAGGCGAGCGTGGGGGCCATTCAATGGTATCAATTCCTTCATCCTCAAGTAACATACTCTTGAAGCCACATGAAGCCGGGCATTGTCATGCACCAGGAGGAACCCAGGACCCACTGCACCAGTGTAGGGTCTGACAATGGGTTCAAGGATTTCATCCCGATACCTGTAATCTGTAGAGGTCTCTGTGTCCCTCCATGGATATGCCTCCCCGGACTATGACTGACCCACCACAAAATCGGTCATGCTGAACAATGTTACAGGCAGCTTAACGTTCTCCATGGCATTCTCCAGGCCCTTTCACGTCTGTCACATGTGCTCAGGGTGAACCTGCTCTCATCTGTGAAAAATAAGGGCGCCAGTGGCAGACCTGCCAATTCTGGTGTTCAATGACAAATGCCAATGGACCTCCACGGTTCCGGGCAGTGAGCACTAGAGGACGTCGGGCCCTCAGGCCACCCTCATGAAGTCTGTTTCTGATCGTTTGGTCAGAGACATTCACACCAGTGGCCTGCTGGAGGTCATTTTGTAAGGCTCTGGCGGTGCTCATCCTGTTCCTCCTTGCACAAAGGAGTAGATACCGGTCCTGCTGATGGGTTAAGGACCCTGTCCAGCTCGTCTAGAGTAACTGCCTGTGTCCTGGAATCTCCTCCATGCTCTTGAGACTGTGCTGAGAGACGCAGCAAACCTTCTGGCAATGGCAGGTATTGATGTGCCATCCTGGAAGAGTTGGCATGCCTGTGCAACCTCTATACGGTCCAGGTATCGCCTCATCCTACCAGTAGTGACACTGACTCTAGCCAAATGCAAAACTAGAGAAAAACAGTGAGAACAGATGAGTAGGGAAAAAATGTCTGTGGCCACCACCTGTAAAACCATTCCTGTTTTGCAGGTAGTCTCATTGTTGTCCATCTAGTGCACCTGTTGTTAATTTCATTAACACCAAAGCAGCTGAAACTGATTAACAACCCCCTCTGCTACTTAATTGACCTGATCAATATCCCAGGAGTTTCATTGACGTGATGCTATACTCTGATTAAAAAGTGTTCCTTTAATTCTTTTGAGCAGTGAATATTTGTTTTTGGATTTAAATACACTTGAAATTAAGTTGAACTTTTTTGTGTGGAGAAAGCTCGGCATTTGGTAAGAAACACTGGAACCTTGTGGACAACATCTATGGGCCTCTTAAAACCCTAATTAGTCCCAGTGCACCTTCTTGAGCATATGCATCACAAACAAAAGGATAAAAGAAGAGCTACACGTGCACCATTGTTTTCTTGTATTTCTTTTATAACAATTCAATATTTTATTATAGATTATTCCAAAGCACTGTAAATCTCTAGAAATAGGGTTAGTTACTAAACATTTTCCATCTATGCCGTGGTAATACAAAAATGCCTTATACTCCCATGTGAAATAAAAACAGCTAAACCACAAAGATGACTTTCAGTATCAATATATCAAAAACAAACATTTAATCATTTGTTTAGACCAAACATCTAAACACACAGACCACTAATGGAGCCAAACAGCCCTAATGTGTCCATGTGACTAGAGATAAGATTCTTTATCCAAGGCTCTTTTAACAATCATTCATTTTTTGCTGCAAAGTCATTTCGATAGATTCAATCAAAGAATCATTTTTTTTCTTTCGTTTTCATATAAATTATATTCTACCTATAACTGTATTTTGCAATAACATATATTTTTCTCATCCAAAAGCCACCAAATATGCGTTCGGGCCTACATCTAATAGCCAAAAATTCTCCCCCAGCAAATGGCCTTTCTTTTGTTCCCTATATTGAACGTGATTTTATTAAACATTTCCATTTAAACAATATCACTCGCAAGGAAAGCGGCCAGAATACATTTTTATTCAAAGATCCACCTATTGTTTGAGAAATCATTTTCACCTTCATCCCTGCTTAAATCATATTCCTGGAGAAGTTTTCACAGGATTACTCCACCCATAGTCGGTAACTCAGAAAATGCACCACACGTAAAGGTTAAGGGGGTTATTCACTATGGAGCCGAAGGATACAGCTGTAGCTTCGGCTCATCCTTCGGCTGCCGCTGCCCTTCGGTTCAGTCGATCCAAAGGGCTTCTGTATGTGCTATTCACAATAGCCCGCACAGCAGCCGAAGGCAGCCGAGCCGAAGGGATATGCTTCGACTGAGCCAAAGTGACAGTTGAAGCGTGGAGAAAGTTCGACTGAAGCCGACCGAACTGCATGCAAATAACAGCTGGGCGGAGCCAGCCGTGATCTCACGGCTGGCTCTGTCCAGTTGTAATGACAGATCAGCGTCCCCAAATGACCTGGGGACGCTGATCTGTCATTAAACAATAACAACTGGGCGGAGCCGGCCATGACGTCATTCCTGGCTCCCTCCTGTCGTTATTCATTGGCTGGGAACTGCTAGAAGATTCTGGCAGGTGTCGGCCAATAGGGAACAGTTGTATCTGTCACTGCTAGCTCCGGCCAGTTGTTTTTCTTTTGACGGCATCGTTGCCGGTGTTTTTTTCTACTATTTTTAAAATTTTCTTTTTGTTTTTTCTTTAAACGATTTTACCAAGGTATCAAGCAGAATAGCCGAGCCAAATGCAGCTCTGCGGCATTCGGCTATTCACTTACTGCCGTTCGCCCCCTATGAGGATAGGGGTGAATGGCACCGAGTGAGCTGCCGTAGCATCGGCTCAGCCGATCAATATGTTGGATCGGCTAAGTTGAACTCCTTCTGCACTTCGGCACCGGCAGCCAAAGGCAGCCGGTGTACGGCTGATTTTAGCCGATGTACGGCTGTAGGACATTGTTTGCTTCTGTCTGCTAGGGAGTGTTGTTCAGTGGATAGAGTGAGAAGATGCATAAATTGTGGGCTATGAAGATTTATTGCATGCTGGTCAATCATTACAATGTTTATGCCAGTGATTAGGGATGCACCGATACGTATTTTTGGTATCGAGTACAAGTACTGTTTTTTTTCTGTACTCTCCGATACCGAATACCGATACCGGAAGCCTCATTAAGGAAGCAAGGCGGCATGTAATGACTCGCCACCTGGCTTCCTAATTAGTCTGGAAGCCGGGCGGCGTGTAAAGACTCGCCACCCGGCTTCCTGATTAACAGGGAAGCCGTCTCCATGCTTCTCGTCACTAGATTATGAGAAAGCATGTAGCCGTCTTTCTGTCCAATCATGAAGCCGGGCGCCGTGTAATGACGCAGTGCCCAGCTTCCTGATTGGCCAGCTTCCTGACCAACCAGGAAGCCGGGCAGCGAGTCATTACACGCTGCCTGGTTTCCTTATTGGCTGGGAAGCTGGCTCCATGCTCCCTTGTCACAAGTGACGTGAGAGCGTGGAGACCGCTTCCCGGCCAATCAGGAAAGCCAGGCAGCGTGTAATGACGCGTTGCCCGGCTTCCTGATACCGGAAGCTCAAGTATCGTGCTAGGTATCTGAGCATTTGGGCGATTACTCGCCCAAATACTCGGCAACGGCACAGATACTAGTATTGGTATCAGTGCATACCTACGAGTGATGTGTGTGAGGACCTTCTAGAAGGGTCCAGGGCCTGGAGAAGATGTCTACATGAAGGATCGGGTCATTGTCTTTTCAAGGGTGAGAAGAATCCAGAGATCTTTTGCCTGCCTGGCATATTGTCTATTGACGGTTCCAGAGCCAAGGCCCAATAATTTGAAGATGACCTGTGATAGGGCCTGGGAATGCAGGAAGGTGGCTACTAAAGGGGAGCACCTTTAGACGAGTTCAGTGTATTGCCAGTTTCGGCTTAAAGATCCACCATTACAGATTGCTGGTCTGGGCTAAAAGATCCACTACTAGCCTGTGAGAGGGGCGTGAGATATTTGAAGGTCTGTCTGGCCTACCTAGTTCTACATTAGCCTGTGGCAGAGGCAAAGATACTGCTGAGTGGAGGGAGTTTTGCTGCTGTTTTGGGGATTACTATACTCTCACCCTCCGTCCCCTGGACACTGAGCCAATACACTTTGCAAAGGAAAATCTGTTATTCAGTTGCTGCAGATGAGTCATTGAGTGGTTTGGAGCAGCTTTAGGTCAGATCACTGGTAGAGAGGCTAGAAGGGCCCAAAACATCCAGCAGCTCCTTCAGGGGAGGTGCTACACCTAGTTTGCCAGGGTACCCCTGTTACTCCTATTATTCATTGATGGATTTCTGTGAAGTTGAATATAAATGGTAATTACAGTTGTTTATTTCACACAGGGAGAAACTAGGAACATATGACAGTGTTTATATTCAGCAGCCAGAAGATGCTGCTACCTTATTCCAGGTGGAGGGGACACATCCAGAGCGGCTGAGGATCCAGCCATGGTACGAATATCGTGATTATCGCAACAAGAGATATGGAGTTCTGCTCAAGTAAGTTTATAATATGATATTTGAATAAAAAGCTGTAGTCAAGTTGCATGATATGATTCAGACTCTGTGCTTTTGTGCTAACAGCTTATGTAGTATACATGCTCGGTCTCCATTATAGATATCATAGTGTACGTTGCTGTTTAAAATGTTTTCCACAATTATTCACTTACATAGGCCACCTTTAAGTAGGGTACACGTGGTTAGAATTCTACTGGTTCCTGATGAACCAGCCGAAATTTGCACAGTGGGTGCCATTGTCGGCACCCTTCCCCTGGCATCCCTCGATCAACTGATCAAAGGAACAGTTTGGAACAGGTTGGCCGAACGAAGCTGGCAGCCAATCAGCTACAAGCTGCATTTTGGTATTTGGACAGCGGCCAGCAGCTAAAAAAAAAATAGACATGTGTATACCCAACTTTACTCTCCTTCTTGGTGGTCACAGATCTTTTGCCATTAGTAGTGCTAGAAGCTGTATATATTATTTTACAATTTTACATACTTGATGTCCCTATTTTTTATTGTAATAAATGTACAAATATGTGTATTGCCCATTAGGGGGGGGGGATTTCAGTGCAATCACTTTGCCTCTGCTTAACAACAGTTAAGATGAAAAATGTGGCATATCAGAAGTGCATTTTTAAAAATACGTTGGTCAAGTTGGGTGGATTTACTAAGAGAGTAGAGTATGTTCACTTAAGGCTGGGTTCACACCTAGGTGGATTAAATATGCACGTTTTCCGCGCGTTTTTTTAACCGCGATTCGCGGTAAAAAAACGCGCGAAAAACACGCGTTTCCAAGGGATACTTGGCTGTATCCCAATGGAACCACCCGACCAAAACGCCCCAAAGAAGTACATGTACTTCTTTGGGCGTAGGGCGGTTTCCCGCACGTTCGTACTCGCGGAAAACCGCCCAGATGGGAACCATGCACATTGAAAATAATGGCATTTCCCTGTTTGAGCGTTTTTCCGCGAGTACGAAAGTGGGGGAAAACGCCTAGGTGTGAACCCAGCCTAACTGGCATCTATTATTTATTTATTACAGCTATTTCTATAGCATCGGCAATTTTACGCAGCGCTTTATATAGTTGCCCATTCACATCAGTTCCTGCCCTCAAGGAGCTTACAATCTACGGTCCTTATTTACATGCACACACTGTCAAAAATAATTTTCACTTAGCTGAGTGAATGTTCACTTTGCAAATCACAATAAAGGAAATAAAAAAAAACAGGATTTTTGCTTGTACATAATTGGATGATTAAAGTCAGCACAGCTCCACACAGTGGATATTCTTTGCAAAACGAATTTTCACTTAGCTTCGCACTATTCCCTAAGTGAAAATTCACACTGCAAAGTGAAAATGCTCTAGTCTAGCTCTAGAAAATTCACTTTGGAAAGTGAAAATGCTCTAGTCTTTAGTAAGGCAACCATACAGGTGTGTTATGGGATGGGGCAGTATAGCACAGTTGGTAAGGATGATAAAGTAAACAGGGATAACTCACGAGGGTATATTCGGATTGCAGACCCTCCTGTGTGCGGAATATTCGCTCACATGAGCATTTATGATCCATGAAGCTATCTAGTGCAGGGGTGCCCATTAGGTCGATCGTGATCTACCAGTCGATCGCAAAGCGATCCCTAGTAGATGCCTGGTATATCGCGATGTCCTGTCCTCCTTCCGTGGTGCTTCTCTGGATCCCCACTGCTCTCCCCATCTGTATGCAGCGGGGATCCGAAGAGAAGAGAACGAAGCGCTGCAGCCGGCGGCGGAAGACGGAGCCGCTATCACAGCAGCACTCCAAGCGGTGAGGAGAGAGAGAGAGAGATACGCTCGGCTTGGATCTGACATCCGGCGGCTCTCTCTCCTCACCGCACATGCTGCTGTGACAGCGGCTCCGTCACCCCCCCCCCCGTGGCTAAAGTGCTTTTTTCATTGCTCCTCGGACCTCCCGCTGCCTCTGCTTTACATCACTTCCTGTTCATTCATTTTTTCATTTTCAATGGGAAGTAGCACCCTGTACAAAGGCTCCTCCCCAATCAGAAACTGGATGATCGTAAAAAATTAAATAAAAAAATAATAAAAAATAAATAAAAAATAGTAAAATAAATAAATCCTGGAGGCAGGGCGCTCGGTGATGTCACAGGCCTGTTTGGGGGCACGGTTTTTTTCTTGCCTCGGGCGCAGAAGGAGCTAGCTACGGCTATGCTCCCGCGGTGCTCATGTGGCTGCCGGCTGAATGTGTTAGACGCCGCAGACAGAAAGGGGCAGGACACCTCTCCCCGTGTGCAACGTCGGCCACATTTGGCCACACGAGCACCGCGGGAGGACAGGACGCCGGCGCCTCTAGAACGCACTGGAATGTAAGCCGGCTGACTCCCTGCATTCAGGGGCAGGAGGGGGCGTGGGGTTGTATTGAAGTCAATGGCAACGCAGCCATGCCCCCCGCCCACAGTGTGATCGCCTGCCTGCATTCCGGTCCAGTGCAATCTGCAAAAACGTTTTTTGTCTGCACTCTGTGGTGCACCTTGGGGACAGGGGGCATAAAAGCAGCCATGAGTTAGTTGGATGTTCAGTATGCATGGCAAACAAAGACTGTACCATATGCACTGAACATCATTGTACAATCCACTAGATCAGGGGCGCCCACAATTCTTCGTTCGGAGATCTACTTTTCAAATGACGAGCTCAATGTGATCTGCCAACGAAAACACACCTGCATTCG
>NW_017306435.1:1837249-1902792 GCF_000935625.1 Nanorana parkeri | reverse complement strand
GGAGCATGGTGGTGCATTGAAGTCAATGGCACCGCAGCCACGCCCCTCACCCGCAGTGCGATCACCGCACCCGGAACGCAGGCACATCAGTGCCTGCGTTCCAGGTCCAGTGCGGTCTGCAAAAATGCTGCAAGCACTATTTTTCAAGAAGAGAGATAACATGAGAGAAAAAAATAATGAAAAATAAAATGTGACCAGCTTACTTAGCAATAAAAACATATATGCAATGAGCTAAAAGGCATGAAAAAGTGCCCTATGCCAGTCTTTCATATATAAAGTCAGTGTATGTATGAGCTTTTGTCATTGGAATCCGAATTCCAATGAGGAGGGGGGCAGGAGGGGCAAACCACCCTTGTTGGGGCCCACGTTGATTCGCTTTTCTTTGTATCAGTTGGGTTTTACATTCCATATAAACCTATGGCAATTGCAGAAGGTGGAATAATTCACATAGAGGTGGACACAATGGGGCCGATGTGTAAATCTTCTGGGCAAACTCGTTTCCATGACATTACAGCAGCTAAAAGGAGCTAGAGGAGCATAGGAATTTTCTATGCTCCTCCGCACCATCCAGCGACTGTAATGCCGTGCAAGGTTTTATCCAGCTAGACGCTGGATGAAACCTATATAAATGAGCCCTTTAATGTGATTTGGATATTGCTGCACCACTGGAAAAATGGAAGACCACATTGTAGATGGACTAGTTGGACATTTATTTCACAATTCAATATTGATAATTTACAAGTGCCCTGTGGGTTTGAGCACTGCACAAGGTCTTCACACTGAGGTGTTATAGATGCTATTGACTTTAAATAATCTGTACTGATTACTTTTTTTTCATGCAATGGGTGGAATTTATCATAGCAATTGCGAGTGTTTGAACTCGCACATGGGATATATTTGCGCCAGATTTATGTTGCTATTTATGTTGGTCATGAATGAGATTAAATAGACTTCAGGAAAGAAGACTTGTACCTCCAGGCAAAAAAATACTTGTACCTCCAGGACATAGGGAAGGAAACTACACACAAAGGACAAAACACAAGCAAGTCTCTTAAGGGTAGGGCAGAGGAGACAATTGCACTCACATCATTACCCGTCCATCCCACCCCCTGGCCCGTCACAGACTATCCGGGTCAAAGGGTCAAGGAACCTTTGGAGAAGTTTGTTTAAAAAAAAAAACATCTAGCCAAGGAGACCAGATTACAGATCGCAATAAATTTAGACATAGTGTCATTTTGCATAACCATCTAGTTGAACATAGTATGAGACATAATTGTAAAAAAACAAGCTAAGGGAGAGGGTAGGGGTCTTCCAGGATCTCGCAATCACGCGTGAAGCTGCCGTAAAAATTGGTTGGAGCAATTTAAACTGAGTTATGGTGACTCCCCTTGGTTTTGTATTGGTCATTTTAAGAGAAAGATTCACATATTCTAGCACTGCATAATGTTTGTATATGTTTAGAGTAAAGAGATTATAGTGGAAACTTGTGCTGCGTTGTTTATTATGGGGATTCAAATTAGTGATGTGGTTGTCTGCTAAATGTGTGTTTCACTTTCCATGTACAAAGCAGTTAGATATCGGTCTGCATTCATGTAATCACAAAGGTGCAGCTCCAGGAATCACCACTAAGTGGTGCTCTTTCCCTTCATTCCATAACTGCTTATTTCTCATCAAGCAAGAGTAGCTGATAATAATTGACCCTCCTCGTCATTTCATTTCAATTAGCGGAATTAGCACTACTGGGATATTGGGTTCAGTTTTCTAAATTAGAGACAGTCTAAATGTGGTTTTGATGATCTCAGAAAATAATATGAATGTATATATTTGATATATTCCTATGATTTTCTTCATACTTAAACTGTTGCTTGATAAATGCCCAGTCAGCATTTAAAGTTGATGTATGGCCAAAACTTTCTTAATTTTGAATAGAGGGGGAAGGTGTAGCAAGTTTTAATTGCTGTTTGTGTCCTCGCTAGGTAGAGTCACCCTTTCTGTTTGTCCTGGTAACCATTGTCACCAAGACAGAAAATGTTGGAAAATACAGTTGTCACCAGAAGTGGAGGTGAGGGGAAATCTTCCAACGAGGAACCTGCTCAAGTGACAAATGTATGAGCTAAGAAGGGCATTCCCCTAACTTTGTAGAGATCTCCTCTCACTTCCCTTTGCATCTCTTGGACAGGAATTACATGAAAATCTCCCCTACAGTATGTAAATATTAAAAATAATAAACTGACAGGGGTTATTGACCTTTCTCTACTTAATCTAAAATTAAAAGGTAACATTTTGGCTATATGCACATTTAATGGGAAACCTGTCACGAGGGAACTATGTAGGCTGCCATTGCAAAGCTCTCCTTCTGAAAGCGTTAGTTGTCTGAGTGCCATGATAATCCTCTTGCTTCAATGACCAAGAACAAGTGTTACAGATAGGGTCTTTTGGGGTCTATCTGTGTTGTCTGATTTGCATATTATTTCAGGGTTGGTGACTCATACATTTTAGAATACCGTATATACTCGAGTATAAGCCGTCCCGAGTATAAGCCGTCCCGAGTATAAAAAAACTGGGAAAAAGTATTGACCCGAATATAAGCCGAGGGTGGGAAATGAGGCAGCTACTGGTAGATAGATACCAATAAAATTACATTAATATTTATTTAAAAGAAAAATAACCTAGCTCTGTAAGTGGAAAAGGGGGTGCAGGGCTACATATCATGTACTACGGATCATTTAACCCATTCATATTAGCAGAGGATAATTGTAAATCTATTGTTCAGTGCACTCTATATGTAGTATATAGTACATGTACATATAGAGTGCCTGCAACAATACATTTACAATGATCCTCTGCTAACATGAATGGGTTAAATGATCCATAGTACAGGGCTACATACAGATCATTTAATACATTCATGTTAGTATAATTGTAAATGTATTGTCTGCACTGTATTAGCAGTATATACTCTAGCCAGCTAAAATATTGTGTGTGTCAGTGACCTGTTGAGACTATTCTGAGCTTTGCACGGCGCCATCCGTGTTATCACCAGAGCACCACCACCATTGGAAGGTTGCAGACCGTAAGGAGTGCGGGTGGTTCTTGCAAACCGTCATACATTTTAGAGGGCAATATAGCAGCCAGGCATAGAGACCTCTATGCCTGTTGAGACTATGCCTGGCCTGTATAAACAGATACAATCACCACGGACAATCTTTATCAGATAGCTGAACTCACCAAATACCTTTTCATCCATGAAGATCTTTATTGGTATATATAGGTTACTGACAAACAACAGGATGGAGCAGACGGTATTTGCAGGTCAAAAGATGATAATGCCTTCCTACTCCAAGTGAGCATGTGAACATGTGGCCGGCAATATGGCCGAATGAGACTCATATGGAGAAGGAGGAGGAAATACATTATAAAAATGGAGGAAATACAGAAAAAGGAGGTGTATTAAATACAATGACCACAAGATGGCAGTATGTGAACCAACTATATTACACATAATACACAATAGCATATGGAATATTAACCATATGAACACTCAATTCACAATCATTACGATATTAACCATGAGTATGCATTGTACTATATTCCCATACAGTAGCTGTGACAGCACAAACTTCTAGATCGATATAATTATTAGGAAAGGGAGAAAACTTGGAAATCCAACATGGAAATACATACTTATTTTATATTTGACCACAGATACCCTTTAAATGAATAAACCTCCATAACTGCATGTGCATGCTGCTGCAGCATGGAGGTTATCCTCATGGCAAGGGAGGAAATCTGAGATGCCTCTAGTTCCTGTGCTCATTCTGAGGCATAGTGAAGCTGATCACATAACCTTTGCAGCACCAAATGGTAACCGTCATTGGGCAGGCAGACTTCATATAGACTAGAGCAGCCTTTCTCAACCACCTGGGGTACCTTCTGGCTTCCTCAGGGGAGCCTTGATATTTTCACACAGCATCATGCTTCTTCCATGGTGTATGCAGGTTGGCTGCCAGCACCATTAAGAATTACTCTAATCTGGGAAGGGTGGTGCTTAAAGCCTAGTTAAAGTCTTGTCATGCAATTTTTTTAAAAACTATTTGTTCATGCTTGACACTGTCCCAAGCTGTTTTGTTGTCTGGCAGCATGCTGGAGAGCTCACACAGGTCAGCGGTCCAGAGCTCACACAGTTTTCAGCAGTCTGATATGCCCCTGCTGCAATCAATAATGCGTTGGAGTATGAGTCTTGTTTACTGGAGTAGAAGGCATTGGAAACCTGGACCGCTGCTATGTGAGAGCAGCAATCCGGCTCTCCAGTGTGCTGCCAGGACATCTTAGTACAGTGTTAAACACAAACACACAAAATGAGAAATTAGTGCCATATGCTTTTTGTGGTATGATACAGTCTAACTACATAACAAGTAAAAGGTAAAGCTTCAGCTGTGCTTTAAACACCTTCATGCTATACCACAGCACTGTGTGAACAGCATTAGCATTCTATAATGACAAATGCCTTTAACCTTCTTCTCATGGCCTTTTAGGAGTGGAGAGGACTGGCGCTGTCAGAGGCTCATACTAAATCGAGAAGTCTTGTCAGTGGCGGGAATGAATCGCTTCTTGCCTCTTCTGGACAATGTTGGACAAGACTTTGTTCGCAGGGTTTACTCTCAGGTAGAGAGGAGTGGTCGGGGAAAATGGACAGCTGATTTGACCAATGAGCTCTTTCGATTTGCACTGGAATGTAAGTAAACAAAAACAAAGATTCTGGGTTAAAATACACTGCCTGGCCAAAAAAGGTCACCACCTGCATTTAGTTATGATAAATGTGCAGTATGGCTGGTATATAGTATAGATCCTGCTTTGAGCATCCCTGCTGACTGCACTGCAAAGATGTGTTTGGTGAGCATTGAACAAAATGAATGAGTGGCTTCTGTGCTGGCACCAAATGCTGTTATCAATTTGCAGTTATCTAGAGTTCATTTCAGGAAACAGAACAGACATAATGGTCCTATCGTGTACTTGTCATTCTCCAGGGCAATGCAGAATTTAGAAGTATAATTTGCAATTGTGCGCTTGCATCACCTAATATTATATAATGTACTATTGTTTCATGACTGTAATTTGTGTTCTAACCTATATATATAATATTCTTACAGCTGTTTGCTATGTCTTATATGGGCAGCGGCTTGGTCTCCTGCAGGATTACATAAACCCTGAATCTCAGGAGTTTATAGATTCAATAACATTAATGTTTGAGACAACCAGACCTATGTTGTACCTCCCTCCCCGTATTTTCAGACTCTTGAATCTATCTACATGGAAGGACCATGTTAAGGCATGGGATGCTATCTTCAACCATGGTAAGTGTTTTCACTGTTTGCGTGTTTAGATGTTACACTGCCACCCCTTCATCTTAGGAGGCTATGGTCAGTTAACACCTTTGCTTTGTGGAGGACAAAGAGAAGGCATATAGTAACTACATATATGCAGGGATCTCAAGTCTCCCTGATGTTCAGGGAGTCTCCCTCTATTAGATAGCGGCTCCCTGACGTCCGCGAGAGAGGCATTTTCTCCCTGAAAGGTTTACTCTGAGTAAACCTTTCCGATAAGATATCACTGGGTAAAGCTTCAGAGTGAGGCTTGCCTCCTGGAGGAAGTAAAGGGCACCTCCCTGAAATGAGACGGGAACCTCCCTGAAATAAGGTTTTGCAGGTTGGGATGTCTGTATATGGACCTTTCATGAACAAAGATAACTATTTAAGAACTTCTTTTACCTTTTATTAGTATGCTAAGGGCAAGGAAAGTCAAGATTAAGGTACTGGTGGGGTTATTATTGTATAGGCCCACTATAGCATGTATCGCCTGTTATCTATCTTCTGTGTTTAGTTACTATAAGCCATTTTTGCAGGATGCATATTAATTTTAAAGGAGAACTATGGGGTTAGGGCTTTTCCCCATAGTTCTCCGAAGGGTAATGGGAGGACACAAACTAGCGTCCTCCCGTTACCCAAAGCTCAGTATACCGTGTGCTACAGCTCGCGGTATACTGAGACGCCGCAGCTGAAACGGATCCCGACAATTATGTCTGGATCCGCCCAGCTGCATGAGTGACAGCTGGCTCTGCCTATCTAGAGGCAGAGCCAGCTGTACTCGCCCCCTCCCCGTCTGTTCCACCAGTCAGCGCTGGAGGATCAGAGCGGGGAGGGGGGAATCCAGTTCCTCCCCTGTCACGGCTCTCTGCCGTGACAGGATCGAGAAGTGAGCGAACGCCGGTATGTGTTCGCTCACATCCCGATCTACTGAGCCGACCTGTGACAGTCTCATTGTCACAGGTCGGCTAGAACTATGAGGTGAGTGAAAAGCACTCACCTCATAGTTCACCTTTAACAGGGTTATCTCAAGAGTATAGATTTCCTGATATCTCCACATATGGAGGAGGGAAAAGGTAATTCAGGGAAGGTAAAATAGTTGTGACTTAAAAATGGACCAAAAGGCTACAGACTACTGTACTTCCACCAGCAACATCTATCACCACTCCCGCCTAGAACACTTACCTGTTTTCAGGTTCTCAGGAACTTGGTAGGCTGCTTTTTCTCTGATACTTTTGAGTCTAAGCCCTTGGTCTTGTCCAAGGGTGGAGACTGTGAAGCAAAGATATTCATTGGCTGCTCATACAAAGGCAGCCAGTCAATGCCTATGCGTTTGTAAAAATCCTGAGTCTGACCGCATTTTGGACCACAAACTACAACTCTTCCTGGCATTGTAATTGACCTCCCTGGGCAGCACATGCCTGACTGTGTTGCATGGTGTAAAATGGAGATGATTGCGACAATTCGCGACAGAGGTGCTAAAAGTGTCTGTGGCAGTCTTTATGAATTCCATTGACTATGTTGGATGCTCCACTGTATTCAAAGCAGTGTGTATGAAACCTAATGCTGTATAAAATAACTGATGAAACCAGTAGAAAACTTTTTGGATAGTAGTGAAAAAGTCTGTAAATATGTTTGTATATATCTTTCTACAGCTGATATCTGTATACAGGGAATATACAGTTCACTAAAGCAGAAGCCAGATAATAATTACTCTGGAGTCCTTTCCAGTCTGCTCCTCCAGAATCAGCTACCCTTGGAGGACATTAAGGCCAGCATTACAGAGCTGATGGCTGGAGGTGTGGATACGGTAAGTGGCAGAATGCTTGTTCTGAAAAAAAAGAGTTCATTCAAAATTTGCATTGTGAATCATGAATGTGTAGTGTTTCTGACATGTATCCAGTGGTGTAACAGTAGCCATAGCAGCCCATGTGGCTGATTAGGAAACTCAACTGTGAAGTTTCCAGTAAGAAAGGACTGAAACCAGAGCTCAGGATTGTCTAGTCACAGATCCCCCTCTGAATAGTAGAAAACATTTGGTTATCTATCATAGCAGTGTAGATGTATTGCGCTCTAGGCTTGATTTGCCTAGGGAATGATGAATGAAATTATATACTTAACTTATTCCTTCCTAGCCCCCCTGGCAGGTGGCGCTCTCCTCTGCTGTCCGACACTACGGATGTGAGCGGGCTCTTAGCATTCTCCCATACAATGGAGGACTGTTGGTCATGCATTGTATGGGACGACGTCGGAGAGCTGAGACCAGTCGGGTAGCAAAGGGAAGAGGCTTCGGGGGACCGGTCAAAAGAGGAGGAAGCCTGCAGTAGCGAGAAATAAGGTAATTTATCTGTCTTTACAGTCACTTTTGTGATTCATGCACCTATGACACACAACACAGCCACCGTGGTGTCACCTCCTTGTCTGCAGCCTTCTGATTGGACAATGAAGGAGCCGCAACACTGATAAATCACTAACTCCGCTCACTCTTCTCTCTAATCTTGTCAACAAATGTGCAGGCGACAGAGCCTAAATAGGTCCTAGCTCTGCCCCTGCCTCTTCCAGTCTGAGTACTGTTGTTGGGAAGGTGAGAGAAGCCAATATTAATTCAAATTCAGGGATGCCTTATGCCACACTTTAATGTGAATTGTTTTTATTTTAAATAGGCGGTCAATACACATCAGTGTATCTGTAACCAAACGTGTCCCTTTCTTGCAATGCAGCTCACTACAATACATGGTAGTGCGTTACCATGTGTTGCGTTTCACAGATACCTTGCCTTAGTGTGATACACAGAATAAATGTGCAACAACATGAGCATTTTGCAGTAAGGTGTGAAGGTAGCCTAACATAATATTCAATGGTGTGTTTTTTTTTTATACCTGCCTGGGGTTGGCCTTTAAGATGTCTCCCTGTTGTTTTCTATATTAGAATATCCTTTATTAGAATGTATATCTTTTAAAATAGGTTTTTCACAGCTCATTTTTTGTGCCTTGTGTCCGCCAGCCTATTCAAATAGCCAAGTTGCGACGCAGTTCAATGCTCAAAAAATAGGTCTTACTGCAATACTCATTGCGACTAGTGGTCCACTGCAATGCAGTGCAGGTGCATTGTGGAGCAATGCTAAGTCAATAGTACCGATGCGTGTACGTTTTGTTAACGCACATGTGTTTTTTCATACTATACCTTGCATTTTGTTCAGAAAGTCCATTTACTTGCCAGTGCACCAGAATGGACAAAGAGATTTTCTCGAACCTATTGTTCCGATGCACACACCACATAGCATGGACCTTTTTTGCCATGTGTCTACTTGCGCTGCAACACAGGTAGGTTGTGGAGGTGAATTCTAAACAATGCCTTCCATTTTACCATTCCAAACAAATGGAACAAACACACCGACATTCAAAAGGCGCGTTACCATGCAAAGGTAAAATCCAGCCAGCAAGGACTAACACCTTTGCCTTTTTGCTGGGTACATTTTCTATTGAAATCAATGAAAACACATCAAAATACATGTCAACACATGTGTAAAGATGCACCTGGATGTATCACTAGACATGATGATTAAATACAAAGTGCATATCAACATGCATACAAAATGCATGACAGTGCACATTAACCTGCATCAACAAGTGTTTTGATGCTTTTTCATTTCAATAGAAAATACATTGGGGATACATGCATAGCTGGGAATAGGGTTAATTAAGGTGTAAAGACAACTCACCTAGCTAATTTAAGCTGTGTTTACTTCAGTCATCCAATCACGTGAAAGGCAAAATCCTGTTTTGTATGGCCCCATTCCATCCAGACGCGTGGTCCGATCAGGTCCAGCTGCCAGATTTTCAGTTAGATCTCATTGAAAGCTTTATGTCTGTCTATGGGCAGCTGGATCTAAAAGGACTTGCGTCTGTTTACATCTGATCACCCCTGAGTTTCATTTTGGCGGACCTGATCATGAAGGATCAGGGGTAGTCTGATGTAGACGGACGCATGTCTTCTTAGACATAGACCAACATGGGTCCAGTAAGTCCAATTTTACAATGGAAGAAAAAACCGGCCAGAAACGGATGTCACAACGGTGAACGGTGTACTGCTCCAATCAGCAAGGGATCCATGCACGTATCCTCTGTTGATCAGAATGGACAGGCTCCTACGTGAAGGGGGCCTAGGTCTTCTATACATTATTGGGTATTCAAAATGAATAGAGCGAAGTGAATGTTCTCTACTCTTTGCAACCATATTGTGCGCATAATTGCTGGCTGAATCACTCTTTGTAAGAGATGTCAAAGAGGAAGTATTTATAGCTAAACTGCGGAATGTCTAATCTTTCATGAATGCTCTTATTATTATTGTTGGTTTACCAAAAGGAGCTTAGAATGTTCACATGGCAAAGTAAATGTTCACTTTGAAACCCTAAAGTGTGTATTTTTTTCTTGCACATGACTGGAAGATTGTGTGATTACAGCTTTTTCATATTCACTAAGCAAAGTGAGCAATGTTTCTCCTTTTGTGAACAAACTCCAATCACCATATAAGCGGCAATTCTTAGCAACAAACAGCCATAAGCTGTGATATGACTGGTGCAGATTAAAGCATTAACGTGCAGATATAAATAAAATATCAAATCAAATATGCTGCTTATTAACTTTTATCTACTCAATGCAAATTGGATAATAAAAGCAGCAGTGGCGGAGCTAAGGAACAAAGGGCCCTGGTGCAAGATTTTTTTTGGGCCCCCCCCCCCCCAAAAAAACCACAAACACAGCATCCCCGAGAGCCTGAGGCCCCGGGCGCCCGCACCGCCTTCACCGGCGGTAGTTCCGCCACTGAAAAGCAGCAGTCTGGCTTTTCTTTGCCATCATTTATTGCAGAATTGCGGAACTGATACAAGCTTTGTGGGCTGACTTACTTTAAATACTCTTCAGCTAGTGAGCAGCTATAATAATAAGGCAGGTCTTCAGATGCAAATAATGGAAAAACTATTGACATGGCTGTGTTTGGACATGAAGATATAGGCATAATACAGTACTGATACCCCTATACACGAGCTCTGCCCATTGTGTTATGATTATGTATGCGTGTGCAATAGGGACCTTAGATTGTAAGCTCCTTAAGGGCAGGGACTGTTCTGTATGTAAAGCGCTGCGTAAATTGTCGGCGCTATATAAATATCTGTAATACATAAATACATTTGAGAAAAAATTTCTTCTATGATGCTTTGTTGCAGGCGGCATGTTGTGAACTTAGTACGCACAGCAGGGGCGTAACTAGAAATCACACGGCCCCATAGCAAAATTTTGTATGGGGCCCTGTGATTTCTAATTAAGCCCACCTGATAACCCAAACAGCCCACCTGAGGGTGACCCTGCAGAGCCCACCATAGACTGTCTATGCTGGGCTCTAGAGGGTCTCAGGTGGGCGGTCAAGCCCTCTTACCTGTCTGCTCCGATCCTCTATCCTCCTTCTCCTACACGATCGCTTGCTACACCGTCACTGGTCCCCACCTCCTCGATCGCTGGGCCTGCCTCTCCATCACTAAGCCCCACCTCTTCGATCGCTGGGCCCCGCCTCCTCCATCGCTGCTGACGACGGGCCCAGCCACCTCCTCCGAAGCTGCTGGTTGTCACCAACTCAGCAGCGGCTGTGAGGAGGAACACGCCGCTGCACATGTTAGTAGCGGCGCGTTCCTCCTCACAGCCACCCGTGACAGCCAGCAGCCTGAGATACCATAGCGACCCAGGCGCCCACACGGCATCAGGGGGATGTCCTGGCCGGGCCCCCCTGTGCCCCAGGCCCCATAGCGGCCTCCTGGGTCGCTATGGTGTTTGTTACGCCACTGACACACAGCTTCTACTTAACTGTGCAGAGCATCAAACAAGAGAAAGAAAAGAGAGAAGGGTTCATATTTCCCGAACTATAAAGAGTCTTCTGACTCATCTCAATATCCCTTAACTCCCCTTGTACCTACAGTTCTTGTGCTGAATAAAGCCACTAATGTCCAAAGGTGGAAGGTGGAGGGAAATAAAATAAGGAAAAAGCTATAAAAATGTGTATGCTTTGAGGTTTGATGATGCCTCTTCTAACCCTGCTGCCATAGGCACAGGCCAATGGTTGCCTTTATGGCATATAAAGCTCTGGTTGTTGATGTCCTAACTGCAATGTTAGCAATTAGTCTGCAATTTAAATAAACCTATGCAAAATGATTAGGCAATCAAACCATGTGGATTACATATCAATTTTTTTTAGTTCTTCAACCGTCAAGATTATTTAATGAGTACTAGTCAAATCACTGCGCCCATAACAACTAATCAACACTACTGCTGTTGTGACTGCTTGAAACATGAATTCTGATTGGATGAAGGGGGTTATTGTACCACTTAGTATTATATTATTCACACTAAAAGGACTGAAAATGTACATAGGAAAATCACAATCAGACATAACTCAACTAGACTTTCCTTTGAAATTGAAATTGAAAACAAAAACATGTTTCTTTCAGTATAGCGCCATTTACCCATTATGTCATTCCTTAGTTACTATGGAAGCAGGCTAGAGCACAGAGAGCCCAGAAATATGTTTTTTTTTCTGTATTATTAGTGCTCGTGCTGCTTTTCAATAGGCCAAGCTGCATAATAGGAAAGCATAGTCTGAGATGTGTACAAAAATGAAAATGTAATTTCATGCCAATCTATCCCACATCGCTTTTGTTGTTCAAGGAAATAAGTTCGAATGAGTTGATTCACCCAGCACATGGCAACATAGCAATGTGGGGATTGTAGGTTTCTGAAATCCATGAAACTAAATGACACTGTTGTTCATGTACCTCACTTAAAAATGCATTTTATAAAACAAAAACCACTGATAGGAGCCACCTTGCAGAGCTTTAGAGCTGCCTGCAAGGAGATCTTCATCTCCTCTACCCCTGGTCCACCTTAACCAGGAACTCTGCGTTTCCTCTCAGTTTGGCTAGGGAACGTCTTGAAGAAATGTTGGCCACACTCTAGGGCAGGGCTTAAAATTTCCAGTCCTGACCTACTAGCCAGGCCTTAAAAGTTACTCGCCACCAATTGCCCCACCTAACCCCTACCCTGCCCTAACTCCGCCAGGTCAGCAGTGTGACGCAGAGTACAGAGATCAGTAACAACGGACAGTACAGAGGTCAGTAGTGTAATGCCAAATACAGAGGCCAGTAATGTGACGCAGAGTAGCAAGCCCAGTGGTGTGACGCACAGTCAGAGATCAGTAACAACGCACAGTACAGAGGTCAGTGGTGTAATGCCGAATACAGAAGGCCAGCGGTGTGACGCAGAGTACATAGATCAGTAAAAACTAGGGATGCACCGATACCGATATTAGTATAGGTATTGGTGCCGATGCCGAGTATTTGGGCAAGTTCTTGTACTCGCTCTGATGCCTAGCCCGATACTTGAGCTTCTGGTATCAGGAAGCCGGGCAGCGAGTCATTTCACGCTGCGCAGCTTCCTGATTGGCCGGGAAGCTGACTCCATGCTCCCTCATCACTTGTGATGAGGGAGCATGCAGCCGGCTTCCCAACCAATCAGGAAGCTGGGCAGCGTGTATTGACTCACTGCCCGGCTTCCTGATTGGTCGGGAAGCTGGCCAGTCAGGAAGCCGGGCGCCGTGTCATGACGCACCGCCCGGCTTTCTGATTGGCCCGAAAGCTGGCTCCATGCATTCTAGTCACATAGTGACGAGAAGCATGGAGACGGCTTCCCTGCTAATCGGGAAGCCGGGTGGCGAGTATTTACACACTGCCTGGATTCCTGGCTAATTAGGAAGCCAGGTGGCGAGTCATTACACGCCGCCTGGCTTCCTTGATAGGACTTCCGGTATCGGTATTCGGTATTGGCGAGTACCAAAAAAACATATCGGTACTCGTACTCGATACCGAAAAAACAGTATCGGTGTATCCCTAGTAACAACGCACAGTACAGAGGCCAGCTGTCTGCCACACAGTACAGAGGTCAGCGGTGTGACGCACAGTGCAGAGGTCAGCGGTGTAACGCAGAAAAAACGGACTTACAGTGCACAGATGATCTGATTCAGGTGCCCTCTTCCTCTTCTGGTGGTGGGGTGGGGGGTTGCAGCGATGTTGCCTCAATGTAACAAGGTTAAGCCTCCAGCAGCCTCGTTGAGCCTCCCTTCAGGTTCCAGCGCTGCAGAAATGTACAGAGGTCAGTGGTGTGACGCACAGTACAGAGGTCAGCCATATGACGCACAGAATAGAGGCCAGCAGTATGATGCACAGTACAGAGGCCAGCAGTATGATACACAGTACAGAGGTCAGCAGTATGACGTTCAGTACAGAGCTTAGCAGTATGACGTTCAGTACAGAGCTTAGCAGTATGACGCAGAGTACAAAGGTCAGTAATGTAATTCACAGTACAGAGGTCAGCAGTACAGAGGTCAGTAATGTAACGCACAGTACAGAGGTCAGCGGTATGACACACAGGTCAGCAGTACAGAGGTCAGAAATGTAACGCACAGCACAGAGGTCAGCGGTATAATGCACAGTACAGAGACCAGCAGTATGATGCACAGTACAGAGGTCAGCAGTATGACGTACAGTACAGAGTTCAGCAGTATGACGCACAGTACAGAGGTCAGTAATGTAACACACAGTACAGAGGTCAGCAGTACAGAGGTCAGTAATGTAACGCACAGAACAGAAGTCAGCGGTATGTAGGTGAAGCCTCCCTTCAGGTCCCGAGCTCTTCTGCCAGCCAGCCAATTGTAGCTATGCAGTCTTTCTCCCAGCCTATGGCAGCTAAAGTGGGTGGAGAAAGCTGTAGGTGGCCGTAGGAGCCAGTGTGACGGGCAGACAGCTGAACGCATTCTCCCTCCCTTGTCTTCTCCTCCATGGCTGCTGCAGCTACAGAGCGACCGAGGAGGAGAAGAGAAAGGGGGGAGTACTAAACGGGTGATCGCTGCTGCGGAAGCGGTGGCAGTTTTCCCCCTGGTCCTATCGGTGGTGCCCCCCCATTAATTTCCACTCCCCCCACGCAATTTTCACTCGCCAATTGCGAGGGGGCAAGTGGAAATTTTGAGCCCTGCTCTAGGGTGAATGCAGGCCAATTATTTCAACGGTGGCTTTTCCATGACTGGTGTGTCCTCTCAGAATGTTCACAGTCCACACAGATTCCCCAATAGTCATACTTTTAAATTAGACACATTTTAAATGACCCCCAAACCAGATCACTGTTTTCTAAGGCTCTCACATGCTTAGTGTCCCTGAGACCTTGTGTCCCAGGGACACTACTCACACATCTCATACACTTATCAGACTATGTTCACCATCTGGGAGCCCAATGTAGACCCAACCTGCAGGCCTTTGGAACAGGAATTGGTTAACATTAGGCTCTGCAAGGGTGCACTGAATGTAAATGTAAATGCTCAGGAGAATGGCTAAATAAACGTGAATGTGCTCGGTGGTATACAATACCTCCACTGCTTCAAAAAATATCCCTAAAATAAGCGATCAATGTTAGAGATGTGCTTAAAAGACAGGATCAATGCTGCACATCTGGTGGCAGTGCAATATATTGCAACCATTTTGATTTAAGGTACACCACATCACCTCGGCAGTTACCAGTTTCAATGTAGATTTTGAGCCCACCCAGTTTCTCTTACACTACACTTTAATCCCTATGAAACATTATTTTAAATCTCCAGCCATGCACATAATCAACTCAGCTAAGGTGTGCATACTGGTACACTGGAGGTCTAAACATGCCCTCACCATACAGGACTAGTTTCAAAGAATAAATAAAGTACAAATAGAAATAGAGGGACTTACCCAAATCGCACAAGATAGGCTTACCTATCTTACCGCTGTATTCATTATAACATGATGACAGACTATAGCAGGATAGTGTCAAGTTAACACTAGGGTATCATGGTATCATGTGGTATCAGGGTATCATGTGTGCTCATCTCTACCCACCTAACATTGACTTCTCATGTGACAGGTTTTCACCGGGTGTGTGGTTTAGAAGGGGAGACATAATCTCAGACCCTGCCTGCCCAGCTGTGGAAGAGGGTCCCTTCATGGGGAAGCTCCAACCTTCCATACCTGACACCCTTTCCTTTGCCCAAGGTCCCAAGATCTTAATGGTCATGATCTCTCTGGCCATGATCGCTATAGCAATGATCTCTAGCAGTCTCATGTAACATATCCCGTCTCTTACTGTCTACACTGCATACTATTGGTAGCCCTTTGGTGATTTCAGGGGCCACATTTGAGGCTCTGTATATCTAGTTGACAACCACTGCTCTAAATAGAAGTAAATTGATTCAGTTTATTATAAAAAAAAACAGTCAGTAAATAATTTACAACCATTTTCTTTAATCTTATCACAGACATCAGTAACTCTGCAGTGGGCTATGTATGAGCTGGCCCGTGCCCCTAGTGTGCAGGAGAAGCTAAGGTCTGAAATTATAGCTGCCAGACAGGCTGCTGGGAATGATCTTACTGTTTTGTTGAAAATAATTCCACTGGTCCGGGCGACTATAAAAGAAACACTCAGGTAAGACCGAGGGCATTCTCATGAGATCAGTTTATTTTGGTTTTTGCCACACATATGGAAACAAACCTACTGCCCTTCATATTTTATTTTTGCAGGCTACATCCCGTGGCCATCTCATTGCAGCGATACACACAGCGTGATACAGTTATCAGAAACTTCATGATACCACGGGGGGTAAGGAGGAAAAAAGCAGCTTGGAACCTAAAAGCCTATAAAAAATGAGCTCCATGTGCTACTCTTTTAATTAAAATCTTTGCTTTTCATTTTCAGACACTAGTACAGGTTGGGCTATATGCCATGGGTCGGAATAAGGATATATTTCCTTCCCCTGAGAAGTTCTCCCCAGAGCGCTGGTTGGGCGGTGAATTAACACACTTTCGGAGTCTTGGTTTTGGTTTTGGACCACGACAATGTCTTGGAAGGAGGATAGCAGAAATGGAGATGCACCTTTTTTTGGTTCATGTATGTATAGAGAACTATTCTGTTCAATACAAGAATGTTGCAAATATAATAGAGATAGGAAGTGGGTGATTTGTAGCTGCAGTAGGTATTACTTTTTTTTTACCAGCAAGTAGCTAGCTCTATTGCTTTCATTTGAACTAGAAAAAGTGTACCTGTTAGGGCACAGATGGATGTGTGACAACTAATGCTGTCTTCTATGTGTAGGGCCATTATCTGAAGGGGGACCACAGATCTTTGCCATTATCTGAAGGGGGACCACAGATAATGGCAAAGTATATACTATACACAATCAAAAGTGTAAAGTATACGTATAACATACAGTCAAATCTATATTGTGGATCCATGTTGTGCAATATACATACAAAACCCTGTAGGACCACACTGAGTAGTCCTGTACCACAAAAAAACATACTCATTGGCAGCACTGAGCAGCCTGTATCTAAGTGCCAATCCAGCCTTTTCCAGCAGCCATAGATATATCTACAGTATAGTCTTAATCAATAACAGTCTAAAATACAGTCCTCACCTCAGTCTCAGTGAGGTACTAGACTAGTGCCAAATAATAGCAGCCTGTGACCCTCCATTCCCTCCCTGAAACCATGGAGAAAGCATAATCCCAGTGGGAGCCCTACTGCTTGTTCTCAGCGGACTACCACACCTTTGGATGTAATAAAGGGCAATAAAATGCAGCATCGTCAAAAACTGCAGTGTGAATGCAGCCTTATGGATAAGCATGAGTCATTGCAGACATCTTTATCTGGCTCTATGGGCTTAATGACAGTCAATGTCCCTATTCCTGATGTGTAGAGGCAGGGCCGGCACAGGGCGCCATGGCAACAAGGGCGCCAGGCGCCTCGGGGCGGCTACAGCCTGCGGCTTCTCTCCTCCTCACCACTCGGCCATCCGACATGACAGCGCTCCCTCCTTTGCCCCCCCCCCCCCTTCAGCGCTGTCCTCGGATCTCCGCTGCCTGTATGGGCTGAGAAACTGTCCGCTGAAGTCCGAGCGCGCGTGGGGGTGGGGGGCAAGGGTGCAGATCGGAGCCGTTGTCATCCTGTCAGTTTCCGGATGACAGCGGCTCTGTGCGTGGCCGAGCGGAGGATCGGTAGATATCTATGATATCTACCGATCCTCTGTGCAGAGCAAACACTGTAGTGATCGTCTGATCCCTCCAGTGTTTGTAAATAACTGGGGACACATAGTACTACTTTAAAATGTAAAAGTCAGGGGTCTGTTTAGACCCCAGATATTTCCCGAAGCCCCTTAACAATAAAAAAATAATAAAAATAAAGAATACCAAGATGGTGTGTGACGTCACCTGAGATGGTGGCACACATTCGCAGAACGCGCCAGTGGCCAACATGGCCGCCTCGCATTCTCAAACAAATTTTTATGTGCCTGAATAAATTTTTCGTATATTCGGGCAAATAGTAATTCATTAACATGTAGTCTAGGTTTTGTGTTCTGTTTTTTTATTTTTACTTTTCTAGATACACTTAGTTGAAAATAGGGTCGACATGATAACCTGACACTTTATTTTTATAGACTCTATTTTAGTTTGACATTTATTGTTTTCCACTTGTTTGCCTTCTGTTGTATTATTTAATAACAATACTTATATTGTGCCTACAAGTTTAATACCTTTGAACAAAAGTTTTTAATATGTTTATTTGGGGCTTAACAAAATGGGAGGCTTAGAATGGTGCGGATATTGGAGAAATTTGTGTGGCCACTGAGGGGTGTGGTTATTGAGAGGTGTGGTCACTGAGGGGCACTGTAAAGCTTTCTCGCACAGGGCACCTAACGGCCTAAGGCTGGCCCTGTGTAGAGGTCCTGCTTTCTACATCAACCACAACACACTGAAGAGGTGGATCTTAGTGGAAAGGGGAGGAGTCTAGTGAACTTCAGAGAACATTGTCACCTTACATGTAGTTTGTTCTGGAAAATGTGTAAATGGGGTCAACTGCAACAACATTCATGTGTACGGTGTTGCAACAGTCATATGTAAATCCAGTGAAAATCCCCAGAAGCTACTGTGCATTGGGCTATACACTGTGCTGCAATCACTTAATAGAAGGCAGGGCAGATTGCAAACTCAGGGCTATTTGCACACTTCTCCAACAGTTTTCCACAGGTTAAATTGTATAGCATTTTGCAGCCCTCCTCAGTTTTTTTTTACACAGCCTTGAAGGTTACAGCTCCTGGTACATTAGCATGGTGGTCAGTGGGAAGAATGCCTCTGACAATATTGGCCAGTGGGAAAAGTGCCCACCTTACAGATTGCTAAAAGATCAATGGTAACATTGATAACTTACCCGAGAGCCAGATTTTGCTCAAGAAACCCCTAGCAGCCTCTGGAGGAACCCTAGTTGAGAAAGACAGGTGTAGAGGGATATGCAGTGACTGACTTAGGTATTAATCTACTGTACAATCTCTGTACTCATTTAGATTTACCAAAACTATATAATATGGGAACCTACCTAGATTAGCCATTCAATTTGTATCCAGTTACAAAGCATTGTCACTGCTATAAAAATAACAGTAATTCCACCACTTCTAGTGCCAGCAAAGGTCCTATTGTGTATTAGAATTGGAACCCTCCAGTGCAATCAGCACCTCAGTCTCTTTATCTGCCCATAGAGGCTAAATGACAGTATAGTACCACCATGTGTCATTCCTATTGAGTGTTTTGCAGGCGGAACTATTAGTGTTATCTGACTACATCACGTTACCAACTAGAGGGCCTGCAGCTCTAGCACTAGAGAGTCTCCTCCTAGGCTGCATTGAAAAAGGAAGACAACTACCAGGATCATGTAACTTTATTTAAAGTGACATTAAACCCTCAGATTTTTTAACATAAACCAATACTGTAATGTGTGCCTTACTGTAATCCATGGTTGTTTCCCTTCTCTTTGCTGCTCTTCCTTTTAAATCTGTATCTGTTCTCATGCTGGGCAGAACTTCTGTTTTGCAGCAGACTGCCTTGTCTCTGAAATGGATACATGGTGTCTGTGTGTAGGTTTGCAACTTGAGCTAGCACTACATTAAGAGGCACTCAGCTGCAAAGGGAAGTTCTCCCCCAGCATGAGAAGACATGAGGATTTAAAAGGAAGAGCAGCAAAGAGAAGGGAAACTACCATGGATTACAGTAAGGCACACATTACAGTATTGGTTTATGTTAAAAAATCTGAGGGTTTAATGTCACTTTAAGTAGTTTTATGGTCCTTTAACAATATTTTTTGTGACTTAAGGTTTTTAATAAGTGTAGAAGGGGTTTCAATACTACACACCAACACTTTATCTCTTGTTTAGCTACTGATATACAGTAAGTCCATCATAAACTAATATTTTTGTGCTAGATGCTAGCAACTTAAACCACCTTATCACTGTACTTGATTTCCAGGGTCTGCACAGCAGCTGTGGCCGTTATAAGGGAGTGTGCCACTTTCCCTGTCGGATTTTGTATTCGTTATGTGTCATGGAGTAGTCTGGATCAGAGTAATTCCTATGCTATACAGCCAAATGTAGAAAGGGGGAAAATTACAAACAAATACATAATCCATATAATAGAATGTCATTGCTCAAATAGTTCACTAAACCTGTTTAAAGTTTTATCTTTTTTTATTACCTTGTTCCGATTGGATCTTCATATCATTGAAGAAGGGTGCAGTGTGAAGGCATCATGGGTCGTATAGATGAAAAAGTGTGCTAACAAGAATATTTCTTATTGCTCATAGCATCCAATCAGAATGGTACTTGTCTAAATGTCAGTACTGACTCTTTTAATACGGCTTTGATTACGAGTGAAAATGTTTCTTCTATTTTACAGATACTGGAGAATTTTAAGATCGAAACGAACCGCATGATTGAGGCGGAAACAACATTTAAGCTCATTCTTTTTCCATCCAAACCAATACAATTAACTCTACGTCCTCTGGATAACTCCAAAATACCTGCAGCCTGCTGATCCATGATACAAGATTACTGGGCAGTCATAACAGTTATGAGACAGATACATATAGTATCCATTACAGGAGCTGAAAAAGAGCATTTGTGTAATATTTCTAGGTACTGGGTGACTGTTGTGAAATTAATTGCATAAGATTAATCACTGATAAATATATAGAAGAAAGAAAACAATTGTGCAGATCTACTACTAATCACACCGCTAATTCAACTGTAATGGAAGCAATTTGTTTATGCTTCAGCCAAAGTCATACACGTCTGAAAGTATAACTGAGCAGTAAAACATCTTTGCATGGCCAACTAAATGTCCATTTCATGCAAAAATGTGACTAATCATAGACAATTAAAACTAGTATGCACATCATTTGTAAAACAAGTAATAATTGGTTTAGTGTATCTTTAAAGGGCGAGTATGAAAAAACTGTACTCAATTAACTGTATGTGGTTAATAATGGTATATTCATATATGAATGGCTTATTTCTTATCCCACGTCCTTATTCAAATTAGCTCTAAATTTAAATGAAGATTGAGCTAATTAACAGAAATGACAGTGACAGGGGAACAGCGGCAATTAGGACTAGATTTAGGTATTTACCTAAATAATACATGTTTAATAAATATTGATAATAATAAAAATATAAACTGAATAACAGAATGGAATTACTGTACTAAACAAAATTGCTCCCCTATAAAATAATTCTACCATTAAATGCTTACATAGTAGTCTTGCTGCAACTTCCTGCACAAAGGTCATAATTCAAATTGATTTAATAGGGCACTCCAAAAAGAAATGATGTGCAGTGACCCATAGCGTCCAGACCACTCATCATCTGTTTGGAGCACTAAGCAGCCTTATACAACAGTTCTGACTGATTGCTATGGATCAGGCTGGATCTCACTGCAATTATCATGCTCTTTTTGATCTCCTAATAAGTGCTGAAAACTACCCTGGTGGTCCGAGGTGCTCATTATTGCTAGTTGGAGTGTGTCATTGTGATGGGTTTGATCCTCATTTTTCTATGTAGAAGAGGAGGAAATCATCACGCTTACACCACTGGGTTCCAGCATTGTAATAATTGGGTCAATGATGGGCAAATGTCATTCTCATGTGGGGAGATACGTGCCTATCTATAGCATCTCTTACTAGAACATTTTTAACATTTCTCTTTTTCTTATTAAATAAAGTACATTGCTGAACTAACAGCCGGGAGAATACCGTCTTAGTGCATTAGGGATGATAAATACCTTTTTTCACCCCTCCCCAACAAAAAGAGACACTTAAAGTGGCCCTATACTCAAAAGTGAATTAGCTATTATATAGGTAAAGAATGCATCTAGAAATATTATTTGTGCCTATATAGTACCCTAAGTAAAGGTTTACCTCCTGAAAAATAGTAGAGCACTTCCTGTGTTTAAAGTAAAGTTTTTTTTAGGGATGCACCAGTACCATTGCAGTATCAGTTTTTTTCCAGACTGAGTACGACTAACGATACTTTTCCCCAAGTACTCGCCGATACTAATTTCTCATACCTTTTAGTGTCATGTGACAGTTTTTCTAAAACAATACAGGCTAATGATTTTAGAAAAGTGGTGGAGTGCCAGGGCCCGGTCACAGCTGCGACCGCTGCAAACCCTGGTAGTTCTGCCACTGACTCCAAGCTGTAGAGGGACTATGAATCTCAGCAATACATTATACAGCAATGCAGAATACCACCAACTATAGAGAACAAATCTCAGCAATACATTATACAGCAACGCAGAATAGAATCAGCTATAGAGGACTACAAATCCCAGCAATAGTTTATACAGCAAAGCAGAATAGCATCCTCATGTCCTATACACAGTGTAAAGAACGTGAAGACTCACATGACCTTAGACCGCTGCAGCGCAGGGGAGCGAGTTGGAAGGTGGACTTGACTATGTGCAAGGCGGGTTGGAGGATGGGATGTGTATGACTTTATTTTTGAACCTAGTCAAAAACGAGCATAAAAATTAGTTGTGCTTCAAAAAAAAAAAAAAAAAAGATCCAAAGCAGAACTGATCCTCTGCACACTTCTGCATTGCACTTAACATCCTCCTCCGGTTCCAGCAGTCCTAAGGACTTTACGTCACCAGACCAAATACAGCAACCAAAAAATTATGTAAAAGAAAAGAAAATAGGATTGCAGGGGGTGCTACAAAGGAGGTGGAGGTGCTCTATACACTGTAGGCACAACTATGCCTTTGTTTTGCCAAGGCAACATGGGTTGCCATTCTTGACTATTCCATCTGAAAATGCTAGATGCCTCTCTGTGATACTGACATTCTGGCTTCAATACAAAGACTTGGAAATAGTACACAGTAATCTGGTCTGACTTCACTGGATGCATTTGTGTTACAGGTCAGTTAAAAAAAAAATGATTTAAACCAAAGATATCCAGACTGCTAGCATTTTTGTGAAAGTGTCAGCAAATATATTTCTCTCAGTACAGGTTTAATTAAATAAACCTCTGGAATTTAACATCACAACAGTATGAAGTAAACTGCAGAGTAAAGCAGCTTTAATAACCTTATTCAATTGAGTTATAATTTTTAAGAGCAATGCCAATAGTAGTGAATCAAAATCCATTGTGTACCGTTCTGCTTCCAGCACAGTGAATTCTGATTGGTGACTGTGTATTGCTGCTTTTAAAATAGGCATTTATTAATTATAACTCGTAATTGATTGAGGGCATACATATCATGCTATAGATCAAAGGGTTGGAAATAATAATAGTGGCAAAAGAAAAAAACATTTTATTATTTGTGTATGTGGACAAACTATGCAGTGTTCTATATATAATAACGAGGGAAGATGTTTCCCAATGTCTTAAAAAGTAAACAATTTATTTTACCACTGTTGGCATGGATTTGAAGAAAAAAAAAAAGCTGTAAACATAAATAATTCCTTTATTCAATAAACTTCCCAGCATCCTGTGTTTAAGGTCCTGCTCAGTAGCATCAGAATTATTTCATGACCATATAGACATTATTTTGTATCTTCAGGACTTGGAGCTTTAAATGGATTCCAGTAAAATGCTTGTATGCCTTGATAAAGGTATTTGTCCATTGCTTTGTAACAGTTTCATAATCATTTAAGAATGTTCTCTATTTCTGTGAAAGTCATATTAAAGGATCAAGCTTGACATGTCTTTTTGTGGGAGGATCTGAGTCCTTCTGCAAAGGCAAGATAAATAAGGGTAAGTGTGTGTACCAAATTACTTATATAGAGACAAAGCAATAATTTTTCCACTTCATAGATCAATGATTCGGCCTCATCTTGAGTATGCGGTTCAGTTTTGGTCACCAATCCACAGAAAGGATGTCTTGAACTGGAGACAGTCCAGAGAAGGGCAACAAAACTAAGGCCTGGAGGACTAAAGCTATGAGACAAGGTTGCTAAATTTAGACTTGTTCACGCTGGAAGTGAAGCGATTAAGAGGGGACATGATTTTGATGTACAAAATGTTCAGTGGTGATGGCAACATCAGCAATAAACGTTTTACTGTAAACTCCCTAACAAAGACTAGAGGCAGCCACCTAAAATTGGTGGAGAAAAAAATGTACCCACAAAGGGCGTAGGGAATTCTTTGCAGTCATTGCGGTTACATTTTGGAACTCTCTGCCACAAGCAGTGGTATCAGCAGAGAGTATTGAATATCATTCAAAAATCAATTCGATACCGTCCTAAGAGACTGTAACATGCAGGGGTACAGGTAGTCTTAAAACCTAAGACCACACAGGGACTCATATACACACATGCACACACTACACACAAACTTACACATAAAGGCTGAACTCGATGGATCTGTGTCTTTATTCAACCTCAAATACTATGTAATTATGTAAATTACTGACCTCTGACTGCAAAGCTAATCAGCACATTGGCTGTAACTAAGTTGGAGATAATGTATAAGTAAATAAACAAATGTTTTTAGCTAGTCTAAACTCCTCTTATAAGTATGAGTACTTTAATTCTCTTATATACATATTATTCAGTACCCAGTTGACTCTCCCTGCTGCCTGTCCCCAAGCACCTTAGGCTACTATACATGTATCACTAAGTAAGAATAGATTTGGTCATATTACATTATCTTTTATTGAAAAACAATCATTGTAAAAAGAAAAAAGGTTGGTTCGGTTTATTTCAACTGGATTTTCTGGCAGTTCTGGTTTCCATTTTTACTAAAATAACTGTTTATTGCTGAAGCCCGTCTATGGCCAGCATTAGCAATTTACTAACAAGATCAGTAGTTCTAGACACCTAAGACACACCAGGGAAGGAGATGAAAAGACAGAAAGAGACAGTTTCCACATAGTTTGAACAACTAGCTGTTTTTTGAAGTTTTGCAACTAATATGGTATTTCTTAAAGACCTTGTGGATTAACAACTTTAGAATGGGCAGTTTAAGGTGATTAGATATACACTTGACATCTGATTGAACTACAAGGACCTAGTACAAGGTGAAGTTTGGCATTCTTTTGTATGTTTTACAGTAATAACCCTGAAAACTAAGAGAAACTTGTTTAGGGGTTTTCCCCTAAGCTACCGGCCTTTACTGCAAGCATGTTGTAAGAAGTATAGATGGCTGGTTTGACTTGTGTTAAGGTGGATATCATGTATGTCTCTCATTAGTGATAGAAGCATTACAGAGGAGAGATGCTGGCTCTCCACAGAGCAAGTTGGCATTATCACTGTGGCAAGTCAAAGAACTACTGAAACATGGAAGGACACAAGAAAAGAAGTGGGCCCATTTTCTACAAATGATTTGGTGGTACAGTACAATATAACTGTCAGTGATTTATGCTTGCAGACTTAGAGGCCTGTTTTAAGAACGAAGAATGGCTTTTCTTAAAATCACAGCTAGACACTATCTTTTTGGTAAACACTGTGATCCAACACGGTACAGGAATTAAGCGATAAATGGTCTAAACACATCTATATTGCGGAACATTATTCCTTACAGTAGGAAAGTGGTGCAAGATAGTGGTCTGGGTCCGGCTGAATCCCATCTGCTGCTCCGAAATGTGCGTAAGGAGGTTCTGTTTGTCACGGCCCCATCGCCGGGCTGAGTCCTCCAGCTGAGCAGTAGGAGAGGTGATAATGTTAGAAAAGAAGACAAATGTCTAACAACAATCAGGTATAGTCAGTTCACAGAGGATTTGTATTATGGACGCTAACCTCTCTCTCTAGGCTCTGCACTCTGGCTTGTGACTTTTCCAGTTTGCTTAGAAGAGAAAACTTCTCACTGTCAGTTAATGACTCAGGAACCTGGAAAAGAAAATACTTGATTCTCTGTCCATTTATTGTAAAAAAAAAAGCACAAAATTAGACTTGCTGAATTAAGGAAACATTTTAAAATTGAGCAGATAAGCCAAAACTGTCTCCTGTAAAACTGATTAATATTGTAGGCAGTCAATCAAGATATATTTCAATCGCAGGGCAGACATACTACCTGTGTGCAACAAAGGAGCCCAAAGATACATGGAAGAGATGACAGGGATAGTCCCAGAGGACTGGACTTAAGTAAAGATGTTAAACTGGTAAGGATCCAGGGATGGTCAGGGCCAACCAAACGATTGATGGAAACACACTTAGGGCCCATTCACACTTGATCAGTTGCAATCAGTTGCTTTGCGATCTGTTTTTCAATGGTTGCTAATAGAAGGGCACCAAAAAAAGGAATGGGTGTGAATGGGGCTAGTTCCGTTGCATTACGCTGTGCTGAAAAAAAGAAGAACATGCACTACATTTTTTCCATGCAACAGAATCGGAGTGAAATAGCCCCATTCAAGCCCATTCATTTTTCTGTGCCCTTCTATTAGCAGCCATTGAAAAACGAATCGCAACACAGCAGATCGGAAGGTACAATTGCAAGTCAACGGACCCTTCGTTGATTTGCAATTTCCTTTCCAATTTTGGTGTGAACAGGCCCTAATTCAAAAAGATAGGATAAAGTGCAGTAACTCATGGCTACCAAATCAGGCATCACATTTTTCTTCATATTACTTCAGTAAATTGAAATGTGACTGGTTGATAATGGCCATCATACCTTGCAAGCAATAAATGCACTTTGTACTGCTTACTAAAAGTTCTGCAGCTTTCCGAGCTCCATAAGGCACTGCATGGTACCAATTGCACTGCAACATTGTTACAGTGCTTATAATGCTTTAAATTGCACCCTTTACCCTAACACATTTACCTTCATATTTATCAATTATTGTGCAATTGATAAATTACTTATTTATCAAAGCTGTGCAACAATTGTCTTGCTAGTTGCGACAAGTGCAACAAATTCAGGTAGTTTCTATGTGCGACACATTTACATTTTTTGCACTATGGCTGCAACAAATTTATTAGGAAATACCGCCATATCAGTAATAAGAAAATTGGAGGTAAACAAGACCACTCTCATGTTGAAATAAATTGTGTTGAATGTGTCAGTTTGGTGCTACAGGCAATTCTACAACAGATTCATATACACCTTACCGACAGTCACATAAATCTGTCACAAGTTGCGCTATATGTTGCACCGACGGATTTGAAACACATTTGTAATAAGTGTCTATGACTCTCTTTATCAATGCCAGGGTCTGTGTCCTACTCACCGGATGTATCTGAGTCAGTACTGTGGTTGGTTGTCGAGCTTTATCCAATTCTTCCCTTAAACGTGTGTTCTCAACTAGTAATGTAGCATAAACCTCTCCCTGTAGAGCCTCAACTCGAGCCCCTGAAAGCAAATTAACAAATACCACAATAGTTTTTATTACTGTGTCATCAGCTAGGTTCTATCATGGTGATAAAATGTTTTATCACCATGGTTTACCCTTATCCATGAATCCTATTGTGTACTTAAAGTATATGCAGCGGCAAAACCTTTTCTTATTTTGGAAAGAGTGGGGAAGGGTTAGGACGCCTCAGGTATTTAGTACTCCTTAAACACTATTAGTGTGGTTTACATACTGCACAGCAAACAGGTATGGAAAAAGATTTCACAGGGCATTATGGAACCAAGGAGCAAATTAATTTTCTAAGCTCTTTGGCTCCATCTAGTAGCCATAATACACTGTGAATTCCATTTGCACAGCGGTTTACTGTGTGAATAATTTACAAATCACCCCCTAAGTATTAAAAGCAGCTGTGTTAGTAGCATATATTTGCAGCAAATCTATGTGGAGGGCACACTGTTCCGTCAAAACCCCTCTGTTGTCCCTAATTTAACAAAGTTCCCATCGTGGGACATACACAGAAATAAATATGTCTGGAGGTAACTATTTCCTCCTTAAAGATGCAGAGACACAGCAAAGGCCAACACAGCACAGGCAGCTGAGGACCTCCAGTGCATTCCAGCTATCAATAACTAGCTTTTTAAAACAAGGCAAACATTTCCAACACACTTACTAGTAATAAACATTTGATAAACATGCTTTGTTTCATTTTTAGTTAGGTTAATATGAAATACTGCATTGCAATACTGTATTTAGAATTCTCATATACAGCCTGGATGTGTGGCTAGTCTCCTTAACACATATTTAGTAATAATCCTTATCAGTTATGCTGAAAGAAGCCTGCGTACTGTGCTCAATAAATCAAGCTAGAATTTATACACACAAATAAATCATCACAATGACTGTCCCTTATTGGGTGGCTCAGTATTCGGTAAGGTTTCATTTAGACAAAAGGAGCCAAAAGACAAGCTGCTACTGCTGTGCTGTCTCTTTACCTTTACTTTGCCTTACTTATAATGCTCTAGGGGTCATTTTTCATGCAAAACAACGTTTGTATGCATATAGGAAAAAGAGAAATACAATAAAACTTTGAAACATAAAAAAACTATTGACCAAAGCCATACTAGTTTTCCTTTAAACAGGCTCTTTATAATAATTGGTATTAATTGCATTGAGCGGTGGCAATGCGTATGCTAGGCTGTCTTTTACTAATATTATTGCTCTTATTTTGTATGACATTATTAGATTTTTGGTAAGTTGCCTAGGTTAAGGCTGCAGCATTGCTCAGTGTGGAACTGGCTGAAACATGGCAGAAGAGCTGAAACAACAGAATAGAAATCCTTCAGATGTCAGACATGAATTTACAATGATATATTCAATGTTTCCACGCTAAACATGCTCCCTAATGTGCTCACTTCCAGCTGTCACTCTCAGTGTTCTCTTTCATTTATATTATGCCTTATTACAAAGCTATTTCTCAGTCTACACATTTACTCCCTAGTTTAAGATTAATGTCCCCTTTCATCTGCTTATGGCAAGCTATACATCTTACACCAGTTCTGGCTGAGAAGCAAAGCTTCATCCATAGTATAACAAAATTGTCAAACAAGTCATCACTGTTGCAAATACAGAGAATTAAAACTCTACTTCACTGCATTTTTTTAAGTACCATGCATTCTGACCAGCTGCTATGGGGCTCTTAGAAAGAGATGCCACAGGAAGACCACAAGCATTGCCTGGAGGCAAACCGGCTTGATCCTGGACCAATAAAATCGCAGCCAAGACTGCAACGTCCTTTTATTTACCAGCAGTATGATCAAATGAATATTGGAGCATTTCTTTTTTCTTTATTGTCCCTTTTTCTGTGTTATGCTGCCGGTGTCTCTAGTAAGCCAAGGTTTGAAAGTCGGAGGATGAAAGATACAGCCAAACGTTTTTTATGGGATAATGAGTCCCAATATGGCGACAGCAACATTGGCAACAAACTCTTTAAGATTAACTCCGTTACAAAAACTAGAGGCCACCACCTAAAATTGGTGGAAAACAAATTCCAGCACAAGGGGCGAAGGGGGTTCTTCACTGTAGGAGCGGTTAGGGTCTGGAACTCACTGCCATCGGCAGTGATTTCAGCCAGGAGTGTGGAATTGTTCAAAAAAGTCTTGGATGATTTCCTGAGGGACCGTAATATACAGGGGTACAAGTACTCCTAAGAAAGAGATGATGCGCGGACCTATATGGGTTGGACTTGATGGACTTATGTCTTTATGCAACCCCAAATACTATGTAACTATGTAATATAAACTGTGATTTTTTTTCCTCAGCTTGCATATAGATATGAAACAGCCATATTCAAAAGAAAATTTTTACTCTGATCTATGCATATCAAGCTTTTTTGACCCAATAGTCTATTCACATTCCCAAAGGAATGGATTGTAGCTGGCAAAATTAAAGAATACATAAATCCATTTTAGATAGAGTAAGGAAAGGTTAAAATTCCTGCCAGGTTTTTTTGCCATCTGTATCCCTCCACTTCCTGTTGTGTAATCTCTTTAAAGTGAGGGAAATGTTCTCTTAGATAACCGAAATTAAGTGTTCCTATTGGAAAATTTCCCCTCTAATAATGTTCTAAAGACATTGCAAACTTTGGACTTTCCAGCACATTTAGGCCCTATTCACACTTGCGAATGGGGCTGATCACATGAGAATCACTTTTTCACAGCAGATCTCATGAGTCTAATGGAGGAATTCGTTAGTCTCATTCCATCAGCCCCATTTGCAAGTGTGAACAAGGCCTTATTCCAGGTAACAGTGATCGCCAGGACCAATAGAGAGGGTAAGCAATAAACAGGGACACAGCAATATAAACCAGAAAGGGGTATTACCTCTCAGCACTCTGTCCAAAAGACAAAAAAAAATATTCAACAAAATTGTGTACATGTGGTAAACATAAAAGTAGTTAAAGATGAATTCCAGGTATAAATATTTATATATACTTACATTGGTCTAGCTTGGTCCACTGTAAATATATACTTTTTATACCTGGAAGGGCCACATTAATCCTGTTAAAAACTGCAGAAGCTGCAACTACTGCAGTGCTTTATAGTGATTTTCCAGGTCCTGTACAGCCGCTGAGCTGAGCGAATTCCTCTCTGAAAAATACAGCAATTCGCTTGCTCGCCACGGTGGCCATTCAATTAATGAATACTAGGAGTTCTATGATTGAAGTTTGATTTTAACGTCACAGTATGCCCCTCTTCCAATTAGAGAATGTCTTGTACTTACAGTAATAAAAATGCTAGGTATTTGCTGAATGGTCACTGTGCCGAGTGCTGTAAAGCACTGTAGTAGCTGCAGCTATTACAGAGTTTTACTGGAGCCCCATGGCCTTTCTAAGTATAAAATATATATATATATACTTACATTGGGCCAAGCTGGACCAATGTAAGTATACATAAATATTTATACTGCAGTTCCGTTTTTAATGCTATCCTTTTATATAGTCAATGCTGGTAATATCACCTCGATCTCCTTTGTCAGCACGATTCTTCTTCTCATCCCTGAGTTTATTGTCCAGGAGTTTTTCCATTTTCTCAATTACCTAGATGAAGACAAGGCCAACAAAATTTACCATTAAACACAAATGACTTGTGCTAGGCGAGGAAAAGAACAGAGAGGTAAGTGTTTTCCTGCAGTATGTCTTTTTTATCTTCACAGAAAATGTAGCAGAGTAAATGAGAAATATTGACTGATGGGCGTTAACGGATGTTTGTAGAAATCAGATGTCGGGAGGTTAATCCGGGGAACATGTCTTATGAGAAGGGTGCATTGTTAGGACAGAGTCATTAAACATTCCTTTTGCACAGAGAACAAGCTGGATGATATGCTGTTTGTGGATACCTCCTAATCAGAACTGTGTCCATGGGTGCATTCACATTGATGCACTGTGAATATAATGAATAAGGATCTGCTAGTGCAAGAGATCTTTTTTTATTTTTAAACAATGAGAACAGCTACTTTTACCTTTAACCCCTTCCCGACTGATGACGGGATTATTCCGTCATGGTCTTTCAGTTCATTAAAGACCTGTGACGGAATAATAACGTCATGTAGTAAATTGAGCGCTGGTCTGTCCAGGGACTAGCCCTCATTTAGTTAATGTTGTTGCTGGGTCCCTTGGGGTCCGAGGCAGACCCACAACAGCAAATTTGGTGGTCCCAGCCCCGAGAACACTGCCATAATCACCGTGATCACAGTGCTGTCACAGCCACTGAGCCAGCTTGCAGCTCACTGTGTTGAGGAGCTGCAAGCTGATCAGTGTGCTTTATTGTGATACAAAGTATCTCTGAGGAGAATACAGTGTCTCCTCAGAGATACTAAGGGGTCTATTCACGAAGCAGCCGAAGGATCTAGCCGTAGCTTCGGCCAATCCTTCGGACCCATGACCCCTTCGGTTCAGTAGAACCGAAGGGCTGCTGTACGGGCTATTCACTGTAGCCCGTACAGCTCCCGAACTTGGCCGAGCGGCTCAGTCGAGCCGAACGCATATGCCTCAGCTCGGCTGAGCCGCGCTGAAAGCTGAAGCTGGCCGAGCGGCCGGCCATTGGCCAGCCGACAGCCTGCATCTGACAGTGGCTCCGGCCACTTGCAGAGAGATCAGCGTCCCTGGTTACCAGCTAACCAGGGACACATCTCCAGACAGCAAACTCTCCTGGGCGCTCGGGGAGTCTCCCGCTCCTGTCCGCCAAGGAGAGAAACACTGCTTTTTCTTTATTCTGACATGGAGCCGTGCCAGAATAGAAAAAAAAATGATTTTGGGCCATAGGAATGCATTGCATAGCCAATAGCAAACTAGCATTGCACCCGCCCTCTGCTACAGTTCTCCATCAGGTCCACCACTACTGATTGACAGTAGCAGGGCGGGTACAATAGCTAGTTTGCTATTGGCTATTGTGCCCGGGAGAGTTTTTTTCTTTTCTTTTTTTTGACGGCAGCAGAACGGCAGGCCAATAGAAAACAGTTGGGCGGAGCTAGCTGTCATTGCTAGCTCCGCACAATCGTTTTCTATTTATTTTTTCCACTTTTTAAACAATTTTTCTGTTCTGCTCGGTCCCACAGAGGGATTCGGCTATTCAGTCACTGCTGTTCGGCATCTATGAGAATAGACCGAACAGCAGCGAGTAGCCTGCCGGAGGTCCGGCTTAGCCGATCCAGATGTTGGATCGGCTGAGTCGAACTCCTTCTGCACTTCAGGTCGGCTGAACATGCTGAGCATGTTCGGCCGATCCGAAGCCACCTGAAGTGGATAGCCGAACAGCGTTCGGCTCACTTCGCTTCAGGTCGGTCATTCACTCGGCTGCCTACGGCAGCTTAGTGAATAGACCCCTAAGTATCAAAGCCCCTTGAATGAAACAATTAACTTTTTAGTGCCCCCTAGTTTAAAAAAATGAAACCAGAGGGTCTAACCCAGGGTGGGCAACTCCGGCCCTCCAACTGGGCTTTAACTACAAATCTTAACATGCCTCTACCTCTGGGAGTTATGCCTGTAACTGTCAGTCTTGCAATGCCTCATGGGATTTGTAGTTCCACAATAGCTGGATGGCTGACGTTGCCCAAGTCTTGTCTAACCCACCAAAACAAAAAAAAAAAGAAGTTTTGCCTAGAGACACACATAAACTAGTTTGTTGCTCATAATAATGACGTAACTATACAGTGATCTGAACATGAAAATAAAACTACATTTATATTCTGTGACAACAGTGGAATGCCTTTAGAATATACAAGGTCCAGCTCTGTGGATTACATAAAAATAAGCTTGTCATGAGAGGACTATAAGGCTGTCATTACTGATTTTCCTAAAATGCTAGTCTACCAGCCTGTGTCTGGCTGGTAGACTAACCAGTTACTGACACAGAACATATATGCAGATCATAGAAAAAGTCAGAGAAAAGTCAGAAGTCCTCATCTGCATACATGTCCCAGACCAAAGACTTAAAGTGTTAAAGCTCACAAGTCAGGCAACTTCAGCAGAATAGGTTACCAATAGAAGACTCCATGTTTGCCTCATGACAATTTTAATTGAAGCAAGGTGAGCTTCCATCAGTTGACATGATTCAGAGAAATAGGTGATCACATAAAACTGTGCAAATTACACTTTTGCTTGAATATTAGCAATGGATTACATACTACCATTATGTTCCACCATACTTATGCATCCTCCCTTGTTATATTCATATGCAGATGGTAAGGCTGTGCTCTTTATTGAAGTATTATTCTGTACAGCATGTTAACCTTGGAAGCTGAGCCTCACCTTCTCCTGCTTCCGCACAGTATCCTGTAAGTATTTAGCCCGACTCAGTCGCTGGTGGTACTGGTTTAGCACAGCCTGCTGTTGTTGGTGTGCTCTTTGCAGCAGAAGTAGTTCCTTCTCCCGATCATTTCTCTGGAAAATAACATTAGCAAAGCATAATGCTAAGATAAGAATTTGCTGAGAATGGATCGATACACTGAATTCCATGTGAGTACATTGTCTGGTTAAGGGAGAGCACTGCATTATTTATAATGAGATTCTTATTGACTGGAGCTGGTGTATAAGCTGGTTATTGGCCAAGACATAACAAAGCTCTGAAGCCCATAAAATACAGAACAGACAAAAACCTGGTCATTTGCTCCAATTATTTCAGGACTGCCCATGGCAGATAACATTAGACAGCAGCTGTTCTACTGACTCCACACAAAATGAAAATCCTCTATAGTATTAATTAGCAACCCATCCATGGACAGTTGTAAAGGTGATAAGTATTTCTTATAAGTATTTCTTGCTGACAAATTGTTCTTGTTACTGGGAGGCTGAGATTCATATCCTTACTTAAAATGTATGCAAAGCCACCTTGTCTTATGCAAGAATGACTCTTTAAATGTAGTCGTGCTAGGCTGTAGCCAGCCTGAGCTGAGCGGATAGTTCTGCTTTTGTTGGGTTGTCTCTAAGCTCAGTGTCATTGTTTACTTCTAGTTGATTCCTGGTTAGTGTCCCTGGCAACAGTGTGGGAAGATACGATTACCTAAATTATAAATATTTATATCCCCCTTGCCAACCACTAGGAGGTTTATTGTCAGTGGTAAATGTTGGGAAAGGGTATACATATTTGGGAGAATTTTCTGGAAGCTCTCCTGCCTCCCATGCTTCGGGAGGCAAGTGTGTGCTACCGTTCCTGATCTCCCAGGCCTGCTGCCTGGGGTAGGGGGGCATATGTGCTAGTTAAATACAGGCAAAGGGCTGGGCCCAGAATGGAAGTGTTGCCTGGGAGGAGTGAAGCTGGGCCTTGGACTGGAGCACCAGGGTGAATTTCTCCTGTAAGAGGAGAGTCCAGAGAAACTGTGTAGAAATTTGGACTTTCCATGAAGTCTGTTGGCTCAACCAGTAAGATTGGCTCAGTGCTATTTAGTTTGTACTAATGCACAGAGTGCAGTTCTCAGCTTAAAGAAGATCTCCAGGAAAATGTTATATTAACCCTTGCAGTGGGGATACCCCCACACTGTAAGGGTTAAGTGCTCGTTTATGTCTAGGTGCTAGAAAAAACTTATAATTACCAGACCGTCTGAACCAGCTTCAGCTTTCTCTTAGACCGGTGTGTCAAGCTTCTCCCCCCGCCCCTGCTGCAGTGGTCTAAGGATCCTGGTGTCTTCACACTCTATACAATGTACATAGACTGTGTATACACGTGAGGACACCGGGGAGGAGGAGACACGCTACTGTGATCACAGAAGCAGGGAGCTGCCTCGTGAGGTCTGGTGAGTATAACTAAACTGCAAGGGTTAATACAAAATGTAACCACAGTTCTCTTTCAAAGGTCTTCCTCTGTATGAATGGAATCAGTACTTGCTGTCTGTGCTTTGTGCTGTACTTTGGGGTATCCTGTGACCCTAACTCTCTCCCTGGATTTATTATTCCATATAAAGTCTATCAACTGTTCTAAAGTGAACGGCGACCTTCTGTTCAACCCTAAGGTGAAATGTTGGCCCCCTGACCTCAAACTTTATTCAATTGCCTCCAGGGGTTAAGGGGGTGCTACATGTATATAAAGACTTCGGCCAGCTTCGTCTTTCAGCACGGCTCAGCGCTCGACTGAGCCGCTCGGCCGTGATCGGGAGCTGTACGGGCTATTGTGAATAGCCGTACAGCACCCCCTCGGTTCTCCTGAACCGAAGGGGTCCTGGTGCCGAAGCTAGCCGAAGGATCGGCGAAGCTACGGCCAGACCCTTCGGCAGCTTTGTGAATAGACCACAAAGAGAAAGTCTTTATTGCTGTCTGTGTCCCTGCTAGGGATATTCACCCCTCACCCTTCACCATCATCACTAAAACAGAAAGTAAGGGGAAGTTTTATAGTTGTCACCAGAATAAGAGATGAGGGTAAATTATCCAATGGGTACACCCTTTCCTGTTTCGGTGATAATTGTGAGATTTCCCATCACTTTTGGTTGTGTCTTCAGGCCAGGAAGAGAAGGGATATCTCCCCAGCAGGGCAAAGGAAGCAAAAACGTAACCTAACAGGGGCTTTTACCTTTCCATACCACATCCAAAACTAAAACAAAAATAATTATACATACATTGGATGCAATACATCTGCAATAATAGAAACTTTACTTAATTGAAGGTCTGGTTATGTTTGGCCTTAGAACAATAAAAGTTAAAATACCCATACATGGAATCATAGTTTTTCTTGATAGAAATTATGAGTAGGGTTGGCACCTGTCCAGGATTCACCTGGACAGTCCGGGCTTTGAATGCTGTGTCTGGGTTTCATGGCAGCTAAAACCCGGACACAAGATGTCAGGCACACAGGGGCAACCAAAATTAAGATACTGAAAATATCAGTATGAAAAATACTGAAAATAGTCTCAACTGTGATATTTACATATGAATGGGCAGAACTATTTACATATGAATAAGCCATGACTCATTCTCCCCAAAAAATGTCGGTATGTCGCTAGAGTGTTCGGGTTTCTCTTGAAGAAAAGGTGGCAACCCTAAATTTGAGCCATAATCTGAACCTGAATGAACACTAAAGGATTTGCCCAGACAGTACCAGCCATTGGTAAACACACATATGTATAATGCCATCTCACACCAAATGTACTAAATATGAAATATCTGTTTTGAATCAAGTTTAATTTTACCCAAAATCCACCAAATCTATTGATTAAAAATGGTATTTTCTTCTATGAAAAATTCACACACAGCCTACACATATACAAAATGTATAGCTTGCAGTTCAGTTAGATCTGTTAACCCTGGGTGTTAACCCATTAAGAATTATTGGCAGTTATATAGATAACTAGTGTGCAACTAGGTGTTCAAGTCTTAAATAAATAGAGGAAGATGAAAGAAGAAAATGGTGCAGCCCACAATAATGGGAGAATGATCTGAGGACAAACGGGGAAGATGCTAGTTCCCCAAGTGTGACTTGAACAAAGCTGCTTCACCAGAGGCCCACTACTGGAACACTGATTGCACAGATGGAGACATTTCTATTGCTGTGCTGACTAAGTAAATATAAGACCAACCAGACATACTGTTTTATTATCAGGAGTTTTAGGTGCTGTACATTTGGTGCTTGTACTTTTATAATAATACTGGTATAGGACTATTATTTTTAACAGCATTTATTTAGGCACATAAAGGGCTCCTGTCAACTGACTTTAAACATGTTGATGGCATCATTTTGAGATGCTTCTGAATTTGTAATTCATTGACAGGTACATTTGATCTGCAGTAGACCTCCTTCTGACCCGTCACCCGCATTTTGCCTGCTTCAAGCAGTTTTGCATTCAAAAAGACTTGCCTGGCAGTGCCAAACCCACATGAAGCTCTAGCCCAAGTATGAGTAGGATCAGTAAACCCAACCTTTACCTATAAGTCTGCCCACTGAAGAAGATCTTATCACTCGGCCTTCGTCTGTAAGCACTAGACTTGGTACAGCTTGGCAGACCTCTTTGGTTGTTCATAGATTTCTTGACAGTGGCCATTACATTTCTTACCCTGACTAATTCATTCTGCAGGTGCTGAACCCGGTCCTTGATGCCACGCAGCTCTGATGTTTCACTTGCTAGTTTCTGTTTCAGTGTTACTACAAGGGGAAGACAAAGGAAATAAACTTTATTCCCTGTTCACCTGCAGTTACAGAACAGGCACCACTTTCATGATACAATTTTATACTGTTACATCAAACAAGACTGTAGATAATCCAACCAGCAAAACTCAGTAAACATATTTCATAAAAAGTTAATATGCACGTCATTAGAACTATGTGAATGAAATTCTCAGGTGCCCTCTCATGGACCTTTTGTGCATGGACATGGACATCAATCTCTGAAATCCTACACATATAGAGTTTGGTACAAGAAAACCTGCATTCAATTTATCCTGAAAATGCATCTGTATGTCACACAGGGTGACTGATCAGCTAGGCCTGTCAGTTTTTTTAGGTGGACCCGATTGGATGGCCAATGCTAGTCTATGGGCAGCCGTGTGTAAATGAATGGGCATCCATTTATACCCGGTTACCCCCGACTCCAGCCAGGTCCAGAAAAACAAAGGGAACAGTGTTCCGTTTTGATGGACCTGATGGTGCTGGATCGGGGGTAATCTGATGGAAAAGGACACGTGTCCATTTATATCCGATTCCCCATAGACCGACATGGGGTCTGGTCATTTTAGTTTTTTCCTCCATTGCAAGATGGAGGTAAAAACTGGACGGACACAGATGTCACAGCATTGACATCCGATCCATACCGCTCCTAACAGGAGGGGATCTGTGTACGGATCCCCTCCTGATCAGCCCGTGTGAGAGGGGCTAAATGATGATTGTAAGCTTTATCTTTTTTTGTTAAATAAAGTTTTGTGTTCATCAATGACATTGTTAACCATATTTTGACAAGTCACATGATGACACAGCAAAGGCATCTAAAATACATAATCTGTGCTGGCCATGTATTTCATATTCTTAACGACTGACCATAATTTAATCAAAAATGGCTTGGAATGCACTTAAATAGGAAAAAATGAAAGCTGAATGCATCCTCAATGCAAAAAAAAACAAATAAGCAAAAACTCTCACCTAATCGATCAGCTAATTCAGCTTTGGTCATGACATCGATGTCTGTGTCACTGAGAATGCTGCGTCCCAGATCCTGGTTCAGGCTGCGTTCACTACGCAAAGCACTGTTTTCTGATTCCAGTCCACTCATCTGACGGCGAAGAGCAATGATGTCATCAGCCATACGCTGCATTGCCAGGCGATAGTTTGCCAGCTCCTATTGGTAACATGCAGAAGAACAACAAATGAACATATGTACCATTTGTCTTGCTACATTGTAAAGCCTTAATAAATACAACTGAAACGGTTTCATATTCCCTGAACTATTAGGCCTTGTTCACACCAAGCGCGGAGCAGGTGCAGAGCAGTTACAGACCGGAGCAAAACTGCGTCCAATGTATTCCAATGGTATTTTTAGCTCCAGTTCACATCGCGGCGCGCAGTTCCAGAGCAGGTAAAAAAACTGCAGCAGGCCCTATTTTACCTGCTCTGGAATGCATGCAAACGCATCAAAAACGCACCAAAAACGCCTGGAACCCACTGAAAGCCCATTTTAAACTAAAAAAATATTATCATTATTTTTTTTTAACCAAAAAACGGCCCGGAACGCATCAAAAACGGGGCAAAAATGCGGCACAACCCACTGCACTGCGTGTGCAGAAACCTGAGCGGATCTGCTCTGCATTTGGTGTGAACAAGGCCTAAAGATCCTTCTGACTCCCCCTGCATTCTGTATAGTTCTCTTGTTGAATTTAGCCACATATTTCTGGAGGTGGGCATAAGTAGGAAGCATAATAAGAAAAATGATTATCACAATTTATACATTTTTTCCGCTCCTCTAACCCCACTGCCCTAATGACTGACCTACAAGTGCCATTACTGTAGATACAGGCTGGTGGTGCTGTCATCATTATAGCTGGTTGAAGAATTAAACTGGATGGAGTTCAGTTTGTGGCCAGAAGAGGGAGATCCATAACTGTGCAGGTTGTGCATAGCGTCTATGCTTTTATTGATTGCTATTTACTTGTACAGTGCTCACATATTCTTCTGTGCTTAAAGGGAATGTATAATGTATTTTTGGTGAGGACATATATAAAGTGTTGTTTTGCAATATTGCAGCACAGGGTCCTAGGGGCACATCAAAGTAGTAGGGGAGTGTGAGGAAGTATGTATAAACACCTTGCCGTGTCTGCTTTTAAAGTGTATGTAAACCCCAACAATGAACTCTATTTATTTTCTACTTTGTGTACTGTTAATTGGAAGCATTTTGTTATATCTGTTTGATAAGTGCAAAAGAAACCTCTTGATCTTGTCAGAAATTCAGACCTGTCCTAAGACCTCTACACATTTCCTGTGTTATCTCAAAGAGGCTATTTAGCCCTCTGAGTTGTTATCTTGGATTACAGAATGATTAGCCTTTATGCTGTAGAGATCTGAGAGTGAGTAGTTTAGCAAAAGACACTGGGCAGGGCTGACACCACTCCATCCACAAAAATGTTTTGTGTTGTCAGCCCACACTAGGACATAAGAGCTGAGTGCAGTTCTGGCAGATCAACAGGTATTTTTCTGTACTTGCATTAAAGGGATAAAGACATACTGAAATCTGCATGAATTGTAGAGATCTAATGGATTCTTATTTTATTTTGCCTTGACATAGGCTTGAAGGCAACCTGCTATGTGTTTTCTAAAGATTATTTATTAGATCCAAATATTTACTAAAAATAAGGCTGGCCGTGGACTGGAATATTTTTCTCACCATACAACAAAAGTATGACTTTTGCAAGCGATCAGAATTGTAACAACATTCAAAAATGCAAATGATGTTTGCAATTTGAACATTTTCTGAAAATAATGCGTAGGTTCAACTCTTTGTAGCGGATTTTGTCCAACAATAGTTCACCCAACACACTCTCTGCAATTGTTGTCATTAAAAACATTTGCCATTAAGGCCTCGTTTTACACAAAACGCAAGAGCAAAATTGTATGCTATTTGTAAATGCGTATAGTCGCGCATATGCGTATATGTATGCGCGTATATACGCGCATATGCGTAAACTGTATGCAATCCCAGCATGCATAATTTTTTATAGAAACTTTAATGTACTGTACGTGCGTATACGGACGAACATAATCGCATATATGTGCGCACGCACGTAGAATATACAGAAATTCCGAGCCCGGACGCATCTCAGTTCGATTTTTTTGCGCATCATTACGCAGCGCAAAAATACGGCTCAATATGCAGCTGTATGTATGGAGCCATTTATTTGCATACGCTGCAAATAAATGCAATACTGCAATATCTCAGTGCAGCATATCATATGGAAGTATGAATGAGGCCTAAGAACTGTCTGAATATAGTGAGGGGAATTAATCAAAACTGGAGCAGACAAAAACTGGAGCAGCTGTGCATGGCAACCAATCAGCTTCTCTCTTTCATTTTCAAATCTCAACTTAATAAACTTAAGAGAGAAGCTGATTGCTTGCCATGCACAACTGCTCCAGTCTTTGTCTGCTCCAGTACTGATAAATTCCCCCCGATGAATTTCTATCTTGCTGGAAAATTAATTTGTCTGATACCTGCCAGTTTATTGGTCATTGTTCAATTGTTTGAACTTACAAAAAAACTAACAAATAACTGTGAAAGTGTGTTTAATCTTCAGCATATCAAGCAATAATCATCGCTTCATGGCCAGCCAAGGGGTCTGTGTACATGAGCTTGTGTTAACTTCAGAACGTTAAAGCTTTTTTCCCCTTGCAAGTTATTGGGGATGCAAAAAAAGGTTGATGCTGCATTGAAGAAAGATAACTTCAGAACAAATGCACTTGTGAAGGTTTTGACCTCATATACTGAAAGCTGACAGCATGTAAAAGCTTGCTGCATCTGCCCATCTGCACAACCCGTAGGCTGGCCATACACTGCTCTATTTTTCTTGTTCGACCCGTGGGCTGAATTAAGAAAATAGAGCAGATTCCTCCGTCAACACTACAAGTGTGTCGATTGAGGAATCCCGCTGTTTGCATTGGCTCATTGGCTGCCAGCTCTGGTTGTACGAAGATTTTTCAGCCGACACCTTTGATCAGCTGATTGAGGGATGCTGGCCCAAATGCGCACAGTGTGTGCCGCTGTCGGCACCCTTTCGGCCTCCTTCGGTTCCTTAAGAACAGTGTATGGGCACCCTTACTAAAATAGTGCGCAGCTGACAAAAACTCCTGGCACAAGGTTACAGCGGGCAAAGACACAGAGATATTTTGTCAAATACAAAGAAGAATAAGATATGTGTTCTTTCTCCAAATAGTTACAAAGAACCATATGGGCACAACTGTCATTTCGTGCTGGCATGTTCCAATTTTCCATGCACATATTTTCTGTCATTCACTTCCAGGGAAGAAGAAATTGTTCGGCAACAGCCAGTGATTTACATTAATAATTTCAGTCTTAAGCAATATTTACTGATTTCAGTTGCTTAGTCATTCCAAAATGCTGGTTTATAGCTATTTCATATCCATGTGGCTGAAGGGTGTAGTATGAGAGGCTGAATGCTTTATCCTGATTCCTTACAGCATTTGCATCTATGGACAACGTTAGAGATGAGCCATAGTTGTAATTATTGTGGTGATAGAGGCTGCTAGATGATCTCACAGTGGGGAACTCAGGCGGCCATTAATGGACAAAGCCCCTGGACCCCCTGAAGAGAGACAAAAGCCAACCAGAATTCTTTAGGGAACCTATAGTGTATTTTCAGTAAACACTAAAGATCACTGAATCGACCGTCTTGGGATGATTCACATAAGGAGGAGATTTGCAAATATAATCCAATCTACTTTTGATCTGCTCATAACATATGTTTTGAAAAAAAAAAAGTATAGTCCCGCCAAATAACACCAACACAGCAAACAAGGCATATGACTGATTGCTGGAGTGCTGTAAATGTAATAACCCCTACCATGCTTATACCAGCCAATAACCTCCTGGGCACTAGACAGGTATCCATTGGTGTCCCCAGAGAAGGTGCTGTGGAAAATAAAAGTCAATGGGCAAATTACCTGTCCTATTCAAAGGAGTATCCTACAACACTAATGCTTGTATTTAGTTAATGTGCTAGGAACTACAAAACTCAACCTATTATAATACTGCTACACAATACACATTTAATAAGGTATGTGGGTAGTATAATAATGGCACTGGAGACTCGCTGCAATGAAATAAAGAACTGTACTAATGGGAAGTGAGACAGGTGGATGACGATGGTTTTCTTATGTATCATTTGGAAAAGATAGCAAATCTTTGTTATAACAAAAGGTAAAACAAGTAAAGTTCATAAGGCACAGTGATCAGTAAAATAATTACTCAGCACGCTGGTTCTATAACACCGCTTAAGATTGCCACTTACTTACAGCCTGGGAAAGCCTCACGCTTGGCCAAAACACCATATGAGGTCCATTAGAAAATTCCTAATGTTGGTAGGTCTGGAACCCTGTGAATGCACCACACTGCCTGCCTCTATGCATCCCGCAAAAGCTTTGCCAGGAAGATTGGGGTTGCTTTTTGGCCAGTGTCAGTCTTTCCACCACCATTTGACAATCATTGGAGGAAGTAAGGAACAGGAGGCAGACATGAAGAATTGGAGTAAGTGTTTGCTACACTATCTATCTATCTATCTATCTATCTATCTATCTATCTATCTATCTATCTATCTATCTATCTCTCTATTTCAAGTGCCTCTTTCTGTGTCTCGCGCTCTCTCTCTCTTCTCTCTCTATATATATACACACACACACACACACACACAAATGTACACATGAAATCCCACACATAACCTTATGCTGGATGGAGCATGCATGGTTAATATGCATTGTGCTTAATATTTGTTCTCAGTTATTGACTTTTTAAATAAACCTGACACTCTGCACTAGCAGAAAGGGCAGCAAGACCCTCAGGCTTGTAATGAATAACAGTTTACCATCTTTGCCTAGTGCTTTATGTTGTGCCTTATGCTGTAAATTTGGGAAACTCATGAGAATATAAGCAACACATATGAACACAATTCTATATATGGCTACACGTGTACATCACACATAGTATATAGTACTTACCTGTTCTTGATGCTCCATCACAGGGTCTGCTGGCAGTTCCACATTATTACTAGAAAACATTAGAGGTCACAATCATTTTAGGTCCTTTATTCAGGATGTGTCTTTGGAGACAGCTCAATTTCATGGACAAATGTTGACTGTCATACACAAATAAGAACTACACCTCTACAAAAAGTTGATCAGGGAGAATGGGCATTTTGTTTTGCTGATTTTAACTATTCTTTACTTTGTGGTTCAAGCTATGGTTCCTGAACAATATTTGGAGATATAGACTTTATGATGCCCTAGATACAAACCTTGTATAATAAAAAAACAATGCTGAACGTGCTATTGGGGAAAACCTGCTGTCTGCCATATACTGACAGCTACCGTACTACCTATGACTGTACGAAACAATACACATGAGAAAGGAGAGATAGTTTCATGTTTATGAACCAAAGTGAGACCTCTTGACTCCTTCAATATCCCCTGCACACCCTGCTATATTTCCTTTACCACAAATGTCTGCAGATTGTCAGAAGAAGGGAGCAAAATAAGTAGAAGGATTATCACAGTTAATACATTTCAGGCTTAATGCTGTCCCCTACCATACTGCCTCAGGCACCGCCCTGGGAGTGCCATTATGGTAAACACAGTCCTGACTCTATGTGAATTTTGATAGAAAATAAAGCGTATTTGCAGAAATAAAAGGCATTCCTAGGTATGTTTGTGTCCCTAAAAAATACTCTGCAGATATAATGTTAAAAGAAACGTTTTGCTTACATGTCATATATTAAGGAAAGTTATTTAGTTGCTTGTACCTCAGGTGTTGTTGAGAAAGGCTCGAATTGGCCAGTTGTTGAAGTCCCACAGCATCTGCAGGCTTCTGTTCTCTTGGTGTCTGCTGAATCCATGGGTCTGGAAGAATGTCAGCCAGTGCATTGTAGGGAGGCAAAGAAGGCCCATCTTTTTGTAGCTAAAACGAAAAGGAAAAAAAAATCATTGTACAAACACAGAGCCATATAGAACAAAACAATGATAATGATATTACTTACAGAGGAGGAATATGGTCTATAAAAACTCTCCATCCATGAGAGTTGGGAGATCCTCTATACCTATTTAGATCCACTACACCTGAGCAATATCAGTATCAAAAAGCTGTGCTCACAGGTCTAAGTAGTAAGAAATAGCTTTGCTTCCAGGTCTAAGTAGTAAGAAATAGCTTTGCTTCAAGGTCTAAGTAGTAAGAAATAGCTTTGCTAGTGATAGATAACAGCACCCAACCCTGCACAGTATCCTAGAGAGATAAGGGTTGCACAGTTACCCTCCCATCCAAACACACACCCTCCTTCTTACACCAAATAGCAACCACCACTTTACTTCAGCCATCCTACTCACCTTTTGTAACGTAGCCAGTGTGGTTAAGATGTTCAGTCAGTATGCTTCAGGGCAGAATTAGGAGGACAGGTAAACTTACACACCCTTTGCTCTGTTCCTCATTTACTTATACTACCTGTTATCTAGCACTCTTAGATGTCCACTACGTCGTCAGGCTTACCTGTTTCACTTCCACCTGCCTCTACTATGTATCTAGTTTCTGCTTTTAAAAGAACAGTCTTTCCTCGTCACTATCACTTCCTCATAGCCGGTGTCAATACACTTGTCAACACCAGATCATTTATTTATTTTTTGTGCCCTGTCTTCCTACATTTTTCATATTTTTCTCTATTCCCTCTTTCTTCTGTCGGCTTTAATTCTTTAGAGACACCTCTCCATGAATCCAGGTTGTCACAACATTGAATCTCCCTGGAAACTGTGACCAAGAGGAAGAGGGCAGGGCCTGGGCCACAAGCCTGTAATCTCAGAGCAGCACAATCAAGCCTTCACAAACTCACTCATTATGCTTTTTTCTTGTATTCAAAGAAAGGACTCGGAGACTGATGTCACTGAGAAGACGGCCCAGTGTCTATATGCAATAATTATGACATTTGTATCAAATCAGACTGTTACATAAAGTGATAGCAAGAGGAGCCTTTCATAACTGTAGTCGAAATACTTAACTACTTGAGTCCCTGGTCCTTTCTCCCTCAATAGTCCCAGAGGGTTTTTTTTGTGCTTGTTTGCTTCTCTGTTTTTTTGGTTTTGCCCATTATAGGTTTTGTAGCCTACCCTAACATATGCATTGTTGTTTTTTTTCTGGACAGATAAAGCTTTAATTTGGTAGCAAATTTGGATACATGTATTGTTATTTCTTTAGATTTTTATAGGGCATAAATAGTAAAAAAAAAACATACAAAAATGCATTTTCCTGTCATTTTTCCCAATGCAACATTTACGTAATTTGAAAAATCCCATATATTTTCCACAAAATATAACCAACCAAGTCTGCTGATTAAAAGAATATGAAATTAGTGCAACTTCTATGTAGCAATGTAGCAGAATGGTAAAGGAGAGCTTTAGGTGAGCTTTATTCCCCTTTTGAGGTTATATTGCGACACACGTGGGGGGAGAAAAAGATGCTTTGGATAAATTATTAGCGGAACCTTAAGATAATATTAAGTGGGGCTGAAAGGACATAAATTTACACGATGGGGCTTTTTTCACAAGTTTGCAGTCTCTAAAAATACAAATGACATCACCTTTTCACATAAGCATTTGATGCTTGCACAGCGCAAATGTCTTCCGAATCTTTCGACTTAATTTTTGCAAGCTGAGAATTAATCTGGGGAGGGAATAGTTTTACTATCTGTCTATCACAGGGGTCAGCAACCTTTTACACACCAAGTGCCATTTTTGAAACCATCAAACAACCGGGTGCCAGTGAACAATACATTTAAATTTTTCCACTCATAGCTGTACTGCTAATAGTAAGTTAAACTCACTAATGTTTTAATGTGTTTACCTTGCCATAAGCAGCACATCTATAAGTGGAAAAAAATGAATAACTAGTGCACACATAAAACATATTAATATTTACATGTGCTGAAAAGTAAACTGGACTTACAGTTCTAGTGCGATCCCTGTGTCTTTATTTGATGGCTCAGTTATGCTATGTCTGGCCTGTAGGATGTTACTTTTAGCTGACCTTAGACCAGCACCAATGCATACTTTGATTGCCAGATCTCAGAGCAGCACCAATGCCCTGCAGACTTCAGAGCAGCACCAATGGCCTGCAGACGTCAGAGCAGCACCAATGCCCTGCAGACTTCAGAGCAGCACCAATGCCCTGCAGACCACAGACCAGCACCAATGCCCTGCAGACCACAGACCAGCACCAATGCCCTGCAGACCACAGACCAGCACCAATGCCCTGCTGACCTCAGACAAGCACCAATGCCCTGCTGACCTCAGACCAGCACCAATGCCCTGCAGACCACAGACCAGCACCAATGCCCTGCTGACCTCAGACCAGCACCAATGCCCTGCTGACCCCAGACCAGCACCAATGCCCTGCTGACCTCAGAGCAGCACCAATGCCCTGCTGACCCCAGACCAGCACCAATGCCCTGCTGACCTCAGAGCAGCACCAATGCCCTGCTGACATCAGAGCAGCACCAATGCCCTGCTGACCTGACCTCAGAGCAGCACCAATGCCCTGCTGACCTCAGAGCAGCACCAATGCCCTGCAAACCTCAGACCAGCACCAACGAACGACAGACCTCAGACCAGCACCAATGCACAATTTGCACTGCAGACCAAGGCAGGACAGACCTCAGACCAGCACCAACGCAGGGCAGACCTCAGATCAACACCAACACACTGCAGACCTCAGACCAGCATCAACGCACGACATACCTCAGACGAGCACCAATGCACACTGTGCACTGCAGACCAACGTAGGACAGACCTCAGACCAGCACCAATGCAGGACAGACCTCAGAGCAGCACCAATGCACTGCAGACCTGAGACCACCATCAACGCACGGCAGACCTCAGACCAGCACCAACGCTCCAGCAGACCTCAGACCTGCACCAATGCATGTCAGACCTCAGATCAGCAGCAAACAGATGGCAGACCTGAGCAGCACCAACACATTGCAGACCTCAGACCAGCACCAATGCAGGACAGACCTCAAACCAGCTTCAAATGCACAGCAGGCCTCAGACTAGCAGCAACGCACTGCAGACCTCAGACCAGCACCACCCCCTGCAGACCTCAGACCAGCCCTAACACACGGCAGACCTCAGACCAGCACCAACGCATGGCAGACCTCATATCAGCAAACGCATGGCAGACCTCAGATCAGCACCAACACATGGCGGACCTCAGATCAGCACCAATGCACGACAGACCTCAAAACAAGCATCAAACACATGTCAGACCTCAGACCAGCACCAAAACATGACAGGCCACTGACCAGCACCAACGCATGTCAGACCGCAGACCAGCAGCAAACACATGGCAGACCTCATACCAGCAGTAAACACATGACAAACCACCACCAATTTAGACACTTTAGCCTGCATATCAGCCACAAAAACTGTATGACTGATACGTTTTCAATTTCTCATGCTTGAAAATGTTTTATATTAGAAGCAGTCTTGCTTACCTACATGGACCAAGGCATATTAGGCACACACGCAGACCCATACAAGTGCACAGCAGTATTATTAGCCACAAAAAGCACTGATTTTATTCCTGTCTTACATATAAGGGCAGGAATAAAATCAAAGCTATTTGTGGATCAATATACTGCTGTGCATTTGTGAGGGCCTGCATGTGTGCTGGTAGGAGTTTTAATGTTTATGTATGTGAGCAGTATACATGTGGTACCTGCTCTATATTCCGGGTGATTGTCTGGCTCTTTTATCTGTGCTCGGGCACGGTGTGCAGTGAAATCCTCCTGTCGGGCAGGGTACAGTAATTCCGTCCCATCCCATTAGGCGTGGATGAGCCCGCTCCTGTCTGGCGGGCTGGCACTTGAGGGATCCTTCAGGTAGGAGCTTGAGCAGAAGGCGCTGAGGGCCCCGTCAGCGCGCCTCTGCGTTCCTATGCTGCTCAGCCACGTCACTGAGGTGGGTGGGCCAGTAATGTAATTGACAGCCGGCTCGAGGGAGCTGTCAATTACAAGCAAAAATGTTGCGTGCCAGCTGTCAAGGTCTTGCGTGCCAGGCTGGGCATGTGTTTCCGGGGGTTGCCGACCCCTGGTCTATCATATATACATTATGTCTATTGTGTATGTGTATGTATCTATATATATATGCTGGCTTCCCGGCCAATCAGCATCGAGGCAGCCAAACAGCATGGAGCCGTCTTCCTGGGCAATCAGGAAGCCGGGCAGCTGGTAATGACACGCTGCCCAGTTTCCTGATTGCCAGGGAAGCCGGCTCCATGTTACCGGAAGTACCGGTATTGGTATTCGGTATTGGTGCTCCTACTCACGCTCCGCAACCTTGGCATCAATGACACTGCTCTCGCTTGGTTCTCTTCCTATCTATCTGACCGTTCCTTCAACGTTTCCTTCTCTGGCTCCACCTCCCCCTCTGTTCCTCTCTCTGTTAAGAGTCCCACAAGGTTCTGTAGTAGGTCCTCTTCTATGCTCAGTCTACACTGCCTCTCTTCGTAACCTTATCTCATCATACTGCTTTTATTACCACCTCTATGCTGATGATACTCAGATCTACCTCTCCTCACCGGATCCGTCCCCCAATCTGTTGGCTCGCGTATCTGATTGCCTATCCGCTGTTTCAAAATGGATGACTAATTGCTTCCTCAAACTGAACCTCTCCAACTCCTCGTCTTTCCTCCCTCAAATGCAATCTTTTCTCACTAAGGAAACCACCAAAATGCTTGTCCATGCACTAATAATTTCTGACTTGACTACTGCAACCATATTCTCATCGGCCTGAAACATGCCCAGATTGCCCCCCTTCAATCCATCATTAACGCTTCAGCCAGATTCATCTACCTTACCTCTCACTACTCTCCTATGTCACCCCTCTGTCAATCTCTGCACTGGCTTCTTGTTTCTTTTAGGATAAACTTCAAAATTCTCAGTCTTACCTACAAAGCTCTGGATAACCGTGCACCAGCTTACATTTCATCCCTAATTAGGAGATATACTCCAAATCGGCCCTTTCGTTCCACTAATGACTTGAGATTACCCTGCCCACTCACCTGCACACCCAACTCTTGTCTACAGTACCTCACCAGGGCTGTCCCCACCTTATGGAATTCTCTCCCACGCCACATCAGGCTCTCACCATCCCTAAAGGACTTCCTCAAAACGCACATCTTTAGAGAAGCGTATCAGCTCTCCCATTGATTTCTCACCCTATACAAACTTCTCTTCTGCTCTTATTTCACAGTACTCCAAAACATCTGTAGTCTCCCTTTCCACACCACTGTGTCTTTGGTCCCCTTCCTCTTAGATTGTAAGCTTTTTGGGCAGGGTCCTCCTCACCTATTGTTTCTGTATGTCAATGATGCTTGTCAGTGTTTCTTACTTGTCTTGTCTAAACGATTGTACAGAGCTGCGGAATATGTTGGCGCTATATAAATAATTGTAATTTTGCATTTCTATTAACCTATATGGGGAGAAAGGCAGTTATGATTAAAAGCCTGTGTACAGGGGTTTCTACAGTGGTGCTAAGAGTATTTTACAACAATTATGATAAGCTTCTAGTGAGTGGTAGGAGTTACCTTAGGGCTCTACATTTAGTGCAATCATGTTCATATTTCTATAAACCTCCATCAGTATCACAAGGTGATGCAACTCTTATGCTACCCAACCCTGCTGCAGTTACGAGCCTGAAGAGTCTGCCGTTGTTCTTAGGGTATCCACTCACAACATCATTGTAGTTAACCCTAGTTAACTGATTTACTTGTTCTTGGGTAGTGCTATGCTACCAGAGCTAAAAAGCAGTATGGGATCTCAATGTCCATCAGAGGATTTCAGTTCAGAAGCTAGCATGCTGCATATCAATCACAAATCTAACATTCAACAGAGAGAGTCTTAATATTATTATAGACATTAAATCATTCAAATAACAGGGGCAGGTCCTAGTAAAGATAACACCTTGTGTTGAATAAAAAAGCAAGCCATTATTATAAGAAATAATACCATTTAGGGTGACTTAAAAGCCAACATTTATATAAACAAATGTATTACTATGTGTCTGATGAGAATAAAAGGCGTGAAAAATTATGTATTTTTCTTTTGCTGCTCTCCACACCCTTGTCTACATATTTTTACATGGTGATTTCTATATGAAATCATCTATGCAATCCCTTGTCATGTGGAGCTAGTGTAATAAAATAGGACAGGGCTTTTAAAATAGTATTCTCTCTTGTTATTAACATACAGTATATCTGCTGGTCACAAGCAGTAGATATACAGTATGCAAAAACATAAAAAAAATTAAAAAGTTATCAAATAGGTAAAAACATACCTCTGTATCCGCCGCTCGCTCCCGGCTGTAGAAACCAGCTTCCCCAAATGGCCGTACAGTAGGATGTGTGCGGACGCGTGTGCAGTGGAGATCATCGGTGGGGAGAGGAAGAAGGTTCAGTGAAAGTCAAGGCACGCAGCCATGAGCACGCACGTCGGACAGACTCCATGGGACAGGAAGAAAAAACACTCTTCGCTAGATCAGAGACCGCCACCAGGTAAAAACGTACCTCTGTCTCCGCCGCTCGCTCCCGGCTGTAGAAACCAGCTTCCCCAAATGGCCATGCAGGAGGATGTGTGCAGTAGCATGCGCAGTGGAGATCACCAGCTGAGAGAGGACAGCTACAGGGGAAGTCAAGGCACACAGCCATGAGCATGCACGTCGGACAGACACCATGGGACAGGAAGAAACAACAGTCTTCACTGGATCAGAGACCGGCACCAGGTAAAAACTTACCTTTGGCTCCGCCGCTCGCTCCCCGGCTGTTGAAACCAGCTTTCCTGAATGGCCATGTAGGAGAATGCGTGCGGGCACATGCGCAGTGGAGATCACCGGCGGGGAGAGGAGGAGAGCTACACAGGGGAAGTCAAGGCACACAGCCATGAGCATGCACGTCGGACAGACACCATGGGACAGGAAGAAATAACAGTCTTCGCTGGATCAGAGACCGGCACCAGGTAGAAACGTACCTCTGTTTCTGCTAAAATCTTTAGGGCACAGGGTTGTATCACACAGAGGAAAGAAGCCAACTGCCCTCTAAAACTCCTAACTCTGTCCCTGTATCTTCCAGATTTGCTCTCTAACTCAGTCGCTGTATCTTCCAGATTGCTCTCTAACCCTGTCCCTGTATCTTCTAGATTGCTCTCTAACCCTGTCCCTGTATCTTCCAGATTGTTCTCTAACCCTGTCCCTGTATCTTCCAGATTTGCTCTCTAACTCTTTCCCTGCAGCTTCCACAATTGCTCTCTAGCTCAGTCCCTTTATCTTCCATATGTTCTCTCTAACTCTGACCCTTAGTAACTAACAGACCCTAAATTACCCTGCCTTACACTCGCTGTTTGCCTGTGTGTGTTTAATAGTGCAGTACCTCTTTGTCAGCATACTGAGTGAGATGAAGTGAAAGAAAATACTGACAACTCACAGTTTACCAACTGTCTATTAATGTGATAAAGATGATAATAGCACGGCAATAAATGAGAGCGCAAAAGAATCAAAAGTACTGTGACTGTGTGTTATGACATCTGAGCAGCAGTAAGACTAACCATACAACATCTGAAAATCTAAAAATGGTGGCCCTGTCGGCTCAACTCAAGTCAATTTCTTGGCTCAACAAAAGTCAAAGTAATTTTTGGCTGAACAGTGATTGCAGCCAAATATCTGCAGTCACTGTTCAAAAATTCTGACAGAATTTTCAAACGATACTGGTTTAAGAGAATATATTTTAAACGTCTCCACAGCAAATAGTCATGCGTTTGCAAAACATATTTTATGAGCTTTATAATAAACTGTACATTTTTATTGATATCTATACAACCTTTTATATTTTAGTATATCTTCCATTTTAATGACTTTTACACTTCAGTCAGTTGAGACACTTTATAATTTATATGGTGCTAGCTCTCTCTCCCATGACCTGGGCGCACAGCATGAAGCTGTTCTGTGAGGCTTTTAGTGCAAATATTCATTTTGCTGGAAGAGAAGCAGAAGAGCTGAAAAAAGGAGTGGATGAATATATTATCGAAGGCAGCTCAGTAATTTAAACTTTGCCTAGGGCTTATCAACATCTTAAATCAGTTCTGTTTTGATAAGAATATGAGAAATATGGGGCAGGGAAGGCCCAGTAATACATTAAAGTTTATAATATTTGCAATAAAAGCTAATAAAAGTCAGATAAATGGAAAATTTAACAGGTTGGCCTGTAAGACACTAAAACACATTGAACTAACTCATTGGAACAGAAACAAGTATCACACACATGAATAAATATTCTGTCTTGCTTTTGTATATCTATTCTGTTTCTGTATCTTTTCCTTTCCTCTAAACCAGCGCCGGTCCCTTATGCTTCTTCCTCTGGCTTTTTCCTCCCTTCATCACCATAAATCTCCCTCTTTCATTATTGTTCTCTGTGTTTACAAACTAAGAATCAGCTTTTAATCAGAATCTCCCCTGGGGCCCATAAATCTGTCCTTGAGATAAACTAGCTACAGACAGCCTTGTACATACATAGTATCTGATTTGAGGCAAGACCCTGTTTCCCCTAAAGGCTGTACAATACATGAATCTCTGTACTGGATTCTCTAAGGATAAAAGCTTTAGCGAATGGCATTTGCCCCGACCCAAGGCATAGGCCATCCTTGGGTATAGCCATAAATGGTCCAATCCTCGCAAGGGGTGTGCTTTGTTTAGATAATTTCTTGCGACAAAATGGCATAACATGGGTTTGTGTAACAACCAGAGAGCACTAATAAAAGCTTCTAACTGTCAGAAATACACATTAACCTACCCACAGATTTTCTGTAAATAAGTGGATGCCAATCATTACCTTTTCTTCGGAGAAAGGGGAACAAGTACAACACATGAACTAGTGAGAATAGCATGGAGGAGTAGGGCTTTGAGAATTAATAAATTATATCCTGTGTATTCCTTAACCACTTGCTGACCGGGGTGTTCACACCCCCTTCCTGTCCAGGCCATTTTTCAGTATTCAGCGCTGCGCTACTTTGGCTGACGTTTATTCCGTCATGCAACGCTGTACTGAAATGAATTTTATAACATATTTTGGGGACAGATAGAGCTTTCTTTTGGTGATATTTAATCACCACTGGGGGTTTTATTTTTTACTATATAACAAAAAAAGTACTGAATATTTTTAAAAAAAAATGGTTTCCCCTTTATTATTTTAGGAAACATTTACTTTTACCCAATTTTTTGGTAAAATATAAAAGGCGGGGTCACGTCGGGTAAATAGACACCAAACATGTCAAGCCTTAAAATTGTGCGCGCCCGCGAAATCGCAAAAAAACACCATAGCCAAAATTGGTCATAGGCGAAGCTTTAAAAGATTTAACCGCTTATCAGTTTAGTGTTATCAGTGATTGATGGCCCTAAAATGATTGCTCTCATTGCGACGTTCGTGGCAATATGTAACACGTGCAGCATAATTGGAGCAATCGTCGTTTTTGCATGTTGGCGCCACTAACGCATTTTTGCGCATCTATGTGGGGGTGGTTTTTTGTTTTGTTTTGTGTGTGTACATTTTTATTTATTTTGTGAGCAATTTTTTTAAAAACTTTTTTTACACTTAACTGTATTGTTATCACATAGGGTACTAAGAAATTCCCTATATGATAACAAATTACAGTTACAGGTCCCCTTTATGGAGACATCAGAGGTCTCTAAGACCCCTAATGTCACCTAGGGACCCCCTGTGAAGCTGATGAAGCACAGATCTGCTTCATCAGCTTCTCTCCGGTTTCTGTACCGGAGAGTGACAGAGGAATGCACAGCGCAGAGGTCAGAGTGACGCACAACGCAAGGTCAGTGTGACGCACTGTGCAGGGTCAGTGTGACGCACAGTGCAGAGGTCAGAGTGACGCACACCGCGTAGAGGTCAGGGTGACGCACACTGCGCAGACATCAGATGACGCACGCCACGCAGAGGTCAGTGACGCACAGCATGGAGGTCAGTGTGACGCACAGTGCAGGGTCAGTGTGACGCACAGTGTAAGGAAGAAAGAAAAGGGACTTAGTGCACTTAGCTGGTATTCAGGTGCCTCTTCTCTCTCCTGGTGGTGGTGGGGGGGCGGTGCAGAGATCGTCCATGTATCCTCTTTTCCCCCTGCTGCATAACTTTCTGGCTGGCCGGTCTCACTGTCTCTGCAATCTTCCTCCCAGCCTGGCAGCTGAGGTGGGCGGAGGAAGCTGCAGAAGACAGCGGATGTCATCGAGGAGCGCCGCCGGCGGGACCAGAGATGGGACACTACCGCCACGGCGATCGTTCGCTTGTGTCCTCTCTTCTCCTTGTCGGCCGCTCTGTAGCTGCAGCAGCAGATGAGAAGAGAGAACAGAAGTAAGCAATCGCCGCGGCGGTAATGTCCCATCTCTGGTCCCGCCGGCGGCACTCCTCGATGAGTTTCCACTCGCCCCCACGCAATTTTCACTCGCCACTTGCGAGGGGGCGAGTGGAAATTTTGAGGCCTGACTTACACCCTATAGGGGAGGACTTTACAGTGTTTGCATTCTTCTAAGCAACCTCTTAATAAGCTACCCTAATATTTGTAAAAAAGTAAATCTTACAAAAGTACTTTCACATGTTCTAAATCTGACCTCAGCACCTGTGCCCAGATTCTGGAATTAAACTCTCAAAAGACCGGGGTGTTAAGACCCCTTCCTGTCAGGCCATTCTTCATTATTCAGCACTGAGCTACTTTGACTGACATCTATTCAGTCATGCAATGCTGTACTGAAAATAATTTTACATATATTTTAGGACAGATAAAGCATCCCTTTGGTGGTATTTAATCACCACTGGGTTTTTTATTTTTTACTATATATTTGAAAAAAAGTAGTGAAAATGTTGAACCAACCCCCCCAGTTTTCCCTACCTTATGTTATAAAACATTTGTTGTTACCCAATTTTTTGGTAAAATATAAAAGATGGGGCCACATCGGGTAAATAGACACCAAACATGTCAAGCCTTAAAATTGTGTGTGCCTGCAAAATTGCAAAAAAACTACTATACCCAAAATTGGCCATAGGCGATACTTTAAAATCATTTAATGCTTATCAGTTTAGTGCTAACAGTGATTGATGGCCCTAGAATTATTGGTCAGACTCCGATGTTTGCGTGATATGTAACTTGTGCAGCACAACTGCGTTTGCATGTGTGTACATGGAGGCAGGAGACTTTTAAAATGTTCTTGTGGTTTTTTTTTGGTTTTTTTTTATATGTGACTTCGATTTTTTTATGTGGCTTTAATTTTTTATGTGACTAATTTTTTTAACCTATTGATAGCAAATATACAGTGACAGGTCCTCTTTATGGAGACATCAGGGGTCAATTAGACCCCTAATGTCACTTAGGGACCCCCAAAGAAGCTGATGAAGCAGAGATCTGCTTCACCAGCTTCTCTCTGGCTACACAAATGGCAGCTGAAGGCAGAAGTGATGTAATAAACATAACTTCCGCATTCAGAGATCGGAGGGGAGATCAGTGGGAGGTCGTGTGTTGATCTCCCTCTGATAGAGAGCTGCCAATATGGTCCTGGGCCTGCACAGGGGACGGGATAGGCGGTGGTGGCGGGGGGTGCACACTTGCACGCAATTTACAAGCGATCTGGCAGCTCTATAGCCGCCCGAACGCTTGTATGTAAACAGCCATCGCTGACTGTTTAAAATGCGGACAGTCCACCCGCATTCAAGAGTGTCCCTTCTAATTATAGCGGCCGGACAGGAAGGAGTTAAAGTATTTACACATTCTTAACAAGCAGTAAAAGTGCTTTAACAAGCCACCCATGACCTCTGCATGCACTGTGAAGTGATTCATCCTCAAAGATCATCGAAGATCACAACTAAGTCTGATTTCAGTTGATTTCTACAGCGCCTGGTAGGAAAGCAGGAAGTCACACACTGATGATGTCAGATCACATCCAACTTTATTAAACCCTAAAATAGCACAGTATAGCCCTGCCTAGGACTACCCCTCTCTACGTATCCACCCGGTGTTGGTTTACATTAGAAGGCAGGCAGGCCGCTAAGATTTTGCTCTCCATAAAAAAAATTTAAAGAAACTGTGAGTTCAGTGCCTCTGTTGTGATCTTTGAAGATACATTCCTCCACAAAGCCTATATTTACAATGGTGAATGAGGGCTTGTTTAGGGTTACACCTGTTCATATTCACATGCATGTTTTGCAAGTGTACTAATGTGCAGTTCGTTAAGGGAGCTCATTCATTTTTGTCTGGACTTTTGTAATTTAAGGTGAACTTCTGAATGATACACAGAAAAAGAGAGCTGATCACGTAAAATGAAAAGCAATGAATCTCCTACAATTGCTTCAACCATTATCTCTTTGACATCTTTATCTATGGAAGTCCAGAACACCCCATATATAAAGGCTAGTTATGAAACAATCTGATATGCAAAAGAATCATCCCATGAATGGATGTGAGGCTTTGGGAACCTTCACACTATGTACTGAAACCAGGAGGAAATGCAAGTATGGAGGTGCATGTAATGCTGTGACAGCCCAAAAGCATGCAAATACACAGAGTGTATTTTTTAGATTGTTTAACAGCAGAGTGTATGCAATGACAGATCTAAGCCTAAAGAGTATCAGATCAGTAGCATGTGCCCGAACAGAGAAGCTGGATTACAGAAGAACGGTAAACAGCCCCAACAGACCGGACTCAGCAGTTTCCTCAAAGACACAGGCCTAGATGAGAAGTCTCAGCAGTCTCTGCAGGAATATAGTTTCTACTCTGGGCATCAGCGATAAGCAGAAAAGCAGCTGTTTGCCTTTCATCCCTTCCTTTCATCCTTTGCTTATGTGGACTAATCCAAATGTGGAGACAACCCAAGGAAGAGAACAGGGAGCTTAGTAAACCATGGTCCCCGTCGTCTCTTTTGCCTTTTCCAGCTCATCCGAACTGTGTCATTCTTTTCCCCATCATCCTATTTCTAATTTAGTGATAATTTCCTGTGTGTTTTGTCAATGTCATTGAAAATCTGTTAAGAACACAAAGCTAAGCAGCAATTTCTTCATATATATCACAAGCCAATCTCAGTCCACATCGCTGGAAAGAGCAGCTATTTGAAAATACAGCATTAACTGGTAAAGTAATCTCGCAGATTTCAGCTTTGGGCTATGAAGCAGTGTCGGAGAACACAACAATTATATCTCAGTATATATTGTGACACGCATCAGTGATTTGCCACAATTCAGCATTAATAGCACATGATCTAATATACAGGACTACAGAATAACAGGAAAATAACTATAGTATAATATACGGTAAGAGCAAGCAGCAGTAAACTAATCTCAGTACAATGTGTTGGTGGAGATCTGACAGTGACAGGATATACATGTACACACCATGTTCTTTTTTGCTATTACTGTGCACACATTTATGAAATCCTAACACACAGCTGTTGTGGTCCATGGACAGGGCCTCATGAATATGTACAGTTCTTGTTACCAACATAACTATAAAGACCTCTTCACAAGGTAGTCAGATAATGCCACTGCTCAGAAGACAAACTGCACTGTAACAGCAAAGCAATATATGGGTACAATTGTGTACATTAACCTGTCAGCAGTACAAATAAGAGCGTACCTGTCTCTGCTCTCCATGTTTTTGAATAGGAAGTTTTGGCATAGACACAAATATGAGAAAAGATGTAAGAACACCAAACCTTCACTAGCTTAAACACTATCTGCACCTGTAAACTGCACACTCCCAATATGGCAAAATAAACTTTTGCAGACAACTAGCATCAAATCTAAAAAGTTACTAATATTTATAACAAAATATAGTATAGGATGTTGATCCAAGAAGTGATTTGATTTCCTTTGGGGAACAACAAGGAAAAGAGGAGGCTTGGCCTAAAACTGGGTTCTTTACTGTAATAGTGCTAAAAACCTGTGACAGTCTTTCCTACTCCTGTAGCAGACTCAGTAGATTGTTTAAAAAAATGCTAGATGCATTTCTAAAAGTGCACAATATTTAAAAAAAAAACAAAAAACTCACATTTGTAAGACATGAAATTGTGGAATGTTTATGCAGGGAGTTATCTGATTCTTGATTCTGATCATTGTTTTCCTGTTGCAAAACAGGAAAAACTGGACCATGCAGGGTATTTTTGTGTTCTGCCTTTAGAGCTTTGTCAATGCCATACCATATTTTTCATCCTTGCTATGTAGCTATGTAACTTGTGATGTAGCATCTGAACCAGAGGATTTGCCCGTAGCAGACAAGAAACACATGAGAGAGGGCCATTCAGTCTGTCACAAAGTCCGCAGGGAAAATGAGGACGGGGTAACTGATGTTGGGAGAAACAGCTGTCTTACTCCTTAGCATTAGGTGTAGTGAAAAATCAGTTCTTGACCAACTGATGATATGGCTTTCTTTCCCTTTAATATATCTTTACCCGATAGTGCTGCCTCGTGATCTTTGAAGTCTGTCGTGTTTGCTGGGTCTGTGGCATTGCAATGCTAACTTAAGTCCTCCAGACTCAACTTGTTGCATGACAAATAACAAACTAGGAGTGGATTAAAGCAGGACTGGAGCTCATTACAAAATCCTTTTATATGTGGCCATTTGTAAATGTTCCAACCTCAAAATGTATCCGCATAAAAAACACATACTTATAGAACTGTCCCACATTCCTCCAGTTTTCTGGCCCTGCCTTTTCCTACTTCATGTTTCCTCTACATTGACCTAACATTTGCCCACAGATAAAGTGAGGACAGAAAATCTCAGAGATTGTCAGAAATAAAGCACAGGGAAGAAGGCTCAAGTATCTTTCGATATTTAGTCATTGGTGCAGTGTAAACCTGGCAGAGGTAACTATGCTGACAAAGGGATCAGTGTGCATAAGGAAGGGTTAGTATGAGGGTTTAGTGTTATGGACAATATAAATGGGGCGATAAAGAGGGGCATTGATTTTTGCTGCAGGGGGGCTGCACCAAAAGCCAAAAGCTCCATCCACCAGTAACATACCAGTAGGTGACACAGAAAGTCGCAGAGTTCATGAGAATTAATAGAAGTATTACCATCTGGCTGTATAGCATGGCAGGTGTGTGTGGATGTGAGCAACTGAAGAGAATAACAATTTTTTGGCTAGTAATACTGTGCACTTGTATGTAATATGTCTGTTATGCTAGAATACTTTATGTTAACCTAATAAATTTAAATTACTTTATAAAATGAATGTGGTTTTTGTGTTTGACGATTACGTGTGGTCACAGTAAATGGAAAAAAACTGTGTATTTGGTGGCGTTTTTTTGAGGGGAGCAGCCATGATGTTGACTCTAGTTTTGCATTCATCAACAATGATCCCACAATACACAGCACCAATGAGATTATATGAAATAGCAGTAAATAATAAACAGCATTGTGTAATAAGAACTGCATATAACACAGCATGGCCCAGTGAATGATCTTCCTGACCATGGGGTCGTAGTTCATTGATCTATTAAGATACACCACACTGGGCAGTAATCTCACATTCAACAGCAGTTTGTATGCAATAATGCATTGATCAACAGTGGGAACAGAATATATATACTGAATATATGTCATATGCTTCTGATATGGACCTACCTCACCCCTGCTTGCATTTCTAAAGGACACATTAGTGTTGTTTGCAGGGTGCTGTTGTTTTCCAGTAGAAGACTGTGTTTCTGATGGACTTAAAAACATCTCCGGATGCTAAAGAACAAAACAAATCATGTGTTTAATACAGATAATCTGGATACACATGAGTGGCCTAACTCAATAAAGAGTTCCAATTCTTTGATAATGATTCTTAAGTACAGACGCTTACAACAACTAATTAGAATTTATTCTAGTTCTGATTGGGCACTATAGGTTACTGCACTCACAGTACTATAGTCTAGCAGCTAAATACACAGTTAACTTCACGGGCAGGGCCCTTCTTACCATCTTGTCTTGAATTGTATTGTGATTGCAATGCCTTCCTTATATTGTAAAGCGCTGCTCAAACTGGACCGCTATATAAATCCTGTATTATAATAATAATAATAATAATAACTATAGGCTAGCAGCTAAATTCACAGTTAATTAGAAGCTAGCAGCTAAATGCACAGTTTAAAACACGTCAGGACTTTTTTTTTTTACTGCCAAAGGATTAGTAATTCTGTTCTACCACTTTTAGGATTCACTAAAGCCTGACAGGCAGCATAGTCAGGCCACTAAACTTGATTTTCTCCCCTGTAGATAAAGCAATACAGATTGCTAAAACATCTATAGCTATTGACTTCTATAGCTTACAATAAGCACTCTTTATTTTGTTCTTGTGTACAGTTTTAGTGTTAGCAGTAAAATGATCAATCCTGTTCTTTCTATTTTGTGATTTCCCTCTAAATGACAACATTAGTTGGTAATAGAAGTTAATAACAGACATCTGGAGTACATTTGCCTGTGTGCAGATCACAGTGTGTGCCTGCATGAGCCCCACTCATTAGATAGTGATTAACATGGGAGCATAGAGCACTGTACTGCAGGGACAAAAAGAACAAAAAGAAACAATATTTGCCAGCATTCATTTTCTCTAGACTCAGAAGCAATTCTTTGTTATTCTGTTGATCGTGCACGGTAACCCATATCTCCTTTGTATACACATACCCAATCTAGCTGGGTTCTTCTCTTTGTAAGAACAAGATGCTAGCCTCACTATAAAAACATATTAAGTAATGTAACACCCAGAAGTGTAACTCCCTTTATCCATTCCACCAGCTTTATAAACATCCCAAATGTATAGACATTTCATCACAGACTCTCATTTTATCTTCCACTATGCTAAAAATTGAGTTTAAGTGGTGTGTCTCTGAATTAATTCAGTGCCTGACATTAGAGCAGGAGGGAGGTTATTTATTGCAGCTCAAGGGGAGGAAACTTCTTGAATTATTCAACAGGACCCCTCCTTTTTTCTCTGTACTGTCTCATGGGGGAAATTAGGCAGAAGCTTCCCCTTGTCCACCTCCCACTAGCCCTGAGGGGTGATATGAAAAGATATCGACAGCTTGTTAGTTCAGATTATAAATGAGACAAGAGAGAAAAGCTAAAGAACATAAGGAGGAGAGAGGAAGAGATTGATGGGTGGTTAGATTCCATACTGTCACCAGTTGTTCAGGCACTTTTAATAAACATTTCTGGCTGAACTTCTCCATGATCTAAATATAAGGTACCTACAAACAATAGGGATTACTCATCTGACCTGATGTTACAGTTGGATTGGGATATTTCTGTATGTCTGTAGGTCTTCCTTGACACCCATTAGCCCAAACTTCTTGAATGGGAGGTCAATCATTGTTTTTTTTTTTGTCCTGTCCAACCACAATGGTTTTCCCAATGATAGGCTGGTTCCCCTTTTATCTCCATGGCATGCAAACATGTACAGTGCTTGCTGGAACATCAATGACCCAACCAATGAATCATGCATGTTCTGGCAGCCACATTGTTATTGTCTTTAGGCAATGTAACTATTGGTCACCTAATAAACATTAAATCACAAGAGGGTACAAACCAAAAAAAAATATCTTAAATAAACAGTGTAAGGGGTATAACTAAACAACTTAAAATGGGATGTACATAGAATTCATTATACAAATAATTATACAAATAATTGAGCATTCCACTTCCACTTACCTCAGACTTCAGTAGCAGCAGTTGCAATGACACAGAGGGAGACCCACCAGAGACAGTCCTCATTTCTGTTCCCTGAAAAAAAGATGTAAGATGGGGTATAAGTATTATCTATACCAACCTTTCGCAACATTGTTAACATGGAGATATGCTTGAGTCTCATGAAATCGCTGCATCTCACAGTACATTACCATAAATTGTAAGTTGTAGTATAAGAATATATGAAAGAATAAGATATTTGGCATAATTCCCATATTTGACACCCAGGGATGTTCTATACGAGAAAAATTATTTCAGTGATAACTGAATTTAACAAATAATAATGACCAGAAAAGAATCAAGTGAAAATTGCAGTGCTCCCTCCCATGGTGGTCAGTGGATTAATGTACACTCACATTGATAAGGGGAAGGACCTTCTTACATTCATGGATGGATTGGTAGTAGGGTCTCATTACACTGGTAGTCAGTAGCCAGAATGCTCCTTATTTTGGTGGTCAGAGGGAAGTAGGTGCCCTTTACAGATGGCTAAAAAGGTTACTTGGGTCAGCGTTAAAGTAACTGGGAGGGAGAAATTGCTCATTGCTTAAAGAACCTTTAACAAACTTTGGAAGAACCCTGGATGAGAAAAGTTTATGTATTCTGACCAAGAATGCCAACATCAAACCAATATTTCAACAATTTTACATGTGTGGACTTTTATACTTTAGACCAGGGGCGCCAACAATTTTTCGTCTGGAGATCTACTTTTCAAATGACGAGCTCAATGAGATCTACCAATGCAACAACACCTTCATTCAGGGGCGGGAGGGGGCGTGGCAGTGCATTGAAGTCAACCGGCCCTCTCTTCTCTCTCTCCTTGCGCTCTCTCCTCTCTTTCTCCCCTGTTTCTATCTGCTGTCTATTCTCTCTCTCTCTGCTGTCTCTTCTCTCGCTTTCTCTACTGTCTCTCTCCTGTCTGTCTTTTCTTACCTCCACTGCAGCAGCTTCCAAAAGTCTCCTCTCCTCTCTCCTTCTCGTCTGCAGCGTCTGCCACATTCAGCCGCACGAGTACCGCGGGAGGACAGGACACAGGTCAGTGTGCCGATCGGGATCTACCAGTTTTTGCTTTGCAATCTACTGATAGATCACGATCTACCTAATGGGCACCCCTGCTTTAGACTATATCTTCCAAACACAATAAGACACATTGTGAGGACATATGATTAGATTTGAGCTTTTATCTTTACAGATCACTTGTTTCGGCCTCATCTGGAGTATGCGGTCCAGTTTTGGTCACCAGTACTCAGAAAAGATGTCCTTCAAGGCTGTTAAAATTAAATATGTTCTCTTTGGAAGTAAGGAGATTAAGGGGGGACATGATTTTCTTGTATAAAATGTTCAATGGTGACAGCAACATTATTAACAAACTCTTTACGGTTAACCCCATAACAAAGACCACCATAAAAAATTGGTGGAGAAAAAATTTCAGCACACGGGGCGCAAGGGGTTCTTCTCAGTTAGAGCATTAAGGTCTGGAACTCACTGCCACAGGCAGTGATTTCAGCTAAGAGTGTGGAATCATTCAAGAAATTCTTGGATGATTTCCTTGGAGATCATAACATACAGGGGGACAGGTACTGCTAAGAGGAAATTCACACATGGACTCACGCACACACCAGCTCAACCATAAATGCATACACGCAATAGGTTGGACTTGATGGACTTATGTCTTTATTCAACCTCAAATACTATGTAACTATCTGATACTTTAGAGGTTTCAATAGACAAGAGCTTAACTTCTGCGTTATTATCAGCTGCAATTGATCTAATTACTAAATAGGTTTAATCTTCTTTAATATTAGCAGTGCCAAATTTCAATAACAAGCACCATCTAACACTCACAACTTGTTGACCATTTCACTGATTCCATCCAGACTTACCTTTATTGGCACGCTAGTTAAGGTGAGAGCATTGTTACTACTGCCCGACATCAACTTGTGATAGATCTCTGTGTCCAAAGGGATAACTGAGAAGCCACAGTAATTAGAGAGATACCAAGGAACACGTCTGGATTCTAAACAAATGAAAGATGTGATTAAAACATAATTCTCTTTCCGCAATAACACATTAACATATTTTGAGTTCTTACTACTAAAATATCTATTGAGTTATGCAAGAAGAGTCATATTTTTTAATTTGTTCATCTCTTTGTTAGTGCAGCCATTAACCTTGTGACCAGAATTGCATCTTCATGGACGCTGACTGATTGATCTGTAATGAGGTTATTTAAAGATGACCTTTCATTACCCTTCCATTCCACTGTGCCATTGTATATTGGTTTTCAGGCATGCCTAATGAATAACTAAAATGTATTTATCTCTGGAACAACTTACTAAAATACTTCAGCTGCTTCCTTCAGATAATGTTTTGTACTCAGTGCAGGACAATTAAAATCTACAGTAAATTAGTAGGTTGAATCTAGAAAGAGTATCCATGGATGGATTATTTCGCCATTTCCTACTGTGGACACTATTATAATTAATAGTTTTCTTAAAAGCTCTTAGTGACAACCGTTAACTATGGCAGGACATTACTGACCTCTAACTAATATATCTTGTAGTTAGGACCATGCAGTTAGGTAAGAGTGCCTGAGATCATTAAGATCATTTTTTTTACCAGGCATTGAACTTGCAAAGGTCAGTGGAATCTTTGAAGTCACTTGCAATAAATTTCACATAGAATATGTATTATCTGGAGAGGTTCGATTGATATTTTTCTGGTTAATGGCAGTCTATGGCAGTTTTGTTCATTTTTACATTACTTATTTTTTATACTCAGCACTTTGAAAACATATTTTTGTCAGGTAAATATCAAATTTTGCATATGGATATTATTTAATCTTTTATCCAGTCAGCAGGTCAGTCAGCTCTATGAATTTATCATGCTTTCCAGTTTCTCCCAATCACCTGTTGCCGTTTACAGAGATCAACAGCTCAAGTTGAAATTCACACTCTTCAAAACTATTTTAATACTATTGTAAAAGTGCAGGACAGGCAGGCTTTTTATGAGAGAAGAAACTGTCTAAATGTCTTCCGTTATAGATCCTTCTTACTGACTGTCAGCACTTTTTTTTGTTTGTGTACACTGAGTCACACATGTGCAGCTCAGTGTACAGTCTCAGCACAACTCTCATGTGCATGCATGGCACGGGAGTTATGTCATCTGGGCCCAGCCAATCAAGTGACCGAAGTCTTTGAACACGAAAAAAGACCAGGAGAAAGATGGCAGTGTCTCCCGAGGGAAGAGAGTGTGGACACCGCAGCACTAGAGTGGATTGCTTTGGCAGGTAAGACTGCTATAATTAGTTAATATGCTGTGTATTCTATCACATTATTGTTAAGACTTCACTTCCACTTTAACTGACTGTGTCTCTACAAGACAACTGAAGTTTCAATCAGACAGGGTCAGCCTAAAAGGGAGCTACATTTGCGGTGCTGTTTATTTAGCTAAGCCATAGTGCTCTGATATATATA
>NW_017306435.1:1836126-1836991 GCF_000935625.1 Nanorana parkeri | reverse complement strand
TATATATATATATAGTAAAAACAGATATCAAATATCAGTTTAAAAAACATTATAGTTTCTTTTAAAAAAATTTCTTTTTCTTTAAACTTTTGTAGGTATGAAAGGCACAGCCAAACACCAATTACTAATATAGAGTAGCCAACTCCACTATGCTACATTAGGGAATATACTGTATTCTAACAGGAGCGAGGGTGTGGTAAACTTCAACATGTATCAGGAAGCCATCTTTTATATCAAGCTTGTAATGCGCACACAACTTTTTTTTACTAAACATTAGCAATTATTTCCTATAAGTTCCTATTGCATATATGAACTAGCTGGTGATAGAGCAATACAAACACATTTTCAAGCTTTCTTTAGTGTGAGAAGCAGCATCAGATTTACCAGAAGTGACTGGGTAATATTCTAAGACTAGGGCGGCTCCTTCACTGAAGAGAGTCACCCCATCTCTTCCCTGAAACAGGTAGGAGGAATTCCATATAGGATGAGATGGTGGCAATCCAGGAGAGGAAATCTGATGGAAAGAAAAAAAGTTTAATCAGTTTTTTTTATTACTCAATAAACATCAATAATTATATAAGTTTTATTAATCTTTCTAATTAGACCGCTAAATAATGCTACTTTTTGTTTACCTATATTACATTGATTATGTGACTATAGAAATTCCTTTTTTTGAGTGCAAGGAATGGATTTATAAATAATGTCCAATAAATCTAAATGGGTGGGCACCCTAAAATTTGCAGTCAAAACCTAAATGAGTATTTTTTTAAATTATAATAATAATATGATAAGAAAAAAAATTATTGGTTTTAAAAATATGTTTTATTTTAATTTTTGTCAGGTAAATACTACATAACATATTTTA
>NW_017306435.1:1820430-1835818 GCF_000935625.1 Nanorana parkeri | reverse complement strand
TTTGAACTCACAGCTCTGCTGCTAATTGCAAGTTAAACTCATTAATTATTATATAATAAAAAGTTAAACTTGCTATTAGCAATACAATTATGAGTGCAAAAATTGAAAAGTAAGACTACGAAGTGCTATTGTTCACTGTCACATCGGTTGTCTAATGCTTGTAAAAATGATAAGGTTGCTGACCCCTGACGTAAGGTTTGGGTCTCTATAAATGTTCGGCTCAGCCGATCCAGATGTTGGATCGGCTGAGTCAAACTCCTTCTGTACTTCGGGTCGGCCGAACATGCTGAGCATGTTCGGCCAACCCGAAGCCACTCGAAGCAAGCCGATGTACGGCTGATTTCAGCCAATGTACGGCTGAAATCAGCCGTACCATCCTGAAGTGAATAGCCGAACAGTGTTCGGCTCACTTCACTTCAGATCGGTCATTCACTCGGCTGCCCTCGGGAGCTTGGTGAATAGACCCCTATGTTTTATGTGGGTACAAGGACTGTGTCAAACATGTGAGTAGACTCAGACTCTATTTAACCATGCCCCTCTAAACCACATCTAATATGCAGTGCTTTGTAGCCACGCATAATTTTCATAATTGAGCCCTCCATTTCCCTTTCCCTAGTGGTCCCCTAGAGCAGGGGTAGCCAAATACTAGTCCTCCAGCTGTCGTGAAACTACAAATCCCATGATGCATTGCAACATTCTCACAGCCACAGACATGACTCCCGGAGAGAGATGCATCATGGGATTTGTAGTTTCACCACAGCTGGAGAACCAGCGTTTTGCTACCCCTGCCTTAGAGTCCCAGTCCACCCCTGCTTGTGACTCTATGATGATGAAAACTTTTAAGAGATGTCTACCTAACCACCATCATGGTTTATAAACTAGTACCTTCCAACTTTATAATCTGACTCACAATTAGACACATCATAGCTCATATTACAGTGGTCACAGCGCCAGTGATGTACACCTGAAGGCCTAGTTCACACCTGCACATTCCGAGAACGCGCAGCAATTCACATGTTTTTGTGCTAGATCACCGCACTTTTGCGGAAACGCGCACAAACACAGAACGCACCTGCGATTCCTATTTATTTCTAATGGCATCCCACGCCTTTTCTTTGCCGTATTTCTGCGCGCGCAAACGCACACAAACATGGCAGCAAGAAAACACATCCCGCATGTTGCATACAATAGTGCAGGAGCCTTTTTGTCATGTTTGCCACGGGTATATGAGCCCATTTAAATCAATGGGGCTGTGCGGCAAACGTGCACAAACGCGCATTCCTGGGACACGCAGGTCTGAACCAGGCCTAAACCTTCCAACTACTATGTTCGCTACGGGTAATGTTTGCTCGCTACCACAATGACCATTACCACCTTGTTGCTCTATCACAAGGCAGAGAACGGAGGAGACACAGCTAAAGAAACAGGAGACATACAGTTGGCAAAGAGAAACCAGAAAGGATAACAAAGCAAGTGCAGAAGACTGAAGATTGGAACCTGATTCTAACCAGTGGCGTAACAATAGCCATAGTGGCCCATGTGGCTGCTATAGGGCCTGGGAGTGGAAGGGGGCCCCAATAGGGATTGCTGCGGACACTGAACAATATTATCAAGAAGAGCTGGCATCAGATATACAGGGGAGGGACTATGCAGGCAGCTCTCCTGCTACCTGTCTTTAATATCAATGACAGTAGGGAGGTTGCTGGGGGACCCCATCAAAGTTTTGCTATGGGGCCCCATGATCTGTGGTTACGCCCCTGATTCTAACCCTTACCTTAAACAGAATGTTCAGTTTGCATTAGTTTAGGACTAAGGAAGAAGACGGATAACATTTGTTTGTTTTTAATTTTTAGTCAAGTAAATATCTGATCATACTGCTTTTTTTAAGTACACACACAGCTGAATGATTGAGACATGGAACACACCTCTTCCCAGTTAACTAAGCTCTAAATGGAGTATCAATAAGAGATAGATAGTCCACAAGTGAGCAGCTACTGCTAGGCTGCCTTATTAGAAAGTCCAAAATGCTCTGTAAACAGTGTCATGGAAGCAACCTATATTAAACATTTATTAAAAATGTTATTCATAAAAACAGTTTATAAAAGTGTAAAAATTCTAAATAATTTAATTTAAATAAACCAAAAACATATATTTCCTTCATTTCTCTATATATCCATTTAACAACATTGTGCCTAGTTTGAGTAGAGCAAGGGAGAGTCCAATCATCCCAGCTCCTTTTAGGAAAAGCATGAATTACTGCACGCTCCCAAAAACCAGCATCTAACCATTTGTAAGGACTCCCAGATGGTGAAAAGTAGCTGCTTACAAATATGGATTGAAGGACAGGCACAGGTTTCCATAAATATTTCACTATGTAAACAATTGCTTTGATATGTGGGATGTGAAGAAATCTGTAACTATGTGTTCTATGCTAACAGTTTCAGAGATTGGAGTTCTGTGACAGAAAAGCAGAGCATGAGGTTTACATCCAGGCATTAAAAGAGACAACAACATTGGTAGTGTTTTTTTAAGCAACAAAGATTATTCACATATATACTGTACATAGATTATTCACATCAATATTACCTGTGGGTGTCCCTGTGTGGCTGTCTGTGGCATGAGGAATAAAGATGCTGGAGGATCTGGAAAACTAGCTGTGACATGAGGTACTCCACTCATACCAGGAGGCTTCTGGGTCTGGCTGTTGGATAGAAGATATTATTATAATAACGGTATTTGTTCCTTGAAGACTGGATTCAAAGCAACTTCACCCGACTGATTAGGTTATCCCTCTGCTCACCCTGCAATCTCCTCCCGTAAGCATGTTCACTGCCAACACATGAGCACTGCAGCACAATCTGATTAGGTTCTAGTACAGACCATGTGTTTTCCATTTGTAGTGCTGCTATGCAGGGTATCATAGGTGGAAGATGTGATGACAAATTGAGGTACAATTGTTTTAGTTTGAAAAGAGTGGGTAAGGATTAGAATCTCATTTGGGTTTTTATAGCTGAGTGTGTACACATGTAACTGATTTGTCTTTCTAAACTCCTGTCTATTTGACAGGTGTCAGGCAGAATAGGAAGTGAAAAGAAAATTCAGCAATGTACACATAGACAGCATTATAACATTTTTTCTAGTAAATTGGGGAAAGGGAAAGGTTATAACCATTTTCAGGTTGCAATTGCAGTTTGTGTTACCATTGTTAAGATTTCACTTTACTCCCTGTCCTAGTGATAAGTGTCAGACAAAACAGGAAGTGAAGGGAAATCTCCTCTATGGGGGAAACAGACAGCATTCAAAACCCCCACTCCACGCAAAATATAAACCCTCTCTCCTTTCCAGCCCATTCTCCAGTGGTTTTCCTAACCTGGGGAAGCAAGTGATACTCACCTCCTCCAGGTCCCCACTCCAGGTGCCTTGCTGGCCCCGTTTCCAAGTGCCAGGTACCACTAATCCAGAAAAGCAGATGGTCCTTAGCCAGCCAGTCCCCAACCATCCCCTTGCAATGATGTCACTCCTCCTTTGGATCCTGAGAGGATCCTGTCACTGGACAGCCAATAGGAAGTGTCCACGTCCTGCACGCAGTGATGTGGACACCCCAAAAAAGGAGCCAACCAGAAGTAAACAAAGAAGACTGTGGCTTTTGGTAAGTAAAATGGTGTTAGGGTATTAGGGAGGGTTGGGAAAGGGACAACTAGTATCCTGAAAATGGATTATAAATCTTACAGAGGTTCTAAGCCTTCCCTATTCTACCCAAATAAAACCAAACATTTCACCTGGGGTTGGGCTTTAATAATAATATATTTAATTTTTTGAAATAAATAAATAACTGCATGAATTGGCATTTTTGTATATCTGCCTGAAGTGCAGCTTTTAATTCTACCCCAGTTCTGATGTGCCAATCTCCTTATATTTGGACAAACCATTACTGCCAAATCCGCAAATTCGGATTTTGAGAATAATCCTAGAAAATCAGTAGGCTCTACATAATAGACAAATGGTTTATCTACAAAGTATATTTTGTAAGGTGATTTAAAGGTTAGTACTTGTACTCTTAAAAATGCCCCGATTCTTAAAGCCGATGCCATCCCTTTAAATTTTTAAACAAGTTTGGCTACCTGAGGTCCCCAGCAGGCTGCCTAAGGTCCCCAGCAAGCACAGGACCTCAGGCAGCCAAAATTGTTTAAAAATGTAAAGGGCCAGTATCGGCTTTAAGAATCGGGGCATTTTCATACATTGCCTCCTCCTACTTCCCAGCGCCGGCACAGCACAAGTCAGCCCCACACCTGCCTGTACAGCCCGGCATGAGCCCGGATCCCACCCGTTCAACCTGGCACGCACCTGCAAAGCCCTATAGAGACCCAAACACTGCCGTGGTGAGATCTGCACGCAACCCTAGTGAGACCCAAACGCAGCCCTGGTGAGATCTGCACGCAGCCCTAGTGAGACCCATGCGCAGCCCTGGTGAGATCTGCACGCAGCTCTGCTGAGACCCAAAGACAGCCCTGGTGAGACCCAAAGGCAGCTCTGGTGAGATTCAAATGCAGCCCTAGTGAGATTCAAACTCAGCCCTGGTGAGACCGCGGACAGCCCTGTATAACTGCTGTTTAATCATGGATTGATGGGATCTGCAGTCCTTTATTGCTGGTTGCCATTCTCCATTGCTGTATAATCAATGAATAAACAGCAATAGAGAATGGAAACTGGCTATAGAGGACTACAAATCTCAACAATCCATGATTGTTCGTTGCTATTCTCCATTTCTGAATAATCATCAATTGCTGAGATTTGTAGTCCTCTTTAGCAAGTTGCCATTCTCCATTGCTGTATAATCATGGATTGATGGGATCTGTAGTCCTCTATCGGTGGTTGCATTCTCCATTGCTGAATAATCATGGATTGCGTTACAGTTTTTCATAATTATAAAGAAACTGCCCTATTGTTTTAGAAAAAATGTCACATGTCCCTTTAAGAAAAAGTATCAGTAATTGGTATCGGCAAGTACCTGAGGGAAAGTACTTGTACTTGGTATTGAAAAAATGGTATCTGGACAGCCCTAATATATTGTCACGCATGTATACATACATATACACAATATACTGTATATTTGATGCAATAACTGAGCTTTATAGACCTGGAACTGGTTTACAGACATGTCTGCTTCAGACAGGGCAACACATTCTACATGTATGATATTTTTATTATCATTATCTTTGCAGATATTAAAAAGAGATGTTGATTGTTTCTATCTGTGATGTACTGGGTACAACATTAATACCTGTAATCTTTGTAGTTGGGAACAATTCGTGCTACTGCCAAAAGTGGATGAGACTGTCCTTGAAGCGGAGACTCTATCCCAACAAGAAGAACCTATTGTGGAATCCAAGGAAATATTGTATAAGGATCTAATCACAACACATGGGCTGGTTCTGACCTGACAAACTCACCTGTAAAGCACTGTAGGTGAATCCACTCTGTTGAGCTATAGAGCTACTTCTGCGTTCAATGCTGACATAAAGATGGCATTCACCGGCACCCTGATCATGTGGCTAAGAAGAGAAAATGACATATCAGGATCACAGAATTCATGCATATGATTTTAAATTATTTATTTATCACTAGGGAATAAATCATTTTGCGCTTTTCAGCATGTAAAGTATGTCCATCACACCACATGAAAGGGTGAACATTTTAATTACCCTACAGCACAGTTTCTCAGCTAGTGGTAAGAGTATTCTCAAAGGTCAAAGAGAACTTCTCCCAATTTGCAATTAATATGCTTAGAATATCCTTTTAGAATTGTTATTAACCAATAAACCTGTATCTCTGCTGAGCATGAAAAACAGGTACTCTTTGTCTGTAATGGGGGATTTTGGACTAGTCTTGGATGTATACTGAAAATAAGCTCACACTCCTATAGTACCTGCACCAAACATAGATGATACGAGTGGAAGGGTTGCAGCAAGTGTATGGGCAGTCGGTAGTCAAGGAGAAATTCTTGGGAGGGATTATCAGCCACAGTCAGGATAAGATCTACAACAACAAAGTATAAATTATTATATATTTACAATATGGGACCAACAATCCATTTAAAAAACATACTGGCCCAGGTAAACTATTATATATATTATAATTTAAGGAACTGAAACTGGCTTTAATAGTTTAATTGAAGGGAATTAAATTAAAAATAAAACACAACACACAAGAAATCTGTGCCAAATAAATGACGGTATGAGTTTGTCAATATTTGGCGCAATAGAGGTGTGCAGTAGTACCCCAAGAGGATGATGGTGCAAGACAGTTGTACATTCTAGTATGCAACATATAAATTATATACACTGCAACATAATAGTTTATTTGACATGCAATGTGCCAAAATAAAATGCCATGTGTGACAATTCGCATGTCCCTACAAGCGCCAATCATAGTTATCTGGCCCTCTATATAGTCTTTACACCTGATCAAATATTTCAGATATTGCTGTAAAAGTCTGTGACTCCTATCCTTATCTTGCAACCAAAGACAGAAATAGTTGCACCTTTTACTAGGAAATACCTTCTTGAATGTTTTTGTTAAAGAAATAACACTACCGAATAGTCCCTACACCTACACTTGCCCAACTAGAATGACACAAAAGGACAGCTCTCTGTGGGAATGACAAAAAATGTGACAATCACATAAAAGAGAAGTATCTTTAGAAAAGTTGAAGTAACATTTTATTAAATTGCTACAATATTACAGTAACTCGAAATGTGTGCTCATTGGAAATATACTCTTATACCTCTTTATCCTGGGTTCACACTTGAGTGATGGCACATCACACATACATTATATCATGTTTTTACACACATTACCATGCATTACAGTAGGGCAGCTTATTCTGGGTTGCCTACTGCATCTAAATCACACCAAAGAGGTGCATGACCCTTTTTTTCAAATTGCTTCGCAATTATGGCAGGGGGAGCTTGCTGTTGGACTATCCAAGAGGCCAGGAGCTGATTCAGCCCACCCAGGTCTACCAATAACATCACTTTTGGGAAGGCTGACTTCAAAGCTACTAGAAATAGTTCCATTTCTAAAAAATGCTGATTTTGAATAAAGCAACATCAGGAGGGAGCATTGATAGGTACCTTCTTGATCTGCTTCTTCCTCTTTCACTGTCATAGTCAAGGTCTCCCCCCACATAGGGCTGTTACTTGGAGTGTGGGTAGCATGTGATACACTCTGTGCTGCAGTTCCTGTCTTCTCGTCTGTGCTGCTCATTCTGTTAATTACACATTTATAAGTTATTTCATGTTGTGTTTTGGTCAAAATGTAAGATTTGACTGCATATTTTTCCCCACTTAAGTGTATAGGAACAGTTACTGGAAGGATATTTTTAAAAACATTTATATCCATGCAATAAATTGGTGTTTTCCTATCTAGCCTTCTTGCTTTTTTTTAATCGTATGTACAGCATCAATTTATTTCACTGTATTTCATCCACTTCTGCTATTCTTTTCCATACTGTCAATCATCAGGCTGTATCTGACAAATGAGTGGGGGAGATATTGAACGGGGGTCCTTGCCATGCGATCTGCATGCTGTGGACCAACATAATGAAATATTAATGCCAACTGAACCCCTTGAGAAGACAAGGAGGGGCAGCTATATCCCATTATCAGCACCACTAAAAACAATTTTCTGTGTGGATTAGCTGCTGTTGAAGGAAATGTGTTCAAGGCTTGGGGCCTAAGAGTCGACCGCTGTGCTGGGGAGAGAATTGAAAAACATAAATGGGGGAGGGTGGAAGAAAAAGGGCAAAGAAAACATGAAACGAGTAAAAAGATGCTAACAAAGGGCACCAGGAACCTAAGACGTGCTATGTGCATGTTAATTGTAACATATTATAACATACAAGAAAAGCAGGTCATGTAGACAAATGTGGCATTTTCTGCTGATAAACTGCTTACAGAGATATGGTGAGTATACTTGTGGACAGAGAGTCTCTACCGAATATACAAAATATCTGCCAAAGTCAAAGTTAACAGCTTTCAGTTGTATTTGGTATATTGTACACTCTCTGTACAATGGCATAAGGACATGTTAGTACCAAGAAAATGGATGGAGAGGGTAGTAAATAATGGTTGCAATGAAAAAAGGATACAAACTGCAACATATGACATATAAATTAAGTACTACAGAGGAATTCCAGAAACACAAGCTTTGTTCAGAAAAAAAAAAGACACTGAACACCAACCTTTAAACAAAATTTTTGTTTTCTGATAGGGGAAACGAAGCTTGCTCTACTACGGCTGAAATGCCACAGTGTAGCTTACTAACTGCAATTTTGCAGCAATTAAAATACAGAGTCAAGTAGTGAGTGATAGAAGTTCATGTTTAACAAGATTTTAACATTTAAAGGGTTAGTTCACCTTTAATATTTTTTTTCAAAGATGCAATAATATTACAGCTTACATTGTACTGTATATTAAAATGCTACCCTCCATTTATAAAAATGATGCTAACTTCTACTATTACTCCTCCTGTAGGCTCCCCTTCTTCGTCCAGACTATATGGCAGGCCCGACCGACCATTGGATGCACAGCCCCAGCTCCACATGAACAAGCACTCAACTACAAGAACTCAGTTTGCCTAACCGCACACACATGCACAGTCTTTTTTCTCACTTGCGGAACACTGAGCTCAGCCACTGCTGTGAGAGAAAGCAAACTGCGCATGTGCAGTTAGGCAAACTGAGTTCTCCTAGCCAAGTGCTCCTTCATGAGGAGCTGGGGCCACATATCCATTGGTCAGTCTGGCCTGCCATGTAGTCAGGATGGAGAAACCACGGGAAAGCATTACTCAAAGTAAGCATACTTTTTAAAAGTGGCAGCAATTTAATATACAGTACAATGTAAGCTGTAATGTTAATTGATTTTTTTTTAAACACATTAAAGGTGGGCTAACCCTTTAATTTATTTTTCATAAATTCAAAGTGCAAGTTTGTGCAGCAATCCTTAGGATGAGCAGAAGTGTTTGAAGCTTCACACTTATTGCTGGCGATTGATCTACTTGCTGTGCATTAGAATGGTCTGGAGTGCAGAAGAAATGTAAAACATTCGAAAACTGTCAAACACATCGAACTAAAAAAAGTTTCTCTATACAACTTGTTCTTAATGGAAATTTACCAGAAAGCAATGACACAATAGGGATTTTCAGAATGTTAACAATATAGAATGCCACAGCCCAGTGGCGCCCCTAGCCTTTTTGACGACTGAGGTGGTGGTGCATGCTGCCCTGTGCAAAGCATGTGATGTAACTGGAGCTAGGCAGGACACCGACCAAAACGTCCCAGGTTGGTAAGAACTGGGCGGGGAGATGTGTATGGGCCTTACACATGTCCCTGTCTGGCTCATAGCAACTTGGGATGCTCTGGCTGAAAAGGGGGGCAGCAAGCAGACAGAAAACATTGCCATGCCGCTATGCCTACCGCACCCCCACATGACACATAGAGATATGCCATCTAAGGCAACAGTCTGAGGCTGCCTCATTAAAGGGATGGCCACTGCCACAGCCATTAATTTGGAACCTCCATACAGCATGATGTCATACTTACAGGCTGACAAATGGGGATGGCACAGAACCAGCACTATTAGAGGGGATATGTTTGGCTGAGTGGAGTGTAACAACAATCTTCTCCATTCCAGGTAAGGGTAAGAGTCCGTTCTCTCTATCCGCCCCATGTACTGGGTCTCTTTGTGCTGGAGGTTTCTCTAAAACCTAAAAAAAGATTTAATGGAGTAGGTTAAAAAGATTGCCATTCATCGTGTAGGGTTCCAACTAAAATTTGCACATTCAACCATTGAAGCAAATATTAGAGTACAGAAAAGCAATACCAGCAAAGAATAGCAAACATAGCCAAACCTTTTTTTTTTTTTTTTGGATAGAGCAGGAAAAGGTTAGAACCCCTGTCAGGTTTTACTGCTATCCAGGGCTCCGTTAGAGAAATTTCCCCTCACTTTCCGTTCTGGGGGCAACGCTTTACATAAGGGAAAATCTGCAACAACAACAACAATAAAAAGCTAACAGGGGTTCTAGCTTTCCCCCACTTAACTTAAAACAATTTTTTTACCTATAAATACACTTTACACTATTTTCTCTGGAGCTATTTCTCTCTGATCTGTTTCATACTTTGCTATGATCTGCATTTAGATCTAATCTGACATCTCTCCTCTAACATCATTAGCACTGTTACAAAGGCCAGTTTGTGGGACATACTGTACTTTCCTTTATCTGAATACACTGTGCACTTTTACCTACTCATTTGCTGGGATATGTCTCCTTGTACCTAATTTCAGCTAGTTACTTGGGGCAATGTTTTCACTTCCTTTGTACTCTAAGAATTCAAAGTGACTGTTCTGCCCAAACTACGTGAAGTGTAATTATACACACTGGTCTGATTTACTAAAGTAAACAAAGAAGAGCAGAGATCAATCGTTATAGTGTGATTGCATGGCGCATAGAGATAGTAATCACTCAGTCTGTCTATCTAATCGCTTGTCTGGTACTTTTAGTCAACTGCTATGCCCGTCATTGATAGAGTAACAGAATATAGGTGCTGGAAGCACATGAAACTCCTTTCATACTCCTGCCTCTGAGAATTAATGTAAAGTCTGCCATAGAGGTTATGCAATGGTGTCCCTAGCCTTTTTGCCGCCTGAGATGAGTGAGGCGGAGCTGGTGGTGCACGCTAACTGGAGAGGGGGGGGGCCTCTGCACCATCTCCCTGCCCAGCTCTGGCTTTGGGGGCATCCCGTCTAGCTCCTGGCAACCAGTACTGTCATTGGTTGTCAGGAGCTAGGAGAGATGCCGGCCAGAGCGTCCCAGGTTGCTAAGAGCTGCGCGGGGAGATGTGTATGATCCTTACACATCTCCCCGTCCAGCTCTTAGCAACACGGGATGTTCTAGTTGGAAAGAGGGGACAGGCACACCCCAAACATTGAGCAGCAATGCCACTCTGCCTGCTGTCCCCCCATGTGACCCAAAAACTGCCTCATTATAGGGCCGGCACTGATTTTATGGACCCATTCAGAACGTTCTGTTCTGGTGCATTACATTCTGGTGCATTACGTATGGCACTTGAGAGGTATGAATGCACCCTAAGGATAAAACACACTTCTGGGCTGAATTAGCGCTGTGTGGTTACAACCTAATGCATTAACCCAACACACCACTGACGTACATGCATTATAGTGCTGCTTTGGAAAAAATGTTGCATGTCTGATTGTCGGTCCATTCTGGTGCATTGGCAGCCCATTCGGTTGAATAAGCCACCTCAATACAAAACATGGTAATGCACTAAAAAGGCATGTGCGTTAAGGCACTTCAATGGACAGGTTTTAATGGGCTATAAAGGATGGTCACATATGCAAGCACAATGCAACTGTCCTCAGGCATCTGATAAGTGCAGAATGTCCCTAAACATGTATGGTCACTTTGGTCAACTGGTTTTGTTTAGATGTATGGAGAGGGGCAGGGAGATGCATTGCAAACACCTGATTCACTGGCCTATCAGGGAGAATACAATAACTATCAGACAAGGTTTCTCCTGACTAGAAAGTATCATATCACATGTATGCTGCTGTCAGGTGATAACCACAGCAGGTCCCAGGGCTCCTCAACTTGTTTAGGGACAAGCAGACATCTCCCTGCCCATCACTCTCGAACAGGAATATGGGCATATGTGGCCACTCTTGGTACTTGCAATTTATTTAATCCTGTATTTTATATATTCTTGATGGCCAGTTATGCCCCCAAGGTAAAAGAAGCATAATTTTAAAGAGAATGTATTTTGAGTTATTACTGTACTGTACTTGTGTAGCGCCCATCACCTTCTGTGATGTGACTACTATACATTTAATGATAGCCAGGGCTGTAGACAGCCTGGCTGAATTTGTAGTGGCAATTACATGGTTAATCTCAGGTGTCTAGCCTTGCCTGTACCCCCCTGGGCGAAGTGTGACTCTGTCATATTGTGGGACAGCCAATTATGGATACTGTAATGTGTGTACAGTACACCAGCCAATCACTGGGCTTTTCTCAGCCAGTGGTGCATGCTGGGACAGAGTACATATATTGGTGGGAGCTGCCATGTGCTCTCTCTCTCGCCGGGACCAGCCATGGATAAGGGCTGGGTCCTGCTCAGCCTGCCCCCCAGGCTAGGCCGAGGCCTGGGGGTGGGCATGGGCCGGAGTGAGGGAAAAGATTTCACTGAGGTCTCCAACATGGAGGAGACCTGAGAGATGAAAGAGGAAAAGAACCAGGACCAGTGCAGGCTCTTGAGGTACCCTTGAACTAAGTGGACTTCAGAGCATGGTCGGTATCTTTCTTGGATTGAGGATTGTCTGTTACATCAGTGGTTATCTGATGTCTCCTAGGTGGATCTATATTGATACTACTACAAGGTCCAGTGAGTCTGGAGCTTCTGATGGTTACCCATGGACACATAGAACCCCTATACCCTCTCTCCCAAAGTGAATATCCCATACATTGTTTACTTAGCATCTTACTACTAGAGTGGACATCAGTTTATGGGCACCAGAAGAAGGGCGGTTAGAGCTCATGGGTGTGCGGCTGAAGATCATCCCCTAGACCGACTAGAAGTGAAGCGGGCACCAGCGGCTCCTCCGGGAGTTATCGCTACACTTGCTTGTTGTATATTTTTATTATTCATTTTACTTCCTATACATATTTGTGGATTCTCCCTCTAATGTCTCTCGGTATACATGTCAGTAAATCAGCATCACTGCTGAATGACAGCTGATACATCATCATTTATAGGACAAGCCACAGGGTCAGTTTACGGTTGCATTCACAGAACGTGTTCTGGCATTCCGGCTGTAAGAACCTATGGATTCCTCCGGCAGGAATCACAGGTGTCCCTGTTCAGGGTGACTGGTCATGTCTCCTGCGTTTGCTGTACCCATCAAAGCAAACTACAGGGTGACAGCAGCCACATTTGTCAGTGCCAGTCCGCATGGACATGGTGCGGTTACATGCGGTTTGATTCAATACTCTCATCTGAGACCACTGCTTGTGGCAGCGAATTCCAGACTTTAACCGCTCTAACTGAGAAAAATTGTGTTAGCTTATATATTTATTTTCAATCAATATAGTATGCTGATTGTATGGTGTTCCCTTTATTTACAATTATTGATTTCTTTGTTCTCTCATGTAAACTCTAATAAAAACTTTGTAAAAGAAAAGTGCATACTCACATGTGTCTTTTGGAAGGAGGCTGGTGTTTTTGGAGGTGAAGGAAGGAGCAAAGGAGCATCGTAGGGTGTCTTACGGGTTTCAGGGTGCACCAAGGAAGGAGGCAAAGTCCTATGGGTTTCATCTTTATGATGATCCTTTGAGAGACATGCGGCAAATGTTGACATAAGCCATAAAATTATTCTATAGAGCATATAGTGGCATAAAAAAGCACACATAAATAAAAGTAATTCCTGAAATGTATACATAGTCATTTATGTTAGCCCACATTCCATAACTTAAAACTGAACTCTGGGCATAAAATCTAAAATTGAATTATATTCCTAAATAGCCACAATGAATATAAATGCACTTTGTGTGCACCAAATGCCTTTGGACACCTTGTTATTACCATGCAAAAATTGCGGTGACATGATCACTGTGCTGCACATAGCCTGTACAGAGAGTAGAGCTGTGGGAGGGACCCAGCAGGCCCCACCCACTACAAGCTGCTGGCAGAAAAGTACAGGAGGGGGTGGAGACATGACCAGTCACCCTGCACAAGGAGAGAGAGCAGCAGTGACTGGTCTTTATTACAGGAAGGCAAAGTATCACACTGGATTACTGCACAGATCTGAAAGAAATACACAAAGTTCATCTAGATTCAAGTAACACTACACGTGTCTCTTGTAATTAGACAATATTTGCTTATCCCGGAGTTCAGCCTTAAGTGTAAATTGTGTTCAGGTGCTATATGGTAACCAACGAAAAACATTAAGATTTCATATTCTAATCTACTAACGTATGCAAATCGAGTATAGTGATCATAAATTATTATGCAGATTATATAACACTGGCAGATAAATATGTCATATTTAGAAATCCTAAACTGAATGGATCATGGAGGATTTTTTCCACTATTAAAACGACAAAACAACTCTCAACCTGTGCAGCCATTTTATAGAAAAATACCATGACCCCAATAAAGCTCCTTACCCAAAATGTAGAATAGAACAATCAGATGGTAAAGTTACACTGTCATCATTAGGAATGTCAGAGTAGAGGGGGATAACGTGTCTTCATCACTGGCTATAGATCCATCCAATCCCACCGTGTATTTTGATATTTGAAAGATAAGGCTGCCAAATACGGATTTTAAACTAACACACGCACTGTCTCTCTTTTCTGCATCATGAAGCAGCATCTTTAAAGAGACTCTGCTGGATAAATATAGAGGGGGGATTATACAAGCATGGCATACAAGCATCCAGAGGTAGCCAAACTCCAGTGCTCCAGCTGTAATGGAACTACAAACCTCAATCATGCCTCTGCCTCCGGAAGTCATGTTGTGTCTGCCAGAGTCTTGTAATGTCCTATAGCAGTGATGGCGAACCTTGGAACTCCAGCTGTTTTGGAACTACAAGTCCCATGAGGCATTGCAAGGCTCTGACAGCCACAGACATAACGCCCAGAGGCAGATGCATCTTGGGATTTGTAGTTTTGGCACAGCTGGAGTGCCAAGGTTCGCCACCACTGCCCTATAGGATTTCTGGTTTCACCACAGCTGGAGGGCCAAACTTTGGCTACCCCTGATCTAGAGGATCTTGCACATACCCACCTCCCAAACCATCCTGTTATGGCCAAATCCGGGGGCATTCTATCAGGCAAAGCTTCCAGGTAGTGTCAGCGTTCACTGCTAAGCCCCACCTACACACAATCTGACTGGCTCATCACTATGATGGGCAGCCTAACTGGCCAATAGGAATGTAGAGGAGGTTGGAAGGGGCGGGCAAGCTTTGGCACAAACCAGAAGTGTCAAAGCTTTCGGTGCCTGCATTTTATACTTGCAGTAGCACCCCCACCCCTCTCTGATAGTAATTTTACCTTGAAGCATAAGATTTATGACTGTACAGAGACCATTCCTACACCTTTAATTTGGGACTGGCTAAGACTACAGATTATAATATATATTGGTCCTGCTCATGGGCATACCTAGCATTTTCGCCTGCCTGAGGTGGCCCTTTGGGGAGGGGGGCCTCTGCATCATCTCCCTGCCCAGATGTGTATGGCCCTTACACATCTCCCCACCTGGCTCTTAGCAACCTGTGATGCTCTGGCCAGAAAGGGGGCGGCAGGCACAGTGCAAACG
>NW_017306435.1:1813000-1820417 GCF_000935625.1 Nanorana parkeri | reverse complement strand
CCCCCAAGGTGACCCAAAGAGATGCCATCTGATGCAAAAGCCTCGGGCTGCCTCATTATAGGGATGGCCCTGGTCCTGCACTTTAGTTGATTTTATACATACTTATATATTTAAATTACAATATATATCTTGCAATGTTGTTATCCTGAAAGTTTGTATTGTATAACAAGAGCATGATGTAAACTGGATTGTTCCTTTATATCTGCTCATAGTCTACACCAGCATCAACCCAAACTACAGCTTTGATATAACAAGTAGTTTTGTATGCAGATTAATAGAAAATATGGGTATGAATCCCTTCCCATATGTTAAATATTCAAGAAATTCAATGGAAAAACAATTCAAACTTTGTACTTATAGTTTCCCTAGGTGAAATCTAACTACAACGGGGTTTGTACGGCATCAAGTTTTAATAGTTGTTAAGTAAAGCTGTAAGCATTTTAAATCAAACTGAAGGTGCATGTGACTATGTTACATTATGTGATATTCATTAAAACTGTAACACATTAGAAGTTTGATTTACAACTGTGAACCCTGTGCAGAAAGCTGTCTAGATTTTAGCAGCGACATGCTACATTGAGCAAATGCTAAAATAACAAGCTGCAGTCCAATGACCACTAGATGGCACTGAGATCTCCTTCCAGGCTGCCCTGTCTACCTGTAGCTTTGTCCACATAACACATGAACAATGAATGTCCATAATGTTCACAGACTGGCCACACGCGTTACAATCTGTACACTAATTCCTACAGGCATGTGCATAGGATGACATAAAATAATCCGCTCAGATCTAGAGAGCTCGGGCCGGCCGTTTTTTTACTACAGCCGGCCCGGAGGTGGTTAATACCATTTGTATATTTATATAGCACTGACAATTTGCGCAGTGCTTTACATAGTGCACATTCACATCAGTCCTCCCAAGACCTCCCAAGACCTCCTGCTTTCCAGCTCCTTTGTCAACTCCTCCCATGCTCGCCTCCAGGACTTCTCTAGAGTCTCTCCCGACCTCTGGAGCTTTTTACCCCAGCCTGTCTATCTATCTCCCACCCTGACTGCCTTTAGGCGATCCCTAAAGACTCATCTCTTCAGGGAAGCCTATCCCACCTCAACCTAACAAACTGAACCATCACGTTCTCAAACAATTCATCCCCACACAGCTACCTGCTCATGTATCACTGGCCCCTCCCTTTTAGATTGTAAGCCCTCAGGGGCAGGGCCCTCCTTACCATCTTGTCTTGAATTGTATTGTAATTGTAATGTCTTTCTTATATTGTAAAGCGCTGTGCAAACTGTTGGCACTACAATAAATATAATAATTGTAATAATACATACAGGGCCAATTTAGACCGGAGCCAATTAACCTACCAGCATGTCTTTGGAGTGTGGGAGGAAACCGGAGTACCTGGAGAAAACCCACACAAGCACAGGGAAAACTCAGGTATGTGTGGGTCTCAGGTGGGGTCTACAGGATCTCAGGTGGGTCCTGAGTCCAGTGAGTTACTAAGTCCTCAGCCCAATGCGTTACAATGTGCTCTATAGCTGACTGTATTAATCTTGCTTTGCTGTACAATGTATTGCTGGGATTTGTAGTCTTCTATAGGTGGTGGTATTCTGCATTGCTGTATAAGGTATTGCTGGGATTTGTGGCTCTCTATAGCTGGTGGTATTCTTTATTGCTGTATGATGTATTGCTGGGATTTGTAGTCCTCTATACAGTGGCAGAACTACCAGGGTCACATAGTAGCAGCTGCGATTGGGCCCCAGCATTCTGCCACTTGGGGGGCCCAGACAGGAGGAAGGGGGCCCTGGTAACCGCCGACATTGCAAGTTCCTGGGCCCCCCTTCCTTCAATATGGGGCCCTCCATCCTTCACACTGTGCCTGGATCATGTGTATCGCAAAGCTCTACAGCAGCAAAACATAGTAATGACAGACCCATTATAATGACAGTATTGTGCCAAATTTTGTTTGGCAAAGATTGCATTGCTGTACACAAAAATGTCAGGATGTGTAGAAAGAGAGAAAAAAAAGGCACATTTGCTGTTATACATAAACAACTGCAATGTAATGTATTATTACAATATTCTGTTCTGTAAACAACACCTTATTTTCTGGCAGTGCCCCTCCCGACACCAGACTCCGCCCCTGCCTGCTAAATTAGGCTGCAGCTCCGGATTCGCATCCTGTATACCGCAACCACCGGGCGCTGAGAGTTGATTTAATTGCGGATGGCATTGGCGGTTGCGGTATTCGGGATTGTGGGCGGCGTTGGACCACAACTGCTGAGCACCGATGCCATCCGCAATGAAAGTAACTCCCTCTTTGTCTCCTCCACAGCAGTGCTGAGCGCTGGGTGGAAGTGACATCACTCCCAGCACTCTATGGTAGATAGCCACACAGGAGGGAAAGAAACAGACATCCAACCACGCACTTCTGGCCCTGGGTCTAACCCATCTGTCCTCACACAGGTATATATATATTATATATATATAGGTTAGCACAATAAAAAGGTATCATTGCATACCGCATTACTCGTATTTTGTAATCTTATTTATATATACTTATATAGTTTTTTTCAGTGGTATGATTTACTGGTGAAAATTATCAGTGCCCCACCTCCCCCATTTTCGACTGTGGTATCTTATTGTTCCTAGATTACCCACTGATCCTGTCAATTTTTTTTCTTTAAACTGTCTGTGTCCCCTTAGATTTCCTTTCATGTTCTGCCCCACATACACCAAAGGAATTTAGAGGGAGTGTCTCAAAAGCAAGGGGAATCTCCTGTTAGAAAGTTGTCACTAGAACAGGAGTCCCGATTGGAAACATTCGCCTCCCCCACTGTTCCTGTGTGGTGGTGTGATGTTTTTCATCACTTTCTGTACTGTGGAGACAATTGTCAATGGTGGGGACAAGAAAATATTATAAACCTGACAGGGCTATTAACACTTCCCCATTCTACCTAGACAAACAAATGGCTTTACACTTTAGCTGTTAGGATGATTATACAAAGCAATGAACTTGATTTAAGTATCACTCGTGACAAAGAGCCAAGAGATTTGGCCAGCATGGGGAGTACCTGGCTGAGGATATCAAATGATCGTCTCAGCTGACCTGGCTTATTCCACATGGTTTTCCCTGTAGATTGCCTTGCTAAATACTGCAGTCAGGTTAAATTTCTAGCTCCTAAGATTCAAAAATTGTTCACATTAGAACAATGAAGACAATCGTTTTTAATGGGAAATAAATGGAGCTGCTAACAAGTCATATCTGTTCCAGTGTATACCGGAAATAATTTAAAATAATGTGTTGCATAATCTTAGGTCCTCTTTGAGTTCAACTAAAATTCTATCTTGTTTGCTCCCAAAAGTGATATCTGGTGTTCTGCATTTTTAGAATTGTTTCTGTTTTATATTGTGTTCCTGATAGCGAACTTGAAAAATATCAGGGTTATAAATAGATTTTAAAGGAGAATTATGGGGAGAGTGAAATCCTCTCAACCCCATAATTAGAGCAGACGTGTGACACTGAAGCTGTCACACGTCGGCTCTATAGATTGAGAACTGAGCAATCACATATCACTGATTGCTCAGTTCCTGCAAGCATTCCCCTCTCAGTTCATCCAGCGCTGACTGGAGGGATGCACAGGAGAGGGGGTGGGCACAGATGGCTCGGGCTCTAGAGAGGGAGAGCCAGCTGTTAATTAGGTGGCGCGGTGGATCCAGACAATATTGTTGGGATCTTTCCCAGCAATAGCCCGCTATATGCTGAGTTTTGGGTCACAGGAGGACATAGTAAATTTCCTCCTGTGACCCTAAAGAGAAATATGTCCAAAAAAGGTTGGGCCATAGCTCCCTTTTAAAGCCTGATATTCACTTTAAATGGGTTTGGTAAAAAAAATATGTTGGCTTTTTCTGCAATAACTCTGTTATTGTATGTATTTAAAGAGACAGGTTATGCTTATGTGGAACTAATCTCAAAAAGTGAAGATTAGCTATTTTATAGTAAACATCTATGGGTTTACTATCTATGGGTTTTCATTGTTTTTAAGCAGTATCATGGAAATTCTACCTTTTGCTTTGAATTCCTGCTGCACTTCCTGACATGCAATTGTTCTAGAACCTAGTAGGTTTATATTGGTATTATGCGATTATCTAAGATACTGCTGCCTCTGAGACTTAGGGGGTGATTTACTAACCTAAACACACACACACACACCAGGTGTGTGTGATTTTCACACAGCAAAACGTATTTATCAACCAAAAAGTCTCTAAAAGCATATTTCCACTAATGCCATATATGGAAAAATCATGCACATGATGCATATATAATGCTGCTTCACAGTTTAGACAAAAATGGTTAGCTCATGCATTTACATTCCTGCATTCATCAACGCAAGCAACATAACATAGAGCTAATTTACACCACATTACCTTGCAATTCATTGCAGGGCTTTGCACAACACACCTGCTGGGTGTGTACACACTACAAAGGTGTTTCGATTCCTCCCATAGATCATGCTGGGAGGGAACACACTACAGAGGTGTATACACGTTCGTGGTGTGTTTAAAAGGTTAGTAAATCAACCCCTTAGAGTGAGATTTGGTAAAGTCACTATGGTGCTATTCACTGTTCTCCTTGCTGGATAGAAAGCTGGACCAGAAGACATCCCTGCTTCTGCTTTATTCATTCTATGGATTCTATGGATCTGTGCTGCTTTCTGGTCATTCTTCCACCAGTCATTTGGGATAGAGGGGTGGCAGTTCTGAGCTGAGGAAGCAAAGCCTTGCTCCTTTACCAACATGGCCAGTTTCATACAACAAAGCATTGCATGGAACAAGGCATCAGCAATGATAAAAGGATCAGCTGCAGGGCTCTACAGGCAATACTGGTGACTAGTATTTTGCCCTTTGCTTGCCTTTTTTGAGCAGATCTTCTGTGTTACAGGTCCTCTTTAACATTTAATTCAGTTCACACCCATGATTGCAAAGGTTTGGCTGTCAATCTGAATAGTATACCACAAAAGACATGTTTGCTTCACCATATTTAAAGCATAGACTATTGGCTGGAATGGATGTTTATATAATTGACCTCTGTACTGTGTCCATAAAGATATAAATATTGGTGTCAAAGGTCAGAATAAACGCACATACATGTATGCATTCATGTATGGGTCAGGAGAAGGAAATTAGATTTAGTTGTAATCTCCAAAAATACAGTAGGCATCTTTTCTATTGTTTTTCATGATGAGAGGCTGAAGTGAGACTTAAAAGGAGAACTATGAGGTGAGTGCTTTTCACTCACCTCATAGTTCTAGCCGACCTGTGACAATGAGACTGTCACAGGTCGGCTCAGTAGAACGGTTAAAAACCAAAACAAAAGTTATTAAGGGCCCTGTTTAATATCATAAAAAAATATATTCCACTCTGGTGAAATATACCTATTGGCATCTGCATTGTAAGTAATAGCTCTGTCCAAATGTGGTAAACACATAAGCCCAGTCCTCCAATACATACATAGACCCATTTCCCTGTTTACAGGACTATACACCAGTACCATGTGCACTGGTCTGTAGCTGTGGATATGAATATTTTCTTTTTAGCTTTGCGCTATTTTCCAACATCCATGTTCTGTGGCACTGCTGCACAATCCCCAAACATACCAGCTTGCAGGTCTTTCTACAGTAAGATGTATTCTCCACAGCAGTAGACACAGTTAAAAGGTTGCTGCATCATCCTAGGCAGGTTGTAGCCATTCAATGATGCACATCATATCAGCATCCTTATCCTAAAAAGTGCTTGCAAATTGCAGGTGAGTGAACCTGTACTCTATTTTACTGTTATCAGCTGGAAACCCCCACCCCCAGATTTAGCTGCACTGTCAAATAAGTCTCAGTTGCTACTATAGTACTCTCATTGTACAGGTATTTTAGTGAAGTCCCAATATCCAAGTGACAATAAATCAGAGACCTTACTGGCAGATAAAGGTAGTAGCTGATGTTGTGTAGTATCTGCTGTAAGAAAGGACTTACACAACCCAAATATATTCCACAATAAACTAGCCAGCTCTTACCTGATCTTCCTGTGAATGACCCCCTCGAGGTGACACACCATCCTGTTCTTCATCCGAAGATTCGTACTCATCAGATTCTTGATTTTCAGGGATTTTAGGGATATTGTGATGTGACCTTGGAGTGTCAGTTTGGATTGGGATTGACCTGGTAGTTTCTGGGTGGGATATGCTGGACTTAGTGCTAGGTACTCTAGGTGTAACATTTTGATGAATGCTTTTCTGGAATTGGTCAGTTCTAGGGGTTCCAGGATCAGAGTTTGCAGTTCTTTTGACAGATGGTATAGGAGAGGCTGATTCAGGAATTTCCTCAATTTTTGGAGGTTGGTATTCCCTAAAGCAAACCTTATATGCTAGGCGCCCACAGTGCATTGCCATTTGGTCACCTCCAACTCTTAGAAGTGCCAGCACTCCCTGATAGTTATAGAGTGCCTCAAAGGGTGCTGCACGTAGATTAATACGAGGCTGGTTCGTTCTGGGGTAGATGGCAAATAATGCTTGGCCAACAATTTTGCTTGACTTAAGAAGACCTGCTCCAAACTTTAGGACATCAATAGACAGTCTGACATCATGTTGTTTATCATTTTTACACAGTCCTATGTAAAAACCAGAAAAAAGAAGATCAGAAGTTAAATAAATGGGCACAGAATGACATCTGATGGGTGTTTATGCTTCTACCTAAGATTTTACATTAATAAAGACATATGAGATATCAGAAGACAAATGTCTTGAAATTTGCCAGATAACGATACCCCCAGGTCTCCTAGATGTATACCCCAACAGTAATCACAGGTTTCCCTTTTTCCCTCTCAGCTGTCCCTCTTTATCATCTGATGTACAGATATCAATGAAAAAGTACAATTTAACTATCAAAATTATTATACTGCACTAAAACCTTAATCCTATATCTTACAGCATATCTAAACCCCGATCACAAAAAATGAACATATTGCAGCTTATCATTTCTTAAATTTGGTGGCTGCACTTGTTTTCTGTTTAGTTTTTTCCCTTTATTTTTACCTGGAGATCCGGCCAATAGGTCTGTTATTTTCAACTTCCTTTAACAGGCCAAGCTGTCCAGCAAAACTGGCAAATAGAGGGTTGAGACAAACCATTTAACACTGACAGGGGTGCTTCCAACAATCAGCTGTTATTTATTTATGTAAAACCTTTATTCCAAAATGGAAAAAAGTGCTACTGTAACTACTTAAAAGTGTTAGCTGGAGTTTCAATTTAATTTGTTAGTCAAGTCCTTCTAAGAGAACAGGGAAACCTAAGGCAAATAGAACTCGTGTAATTTGAGCACTAACCTTACACTTACTGGCGGTCAGAACTACCAGGGACGTATGTGC
>NW_017306435.1:1809400-1812960 GCF_000935625.1 Nanorana parkeri | reverse complement strand
TGGGCCAACACCAGGGCCACTGATAGGGGAGTAGAACCAGCCATCCTGTACCGGGCCTGTGCCGTGGAAGGGGGGATCGGCCACCCGGGGGCCACAGAGGGGGCTCTTCCACTTTAGTAGCAGCCGGTCCCAGGCACCCAGTCCAATTAATAATGAACTGACAACAGGAGAGAGGAGACTATTTTACCATTTTCGGTTGCTGCAGAGGAATACTGGGAGCTGCGGAGGCCGATAGTTAAGTCTTAGTGCCGGCCTGCATGGGGCCGTCTCAGTGCTGAGGATATCAATCCACCTCAGCATGTGGAGTGATATCAGGAGGGGGAGAAGCGCACCCTGCCTGAGCTGGAACAGGTGAAGATACAACTGTACTACTACCAGAGAGTAAAGACAGTAAAAGCCATCTTGACATTTTCCAAATAATTAACATAATTGGCTATTCATAATAATAGTAATCTACTCCAATGGCTGCAATAATAATGTATTATTGCTGCGAGAAAGGGGGTGATTATTTTTGCTGCCTGGGGGTTATTTTTTAATAACTCTTGATTATTAATATTTTTCCCCCAGGCCACAATAATAATTACCCCAACCCCCGCAGCAATAATAATCTTCCCCCCAAGGTAGAAATAATACATTATTATTGCTTCGGGGAAGGTGGGGTTATTATTGCTGCCTGGAGATTATTTTTAAAAACTCTTAATAATTAAAGTGACATTAAAGTTAAAAACGTTTTTCCCTTCCCCCAATGTTAAATAAAGCACTTACCTTAAATGATGTCTCTTAATCTGATCTTCCTCTTCTTTCCTGTCCTTTCCAGCCTTCTCTGCAGCACTGCTGCGGGTCTCCAATCCAGCGCTGACTCCTCTGTCCTTGCTGGCACTTCCTGTCCCACAGTGTCTGCATGCGGGTGCACGCGTCCATAGACTTACCTTGTGTCTCTCCTCGTCTCCCGGCCGAAAATGGTAAGTGGTAAGTTTAAACCGCTTTTAAAGCAGTTATTTATTTATTTTAAACTTAAGGTTGCTATCAGTAGATATATGCAAAAATCCCGTCCCTTCTCCCATTCCACCTCTATCCATCCTGTCCCTTCTCCCACTCCAGCTCCATGCATCCGGTCTCTACTCTCGGTCTTTGTCTCTTTTGGTCCTCATCTCAGAAACAATAGAATCCTCCAGCTCGGGCAGGTAGCCACTAAAATCTGCGTGTTTGACAGGTGCAGTTTCGGCGGCCGGCAACTCAGGGAGCTTCCAGGCAGGAGCACGTGCAGACCTAGTTGAGGGCCTCATCAGTGCACCAATGGCCTTCAGCTACCTCAGGGAGGTGGGTGGGCCAGGCTTGCAATTGACAGCTGGCTTGAGGTAGCTGTTGATTGCAAGCCTTAAAGCAGGGGTCTCAAACTCAATTCCCTAGGGGGCCACTCGACAATTTTTTTTCTCCCATGGGGGCAGCTTGCCAAATTTCATACCTTAAAATAAAATGTAACTATATCTGGTTCGGTACTATAATATCACTTATTATTACATTGATACGTGCAGGCGTTTACATGCAACTTCTGTCACCTGATCATTAACTTGAATAGGTGACAGCTGCCACTTTTAAACGCCAGATTAGGGATTCCTGCTGCAGGAAATCCTAATTTCACCTAAAGATACAGCTGTGAACGGAGCCCAATACACTTTATATATATATATATATATGTATATATATATATATATACTGTGGCATTGCATGGCAATACCACTGTGTTATGTTGCAGGAAGAAAGTACTTGTACCAGGAAAGAACTGCCATTTCAGTCCTTTCCTTGTTTTCTGGATCCTAGTTGGGATCCTGGAGCCAGGAGATTTCTTAGAGCTCTGGGTGGGACGAAATCTCCAGTCCTGGGTCCATGGGTTAGTAGGGACCAGCACCTAATTGTGCACATGTGTACATTCCTCATGAAGAGGGTGCTGGGATGTATTGAGGGCCCCACCGGGGAGACAGGAGAGCTCCACCCAGGAGTCAGTGTGGAGGCCAGTGCAGCAGGGTGCTGCAGGTTTGTGAAGCCTATGGTGAGGATTGGCACATTATTAAGATTGTCTGGGGGAACCAGACAGTGGCCCTGAAGATTGAGGCCGGAGCAGCAGTGCTGCAAGAGAGAACTATTAAACGACTGGGACACAGTGAGTGTATGGAACAACTCGGTGATTGGTGAGCCTATATATATTATGCTGAAGACAAGTTAAGACGCCGCCACAGAAGCAGCTCTGCGGTCTGCATCCGACAGAGATGACCGCGTACCAGACTTGTGAGCTGGCTGCAGGCCACATAGTACCGGCCCGGTACTTTGAGACCACTGCCTGCGTGCCAGCGGAGAAGGGCTTGCGTGCCAGGCTGGGCACACGTGCCGGGGGTTGCCGACCCCTGCACTAGGAGAACCGCTCTCTTCTCAGTGTAATGGGCTGTTCTGGTCTTCATTAATTTACCAGTATGTTATATGTAGTTTGTTTAACAAAATATTTTAAAGCAAACTGTTAGCCCATACGTTTTATAAACTCCTATATAACTCCTATATAAACTCCTATATCTCTTAGCTTTTGTTGCTGAATTGCTTGTATTCATCTGTAAATTTGGGCTCGTTTACACCTATGCCTTGCGTTATTCTCACAATACCGAGCGATAATGCACACTATGATACAATGCACCTACCATGCGTTACAGTGTAGGTGGCAGGTGTGTTAGATTGTCTTTCATTTAAATGGCACCCCAATGCACCTCCTGGCTACAAAGCACTGCAACGCAGCGCTACACGTGGTACTGCAATACTGTGCATCTCATTTGCAGTACCACAATGTTTTGCATTGTATGTATATGTGGATATGTACATTTTATTTGTTTCAGCTCTGGAAGTGGATGGTGTGCACTTCAACATCTTCCCCTTGGGTGCCAGAGGACCTTGTCCCGGGACTGCCTGTTTTGCAGTCATTCCTATTATTACTCCCCTTGTCCATTCCTTTGGAGATAATATGTTTTGTAAGGTAACTTTACAGCATATCAAGCACAGGCAGAAACATTACTTGTTACTCTGTATTACAGAACACAGAACACCTAGGGAAAATATTCCCATACCTCTCAACTTTCTGAGAGAGGGACACCTTCTATTACAATTCCTTTAGACAACAGACACTCCGCTTTCACAGCCCCAGCTATGCGGACCATTAGGAATGTATATGGCAAAATAATTGGTTAAACCCAGAATTGTCTTTTTTATCAATAATTTTCCTTTATACAAGCTTTTCAAAATAGTATACAAGATAATTAAGAGCTATGCTAAAGGTGTTAGTGCAGAATAACACTTTTGGTAGTTTAAATAGAACCTTTTTATAGATATCTGTACATTACACCAAAAAAAAAGGGAAAACTGAGGAGTAGTGATGAGGCTGGGCTTGGTGTGAACTCAGTTCGCCTGTGTTTGTCTAAGCCCACTCAAAACTCTCACCACCACCCCGTCCTCCCGATACAATCAGTTGCGGGGGGTTTAATCCCCACCCCGCAGCTATATACATTAGAAGGGGGGGGGGG
>NW_017306435.1:1808409-1809386 GCF_000935625.1 Nanorana parkeri | reverse complement strand
ACAGATTGGGTCGGGAGGAGGGGGTGGCGGTCAGAGTTTTGAGCGGGCTTGGGCGAACTCAGGTGAATTGAGTTTGCACCAAGCCCAGCCTCATCTTTACTGTGGAGGAAGTAGGGACAATGGAGTCTGGTTCCAAATTAGAGACAGTCCCTCCAAGGGACAGTTGGGAGGTATATATTCCAGAATTTACTTTTCTATAAAAAATATTATATATCCCTTATTTTCACATACAAAGGAATCAGATCATTGTTTGAATACATTACCTTTCGGTAGGACAAACAAGAAGGTATTCTTGTCAAATGCAAGTGTGTCTGTGAGATCTCCTTGCTCTGCAATATCCGTCTTAGCCTGGTTACTCAGAATCATGTCTCCATTGTTGACTCTTACTGTAACCCCTTCCACTGAGTTATCTAGCAATGGGTTTTCCACACGAAGGTGCAGTTGGTAACGTCCTGGCTCGTTAAACTGGGCATCCAGGAGCTGGAACTCTAATGATAGTACCTTGTCATCTAACCGCAGGCGAGGGGGCCCGGGTGGGACAGCAGGAGGTGCCGCTGGAGCTGGCATGTTTAGATCAGACAATCACAGTTTCATTCATTTCATATTCACTTGCTCCTTTTCTATAGAGTCTTCTCTCTGTTTGCTCTTCTCATTCCTCCCCCTCCCCTTTTTCTGTCCTTGCTAAAAGTCTGTACACCTGCAGGGAGTGGTAGAGTGAGGGAAGGCTCACATTCACCTGGCTGCCGTTTGTTTGGGACAAACCAGGTTACCTGGTGACTTCAGGCAGTGTCAATGAACTGATTATATGTGGATCTGTCCTGTACCTTCAGAAAAGAAAGGTTACAAGAATCACTTCCCCTTGTTTGTAAACACTATACAATGCAAGCAAACAAAGTGAAACATAAAGCATATATAAATTACACCTACACATATATGTGTACATAGCATACACACATAATGTATGTATGTGTGTATAT
>NW_017306435.1:1786140-1807980 GCF_000935625.1 Nanorana parkeri | reverse complement strand
TATATATATATATATATAATGTGTGTGTGTACGCAGCATGTCTTTTTATTACTGATGGTCTTTTACGTGTGTTACTTGTGTTTACTTTTATAGGTGTTACTTGTTGGCATACTTATAAACACCTACTATATGTTAAGCCCATGTACATTTGCTGCATATGGAATGTGCTCTTTACAATTGTCACTAATTATTAATTAATAATGACAATAATGACATGTAATTATTGTCATTATTACAATCAACTAACATGTAATGTCAATGTACAGTAAAATTATGGTTAGGGAGATTTTACAGAGAATAACTGACAGAGCAAGGAGAGTCAGTCACCACATATCTTGCAGAATTACAATATTTACTGTACCTACCTCCTAATTCATTTAACATGCTTGCTAAAAAGATCTAGATATACAGTAGATATGGATTACCTATATTTCAATCAATGTTTTTCAATTTTTGTATATTTTTACAGACTGTGCATTATTTGCATTAAGCTGGCGGAAGGTAAAGTTGCAGCATGCAAGGACTCTGGTCCATTTGTGAACCAAAAAGTATATGCAAATCCATCTGCAGATTTTTTTTTCAGTTTTGGATAGAGTAAGGGACTGTTATAACCCTTGTCAGCTTTATTTAACATCTGTGTCCAATCGGGGAGATTTCCCTTTGTTTCCTGTCTGATAGCCACAACAGGAAGAGGGAGTAAATTCTTCCACAAAAGAGGGAAATCCCTGGTGGACAGCAGGGTCAGCAGAACTATTATCCATGGAAGATTTCCCATCTATTCCTCTTTCACTTTCTGTAAAAAAAGGTCACCAAGACAAATAAAGAGTGTGAATCTCTCTAACACTAACACAGACACTAATAACAACCTGACCGGTGTTCTAATTCCTCTCCACTCTATCCAAAACTAGAAAAAACGTTTAAGTAATCCTGACATAAAGCAAACATGGAGGTTGTGATTGTTGTCATCTTCTTCTGATAATGCTAGTTATCTGTATACATAGCCACCACTCCAAGTTCGCTCCAGTGATAGACTACAATCTCATGTTAGTTTACTCATTTTTATTGAGATTGTAATCCATCATGGGAGTGAGTTTAGAGAGGTGGCTACTGTAAAAAAACACACAGGGACCATGGGAAACAAAAGTAGCCACCCTCCAGAAGGAAGGACAGTGTCGGCACCAATTCAGAGATGATTTGAGGATCCACAGCTGAGTGATACATAAATAAGATACATTTTTATTCATAGAAAAATATTACTAGCAAAATACTAAAGACATATTATTGTAATATACACAAATACACAAAACAGTGGGAACAAGAGTCATGCCCTCAACAGCTTGCCATCAATTCAATAAAAATGTTTAAATACAGCCCAAGCCATTCAACTGTTTTTCTGAAGGATAGAGTTAGCAGCAAAGGAATACCTAAACTTTTTAGCTTTTACATTCATGTAAGAAAGATTTAGCTAATCAAACTTTTTGTTCAAAGTACAGGATTTCTCATCTTCCAGCAGGACATCCAATCACATTACCATTCTTATCTCACTCAGACAGATTTTAGAGGTTGAATATATGTAGTCCGAATGTAAAAGATTTCATTTATCCCAGTGCAGAGCCTGAATACTGGGGATTAAACATCATCTGCCTAAACACTAATTAAGTGTACTCTGATGTTTAGTCTCTGTATCCAGAAATGTTATATAGTAGTGTAACCAAAGGGACCCCAAACAACATACATTTTAATGACTATATTAGGCAATGCATGAGGAAAATGCAGAATTCTTAAGTTTTGATGGGAGTTGCTAATAAAACAAGAATTAATTGAACACAGATAAAATTATAATAAAAAGGCAACAAAAACAGCAATCGAAATATTCACAAAAAAGCAAGTGTTGCCCAGAGTCTAGTTATAGTGGAGAGATTACATCGCTAGGAGATGGAAAGTGTGCCTAAAAAAGAGTTAATCTATGACAAAATTAAGGGGTAATATAGGTTATTACTTGATTGGCTGTGGAAGACCAGGTGTGCGCGCATAACATCAAGGAATTTTGACTTTGACTTTCATGGTCAGCTTGGGACATGTAGCCATAGGAGGAATATTTTTTCAGCCAAGGGTCATTTTGCAGGGTTTAGTAGTACTTGATGTTAAATCAGACCTATACTATAAAATCAAAAATTTGACTTTCAAACAGGCATTCATTAGACATAGAAAACAAAAGGGAACAGAGCGCCACCTCTGTGTGTAAAATCGTTTATTACAATAAATACAACAATGGATAAAAGTACTCGCAAACAAACGTTTTTATCAGGCTTTAACAACAAACGAGAGGCCACACTGTCTGTTAACCCAACATGGTATCCCCCCGACTATGTAACACGGTAGTCTCCGGTCACATCACTGTCCACCGACCGCAGTCAGCCAAGATTGACGCATTTCAGGGGCAAGCCCCCTTCCTCAGAATCATCATTAGACATCAAAATCATTCATTAGACATAATAAGACATTGCCACTTTATCCTATAATTCCTTATATGATGTAAGAGAGCACCTGTGCACCTGTGACCGTGCTTTACATCGGCTTATCAGTTTAGAAGCTAGGAAGAAGGTATTCAAGCCTGCTCTTAGCTTGAATAGCTTCTTTGAAGTGGAAAGGTGACACTGGGGTCTAATTCCCCCCCCCCCCCCATGTGATAGCAATGAAAATAAAGTAAAACATTTTATAAAATACATTTAAAAATGCCCAAAACATTTTGAAAGTTCCCTGTCCCTGCGAACGCACGCAAACTAACATGAACACACGTCAGGTGCACCTAAGTACAAAAATTATGATTGCGCTACATGATAGGTATTGCCATGTGTGCCAGAATGAGAGCAATAATTCTAGCCAATATTAATGATTAACTCTAAACTGATGACCTGTACAGGCTTTTAAAGAATCACCTACGGACAATTTGGAGTACCGTATTTTGTCACTGTTTCACAGGCACATGCAATTTTTAAGCTTGGCATGTTGGGTATCTCTTTACTTGGCAAAACATCATGTTTTAAATTTAACAAAAAAAAGGGGTTATTATACTGTGTTTTTGTGCATTAAATTAACTTAAGTGTAATCTTACTGACATTTTGGTTTTGATAAAGAGTTGTGCTAATATCATGTGGCAGAACAATTTGCAACCCCTGCCATTTTATTCTACATGATCTGTGCTTTTTAGGATAGATATAATTATTGGGAGATATAATTAATTTTCAGGCCTAAAATGTGGATTATAACGTGTGCAAAAAAGGGGGAAAAAACACCTTGCCAGCAAAAGGGTTAAACGGAAGCACTTTTTAAAATATTTTCTTATTTTATAACTTATGTGATGTGAAAAGGAACATTTAACCAATATATAAAAGGTATTATCCCAATTTGGCTACAAAAGTGGAAATACACTTTAAGCTGGTTAAAGACATATGGATACAGTTGGACATGGAAATGCAATCCAACAAACCCTGAGGGATGTCTCTTGGCTTGGCTGCAGCTAAACATTAATGCCCAGTTTAGTGCTAACATTCATTTTTATTCTTATGGGGGGAAAAGAAGAGATAAGAGCAGACAGACAGCTCTCAGTGGTGCTTATTTTTGATGGATCAATAGCAATCTAATAATCTGATGGGTTTTCAAACCCATGTGATCAATATTTAAATCCTGGCAATGTTAGGCAAAATTATGAGATTGTACAAATGTAATTTCATGTCTATTTAGACATAGTTTGCCAGTTTTATAGTAAGGACTGATTATCCTTCCATGTAGCATGTGACTAAAACCAGTGATAGCATAATAAGTTTGATCTGTTCTTTCATGCTCTTGCTTGTTTTTGTTCTATGCTTTTGATGCCCAGTTCTATTTACCTGCTCAGAACATATGTATTTGTGTGATCTCCCCTTGTTTGTAAGATGCTGGTGTTGTCTATTGTCTAATGCATTTCCCTACTGATGACTTATTTCCTTTCACAAAACAGCTGTTTTCAATAGGCATATTTTTAGAAGTACTAAATGCCTGAAAGAGTTATGTTGCAAAGCATTACCAAAATACCAGCGGCTGGGGCCTGTCTGTATATTTACCTAAAATGACCCGCCCTGACAAATGACCAGAGGTGGAAACTTCCTGGAATTGACCCGCCATGACAAATGACCGGAGGTGGAAACTTCTTGGAATTGACCCGCTCTCACAAATGACTAGAGGTGAAAAGTTGCTGGAAATGACTCGCCCTGACAAATGACTAGAGGTGAAAACTTGCTGGAATTGACCTGCCTTGACATATTGACCAGAGGTGGAAACTTGATGGAACAGACACTCCCTGGCAATTGACCAGAAATGGAAACTTGCAGGAATTGACCTGTCCTGACAAATGACCAGTAGTGGAAACTTGCCTAAATTGACCTGGCAATACCAGTTATTTCATTAATTCCAGAAATGTTAACACAAGCAAACTGCAGCGTGCGTGAGTCACACACGTTGCGCTTTGATTTAGCTAGTGGGAGGAGGACTGGGGGCGAGAGGAGGAGGAGTAGTGGGCAGAAGTATGAGCAGTTGGTAGGAAATGGAGGAGTGGGCTGGGGGATAAGGATGAAGAGGCAACCTCAGTGCAGCAAGCGCCACCTGGATTTCCCAGAGAACCCGAGATCAGCCATGCCACCAGAGGAATAAGTGTTTGTATGTGTTTATCTACGTATATGTATGCAGTCATTGTCACTGGAATGATGTGTACACCTGGCTCCACCTATCCACCATTTCATTCACACTGATAATGCACCTGGCTTCCATCTATAGACACTATTACCTATACTATTAAAGGTGCACACACCTCTCCGGAGCAACTGACAGTGAACTTGGCTGCCACATACAGGCACATTTATGGTCAAGATCACTTTGTGGCCGAAGCGAGGTGGGAGAGAATTGTCATAGCGAGAGTTGTTGTGTCCATGGGTTGTCGGGCACTGTCAATCGTTAATTGACACTGGATCTGCATCACTGCACAATGTGATTGACCTTGAATTTACATTGTGGGACGTTGCTTTTTTAAAAAAAATAAAGGACTTTTGCAACATTGTGTTATTTTACTTCTGACTTTTTTTTTGTCAATGACTAACAAGGGGAACAACGTACCACATACTGGGCCAGGGATGTGGAACTGAAGCCCTTGTAACCATTAACATAGAAACATGGTGCTTGTGAGGGGGGTGGCGATGGAAATGTGGCCTGGTAAAGTTCTGGATGGAGGAAGCGCAAGCTCTCATTAAAATTCATATGCAGGCAGTGGGAAGAAAATGTTCCCAGCTGGCCAGCTCAGCATGCCTTATGCTGGCTGCATTTAACCTTCTGCTATGAGTTCATGACTGATAAGCAGCTGATGACAGCTATTCATTGTAAATCAGAAATCTTAATGATTAAAAATAATAATGTAAAAAATAATAAAAAATAGTTAAAAAAGAAATAAAGCACCCCCCACACACACAACATACATGTGCAACAGTGTGCACCATAATGTGGTGTGCATTATGCACATGTGTTGTGGTGCATTGTTAAAACCAATCGCAGTGCATGATGTTTTCTTTTTTCCCCCCCACTTTTTAAAATAACAGTAATTGATCTGGCAGATTACCACAACCCATAAGTGTGAGCCAACCTCTCAATCTTTACCATTTGTTACCATTTTGCAAAAAAAGGCTCTATTTAAAATGTACAAATATGTGTTAGGTTTAACTAAAAAATTAAATTATTGATTTGATAAACATTTGCACAACTGCTGTGGGAACTACAACATGAGTAGCCCCATCTTTTTCTTCCACCATTCCTGTGCTTTCAGATTCTACTGACTATTTATATTTTTTTGTTTTGGGGGGGGGGGGGGGGGTCCTTTACAAAATCTGAAAGCTGCAGTTGAAAATTTAAAGAAAAGTGCAAAAATGGTCTGGCCAGCTGTGGCCAAATGTGGAACACAGGGCCTGGCAGAGAAAGGGTTAAGGCATCCCCAGGACATGTTATTGAAATAAATTGTATTGAGTATTTTGAATGTTGCAAAAATATTTGCTCACCATTAAATCGTATTTTCTAATTTGTTTGGGCATTGGTACAAGTCCCCTATGGCAGTGTCCAGCTACCCTTGCCCTTTTTTAACAAAAACATGCAAACTGGCATTGAAAAAGAAAAAACTAGCAAGATTCGGCTCTCATACACTTCAATGGGGATCGGGTGCTATGTTAAGGGTTCGTAAATTTGTTCAGCAAATGTTCTGCAAACTGAACTTTGCATGGTCTACTTACTAACTATTATAATGTAATCCACTCAAAACTTATATTTCAGCTTTCAGCAGATGCTAGAGAGATGAATCATCTGTCAGATTTCTTTATTGCATAAAAACTCTGGGGCAGAGATAAATTCCTGGGTCTTCACATCTGTTTTGGCCATTATGAGGAGGTCCCACTCACACTGATGGATTGTATAATAATTTTTTCTAAAGAAAGAGGCAACAACAGGAGCTGGAACACAAAAAAGTTGACAAAACTTGCAGGTGGTAAGCAACAGAGTCTGGAAATGACAGGTAGATCCTACTGATGGAGTAGGTATCAAGATGTGTAATGATTATGAACTAGGCATCCCACCATCTCCAATAACTAAACATATTCACTGGAATTCATAATGCGTGTCTGTGACACTCTTTAGAATTCCAGTTTGCATGCTCATGACAAATGTCGGTGCTTGCATCAGATCCATGTACCTGTTGCAAATAGGTACACAAATTTGGTGCAAAAATTGACATCTGCGGTGCAAAGGTGCAATGAGACTGAAGTGTCCAAACTGGAAACTCTATCCTCAGTGCAGCTCAATAATGCTTAGCTTGATAAAATCAGAGGATCAGTATTAAGGACCACCCTGCACGGCCGCTTTACCTGTCACACAAGCAGACGAGAAGGCCAGGAACTTATATGGTAGAGTGTGGAGCCTGTTGGAGAATTCAGAGAACTGAGTTCCCCTTCAGGTTTGCTCTGCTGCAGATTGACAGCAGGCAGTGGGTGGGTGCCATAGCCAGCCTGTTATTGGATATGACACCCGCCACTGCCTGCTGTCAGTCAGAGCGTACCTGATAGGGAACTCAGTTCCCTGAATTCCCCCATTAGGCTTCACCCACTGTCATTGACACTATCTATCTGACAGCACCCTTACGACCAGTGACGCCAACAGTGGGCAAAGCCTAATGGGGAATTTTGATAGTGAGTGGGTGCCATAGTCAGCCTGCTATTGGCTTTAGCACCTGTCTGCTGTCAATCAACAGCAGAGCAAACCTGATAGGAAACTCCCCACCAGGTTCCTCTCACTCAAGTCACTAGAACAATTAAATGTAAACAAGGGGGGTGCTGGCTGACATCACTACTCACATATAGCCATATTTAGGTATTGATGTCATCCAGCATTCCCCACCCGGTGTCCTAGCAACCAATGAACAGGAAGCTGACGATCTTAATTACCGCCACTTTTCCAATCTGTCAACTGTCGGTAATAATTTTTGAATCTGCCGCGTCCATATCGACAGATTCTTAAAGTGGTGGCATTAAGAACTACTTGAGTCTGACGCAAGTGTCGGTAAATCTACCGAAACAGTCAACTGGCCATTAGGGCTTTATTGAATTCCCCTGATTATTTTCAGTGGACTGACACTTTTAATCTTGATGGAAAAAGTTACAACTGAGCTGCTGTGGCAGAAGATTGTTATTGCAGTCATGTGTCTTTTACCAAGGCAGGAAATATATACTAATCTGTCTGTGTTGTAGAGAATTGAAAATATACTAATTATCCAAACCGCACATTTGAAGTGTATATTGTATAACTTTACTGTGTTCTGTAAAATAGAAGGACAAAGAGTATTATGGCAGCGTGACGTGCAGCTCAGTAATTCCTGTACAGCTGCCAAAATTTTAGAAATGTTTCCTGGGATATAGTCATCAGGGTGGAGAAATCTCAATGCGTCACTCAGGATCTTAGCCCTGCACAACATGGAGCTGGATCAAAAAATGCAAATCATGTAGAATTCTACACTATTCATTAAAGGATAAGACTGAACCAAAAATAAAATGACACTTCAATACGGGATCTTAATATTTGCTCACTCGAAAGCTTGGCTGGAATTTCAACAGGAATCGTCCGAAATTCAACGGTGGCCACCCACTGCTTGAATTTCAGACGATTCCTGTTGGCACCACCCGGTTCCACTAAGGTCGACTGAAAAATCAAAGTTGCGGGTTGACAAATTCTCAAGCGACCTGTATAGCGTGGATGGGGGAATCAAGCAATTTCTCTAATTCGGCCCACAGGGCTGAACTAGATACATCTAGCCATGTATGGTCAGCTTATGCCTTACCATACACAATCTAATAGCTGGACCTTGTAGAGGGTAAAGCTGAACTCAAGCAAACAGCTTAATACACCATTGAAATACATATATGGGAGCTGTTGTATCTGGCAAAGGATTTGTATTTCTGTTCATTCATTCCTGAGTAGGGATGAGAGAATGTGCCCAGGTTTCATTCAGTAAGGCTTTGGCTAACCTAAACATAGCAGTGAAAATTCCACTGAAGTCTATGGAGAATGAATCTTCTTTGAAAATTCTGTCAATATTTATGGCTATTTGACAAACTATTGTCAAAAAAGGAAAGAAGCTGGGCACTGCCATGGGGACATGTACCAATGCAAAAAAAGAAAACGACTGCACCACAGGGAGAGGGTCCTTTTCATGCAGCTTTGAGGGCAACATTAAAAAAAAAAAATCCTTCCAATTACATACTTGGAGGATATGTTATGATTAGTGTTTTCGAGAAGTACAATTCTTAACGGCCAGGATCAGTGAAGTCTGGCAGTACATACTGTATGTAGCAGTGGATTTAATTATTTTATTTTACAGTTAGCTTAGCTTACATACAGCATTTGTACTCCAATCTAATTTAGTGCAGTTAAAAAAAGGCTTTTTTTTTCTCAGGTATTTTATGCAGCAAAAAATGCTTTTTAATCTATCGGTACTAGGTCTCCCATTGTACAATGTAGTCACACATGCAAAAGTACTGTGCTTAGAAACTACTTCACAGTTTTTTCACTACTCAGCTGCATGTGGCATGTGGTGCAAGGCATTGTGGGAGATTACCTGCATTGAGATGATCCAGAAAAAAAAACAGCAAAAGGAGAAGGAGAATATTTTTGAGCATAATAACAAAGCTATTTTATTTATTTCACAGAGCTTGTTCTGAATGCCTAATGTGATGCTGATAGCTTTAGATCTCTTTCTGGTAAATGCAGATGTACACCAGTGTACAATAGGCCAGCACCAGGACAGTTTTAATGAGCAAGGCTAAGCCTAATTGTACTAGAGACACAAAGGACAAGCCACTGTTTTCATTAAAGAATAAGGAGATTATGATAAAACAGTGTTAAACTGGTCAGTTGCAAGGCAGTTGTAATCACAGATAAAAGGCCTAACCAGCGTATGAGATATGTGCGATTTATTACGTTCTGAGTTGAAATTTGGACGAATATCGTCAAATTTGGACATTCAGATGCATCCGCATTTCCGAATGAAAAAAAACAACAAATTCGATGGTATCTGTAATTTTTGATAACAACAATGTCAGTTGCATCCAAAATGTTTTCTGAATGTCATTCAGAATGAATTTATGTTGTTAAACGTTAACATTTTTTAAAAAAAGCTTGGAGTCCCCTCCCCAATTCATACCAGACACTTTAGGGTCAACACAAAACAACAGCAACACATCTCAAAAAAGTTGGGACAGGGCCATGTTTACCACGGTGTAGCATCCCCTTTCCTTTTAACAACACTGTGTAAAGGTCTGGGAACTTAAAGTGACATTAAACCCTCAGATTTTTTAACATAAACCAATACTGTAATGTGTGCCTTACTGTAATCCATGGTAGTTTCCCTTCTCTTTGCTGCTCTTCCTTTTAAATCCTCATGTCTTCTCATGCTTGGGGAGAACTTCCCTTTGCAGCTCAGGGCCTCTTCCTGTAGTGCTGGCTCAGGTTACAAACCTACACACAGACACCATGTATCCATTCCAGAGACAAGGCAGTCTGCTGCAAAACAGAAGTTCTGCCCAGCATGAGAACAGATACAGATTTAAAAGGAAGAGCAGCAAAGAGAAGGGAAACAACCATGGATTACAGTAAGGCGCACATTACAGTATTGTTTTATGTTAAAAAATCTGAGGGTTTAATGTCACTTTAAGAGACCAGTTGTCGGAGTTTTGGGAGAGGAATGTTGTCCCATTCTTGCCTAATATAGGATTCTAACTGCTCCACCGTCATGGGTCTTCTTTGTTGTATTTTTCAGTTCAAGATGCGCCAAAAATGTTTAATTGGTGAAAGGTCTGGACTACAAGCAGGCCAGTTAAGCACCCGGACTGTTCTACTACGAAGCCATGCTGTTGTGATAGATCCAGTATGCGGTTTAGCATTGTCCTGCTGACACATACAAGGCCTTCGCCGAAAAAGATGTTGTCTGGATGGGAGCATATGCTACTCTAAAACCTGGATATATCTTTAAGCATTGATGGTGCTTTTCCAGATGTGCAAGCTGCCCATTCCATACGCACTAATGCACCTCTATACCATCAGAGATGCAGGCTTTTGAACTTAACGCTGATAACAAGCCAGAAGCTCCTTCTCCTCTTTAGTCTCGAGGACGTGGTGCCCATGGTTGCCAAAAAGAATGTCAAATATAATTTTGTCCGATAACAGAACAGTTTTCCAACAGACCATTTTAAATGAGCTTTGGCCCAGACAAGATGGCGGCGTTTCTGGATCATGTTCCGATATAGCTTCTTCTTTGCATGATAGAGCTTTAACTTGCATTTCTGGATGGCACGATGAACTGTGTTCACAGACAGTGATTTCTGGAAGTTTTCCTGAGCCCATGCAGTGATGTCCATTACAAAATCATGCCTGTTTCTTCAAGCAAGGTATGGCTAAGTTCATCCGAGAGCCGAGCTCCAGCAATCACCTGTTTCGTGGCTGTCAACTAGGGATGCACCGATACCAGTTTCTCAGTAATGAGTACGAGTAATTTTTTTTTTTGGCACACGCCAATACCGAATACCGATACCGGAAGTCCCATTAGGGAGCTGTGTGTAATACCTCGCCGCTCGGCTTCCTGATACCGGAATTTCCGGTATCGGGATAAGTATCAGGAACATTTTAGCAAGTATACTAGTATCGGTTGCGGTGCATGCCTACTGTCAACACATGGGTCATCAAAGTTAATTAATGTTAGAGATGTTCAGGGCGAACATTTAGTAAGGCTTCTCTCTGATTTATAGGTAGCCTTCTCTGAAAGAGAACCCGTAACATGTCGTATACTTGTGACCAAAGCCTCTGAGCAATCGGGCAAAACCACCAGATATGATAAGTCTCCCTGTATTGGACAGTCACGAAAACAACTGGATAAATAGCTGGGGTTAGCACGGGCAAGCCTACTGAGCACCATGTACCATCTAAGAAGCACCTTATAATTAGATTCTACAGCCACAGCATTTTGGGAACATGATTTTGTAGAGGCCCAAATTTGCTCCCAAACATTATCAGGCAACTGTTCCCCAAGGTCAGATTTCCCATTGCACACGTAAGTATAAGGTCCGGCGTAAGAAATTATTATATAGGAGGGAGATCAGTCCTGGGGAGTGAGGATCATCTTGAAATTTGGCTTCAAATGGAGTAGGCGAACAACTGTCACCAGAAAAATGAATAGTAGAGGTTACTAAATGTTTCATATGCATGTATCGAAACAGTTTAGAAGCTGGTAGATGATGGGTCGATCTCAAGAAGTCAAATGATTTCATCCCCAGATGGGAGGTAAGTTTATAGAATTACCCTCGTCCACCAGCTAAATACGTGTGGCCAATCTATGCCCGGAGGAAAGGACGGGTTGCGGATAAAAGAGAGAAGAGGTAAATGGCGAGACAGGATCCCCCTGGAATATTTGACACTATCCCAGAGCTGAAGCGAGTAGTTAGTGACTGGGTTAGAAAGGAAGTGCCTATCTTTAGGATGAAGCCACAAAAGATTGTTGATGTGGAGAGGATCACAATCCACCATTTCCGATCACACCTACAATGGGATTTCAACTGTCGCATGGAGCTTCGTAAGTTAGAATCATGCCTGTTTTTAATGCAGTATCGTCCGAGAGCCCAAAGATCACAGGCATCCAATATTCTGTTTTAGTTCCTTGCATACAGAGAATTCTCCAGATTCTCAGAATTTCTTGATGATATTATGTACTGTAGATGATGATATATTGAAAGTCTTTGCAATTTTACGTTGAGGAACATTATTCTGAAATTGTATGACAATTTTAAGACACAGCTTTTCCCAAAACGGTGAACCTCTGCCCATCTTTACTTTTGAGGCATTCTGACTCTTTAAGATGCTCTTTTTATACCCAATTATGTTACTGACCAGTTACCAATTAACCTAATTGGTCAGATCTTGCTAGTCGACCCTGCTAGCTGTCTAAATACCTGAACAATCTGATTGGATGCAGGCATTGTTCGGGTGTTTTGAGAGTCAGTGGGACCGACTAGCAAGATACTGAAGCTTGGCCCAGTGGGAGATTCCTCCATCCACACAGTTTAGCATAGATTGAGGAATCTTCTAACCATAGAAAATCTGCAGATAATCTATAGGTGTATGGCCAGCTTTACTTTGCCAGCTTTTTGTTGCCCTGTCCCAACTTTTTTGAGACATGTTGCTGGCTGCCATCTATTTTTTTAAAATTACCTTATTTTTTTCTTAAAATGGTACATGGTTTAAACATTGAATATGTTTTCTATTGGGAAAAAACTATGCGTTTATGGGTTTTGCAAATCATTGCATTCTGTTTTTATGTAGATTTTACACAGTGTCCCAACTTTTTTGGAATTGGGGTGGTAAATAAATATACGCCATACAAAAGTCCTTTATTTGAGAAAAAACTAAATACAACACAGTTTTTGACAAGTCGTCATGTCAATCACGATGGCCGATGGACGCCGACTTACTAAAAGAAAAATACCTGAAGCCCGCCAATCCAGACAGACACCAGCGCAAAATAACAGCTCTGCTCACAATGTCAACAATGGGGCAAAGCGCGTCGTCCCATCACGTCACGTCGTGACACGGAATGTAAACATATTGGCGAAACAAGTCTCATGACGTCCCAACTCGCTTGACATTCGGGAGCAGAGCTGTAATTTTGCAGCTGGTCATCGTCAGGATCAGATGTGTCAGCGGGTGTCCGGTATTTTTTCTTTTGGCGAGTTGGCGTCTCACATAGTTCAGCGATGACATGTGACATCACTGGACTATGTGATTGACCTGTGGATTAAATCAATTAAAATTTTTTGTTTTTTAATAAAACACTTGTCAAAAACTGTGTGGTGTTTTTTACATGGGGGCATGGGTTTTTACATTGTTTTACATCAACATGGAGACAAGGTGCTCCCTACCCATGTTGAGGGCATGTGGCCTGGTATGGTTGAGCCAGGTTGCTGCTTGGATTAAGGGTCTGGTAAGGGATTTTAGGTGGGACCCCATGGGTTTTTTTGTTTTTTTGGTGTTGGGGTCCCTAAAGGGTCTGGTATGAATTGGGGGGGGGGGGGGAGCACACACACAGGGGTTTTTTTTATCTTCACATTTAAAAACAACCTAACTCAATCCAAATTTTAGATGCTTAGCTTAAGGCATTATTAACTTATTATATGAGCCTGTGACACCCTCCACCACCTACATTCATAGAATGTTTCCTTTCAGGCACCAGTCAATAGCTACATCCAACTAGTTCATCAGCTTCCACTTCAGGCCCTGCCCACTGCCATCCAGCCACATTATTGATAAGTGTGTCAAGGGACAGCATGCTATTCCAAACCGCGTGCAATTGTACCATATCATGTAATCGTATCATATATGATTACATGCAGACTGCTGCTTATAGATGCAACCATTGTCACCCAGTCATTAACTTTAACGGGTGACAACAACCACATCTAAATAGGGGATTTAGGATTCCTGCCACAAGAATTTGTAGGTTACTGTGGCAGGAAACCTTAATCCCATAGTGTAAATGTTTATGAGTAGTAGAAAAAATAACAGAAACACTAAATAAAATATTACTATCCAGGACTTTGTAAGGAGAATTGTCACCTTTGCCACTGGAATGGCTTTTTTTCCTGATTACTCTCATAGAAGTTATGAATTGTGTGGAGTGGTATTTTCTTCAAAAAAGAAAAGCCTCCAGTCCTTAAAAGGATGAAGGAGCTGGAAATTTACTTTTTACTTTATACTAGGGATGCACAGATACTTTTCGAGTACCAGTGCAGATACTTGGCATTGTCATGAGAACTACCAGGGTTGCAAATGGTTGAAGCTGGGACCTGGCTATGGCGCCCCACCACTGTCCTGAAATCATTAGTCTGTATTGTTTTAGAAAAACTGTCACATGACAATAAACAAAAATGTTTCAGTACTCGTACTTGTAAGTACTCGGCAAGTACCAGTACTCGTACTCGCAAAACTGGTATCTGTGCATCCTTTTATTTATATTTATAAAAACAAAATCATACATTAAAACAGAGATGTACAAATCCCAGGAGCTCCGTGTGCTCCTTACACATGACAGCTGCCTCCTAATTTTTGAAATTTTCTCTAGTTTAGTATTGGAGCTCAAAAGTATCGGTTCATGTACTTGTACTTGTATCAACATTATTTTGGAATATCGGAAACCATGAGAAAGAGTATCTACAGCATAGAGTGCACCTGTTCTTCTGAAATGGCTTTATCTTCCTTGTCTGTTATAAATCCATGTACAGGGAATCCCATAAGATGATTGTCTATAACATTAAAGACCCCTCACCATGTTTCACCACAGGCAACAAGTGGGATGAAAGCTTTCCTTGACTTTTTCCAAACGTAAATGTGCTGAAAGGTGCACGTGTGTTCGAGACTGTGATTCTCTTCTTAGCTAAGCTCCTTGCCTTGTTGGAGAATCTGTTATGTGGAAAGACTGATCTGTTAGAGGGTCGGGCCAGGATGCCGATTCATTCAATGTCTGGGGCAATCGGACGCATGGCAAAACATTGCCTGCGTTCCAGTCCACCGCAAACGAAAAAAATTGAGCATGCAGCATTTTTTTTGCATTTGCAGTGGACTGGAACACAGACAATGTTTTGTCACGCGCCCGATTGCACTGCAGGCAGGGGTGTTCAATGCACCACCATGCCCCCTCACGCCCCAGAACGCTGGGGGAAGTTTTGTGAGCAATTACGGTGCGTTCCAGCAGCTAGAATGCACCGCAATTGGTATGAACAAGCCCTAACAAGTCTTGTCCTCTCCTAGCCTGTGATTGGAGAAGAGGCAGGCCAATGAACACATCTTTATGTCACTAAGTGATATTACTTGCACTGCGACACACCTGATCCTTGTGCTTCTTCTCAGGGCTGTGCTGTGTTGCTAAGCTGAGTAAATAGTAGGACTGGATGGTCAGAAATACAAAGCCTTTCAATAGGTAAAAAAGCTTATATACAGTATATGTGTTTGATCTTTGTATTTATCTGTTTGCCTGGAGTTCAGCTTTGAAGTGAACCTGTGACCAGGCTTTGGACATTCACAAATGTGCTGTCAGTCAATAAATGAGCTTTGAAACAACCCCTTACAGACCTCTGTAGAAATTCCTCCTCAAAGAGCACAGCATGAACAAGAACTCTCATGAAATGTTTTATTTAATCCTTCGGGGGCCCTTGTGCATGTAGCTATTTGCCCCATTCAAGTCTGTCCTTACACTGCTAAGCAGTGTGGGCATACAGTTTACCCACTGCTGTCCGACCACGCTACTAGCAAGGAGACTTGGAGTGACAGAGTTGGTATCTGGCAGCAGGGGCCGCTCTGGAGACCAGCGCTGACATTCACAACTAACGTCTGTCTGCGGGTGCTTGTAAATACACAGCTCCAGCAGATCTATCACACAGCCCCTAGTTATCTTTTACTATTAGGAATGAACAGGCAGCACTGTCGAGCTGTACCATACATGGCACTAGCCTGACATCGCTCCTCATTCATTCATAACAGTAAACCATTACTCGGTGCTGCTATCTACTGAGGCTGTGTATGTTTACAAGCAGTCACAGACAGACACACACAGCCTTGCTTTGCTGAATGTTCAACGATCAGCACTGTGGGGCTGTGTGATAGAGCTGTTAATACCCTTTATGTTTGCAAGCAGCCAGCAGTCCTATCACACTGCTCTGCAGCGCTGATTGTTCATTCATAATGCTAAATGATCTGTTAGCTAAGAGAGGGGGCAGGGGTTCAGTGCTGGCTGATTTCTCCTCCAGGAATGCTCATATATTGGGCTTCAGAATGGGACAGAGCTACAGCCATCATTAACATAAATAAGGTGGTGCTTTTAATCTGCAATGGGGTTACTGATCAGACTGGCACCAAGTGCTACATGCACATGGTCCCCTGGGGGACTAAAAAGGGGTTCTACTTTAGGGCCCATTTACGCCACGGCATTGGCACCATGTAATGGTACATTGAGTTTTTATTTGAAGAACACCCAAACGTACCTCCCAGCAGCTGTGCGCTGCAGCACAATGTGCAGAACCGCAATACTGCATTGCAGTGTGGTGAAAAAAAGTAGTCCATCACCGCACTTTTCTTTGCGCTGTACTGCAATGCACAGCCACCAGGAGGTCCTCTGGGGTGCCAAATAAACAGCAACACACCAGTGTATGGTAGTGATGGTGTGCCCTAAATGCATGGATATTGTGGCTTTAGTACAGCTCTCTAGTGTAAATGAGCCCTTAAAGTAATTTTCTAAACCAGCTCAACTTCCTCTGCTTCTCCATCCCAAAGGTGACATAGAAGCCTTCCAATCTCTAATGTAAACACAGAGTAAGTAATCTGGGAGGGGGTGCAGGGTGACCTGAGACTTCTGTGCTTCTGCTGTAAACATGAACTGTCTGCAGCTACAGACAGCTTGTTATGTCTGAGGATTTTTTTATGGACCTACTGCCAGGGTAAAAAAAACAAAAACCGGAACAGGCTGCAGTACTCACCTTACATCCAAAATTGTCCCCAAAGTACTTCTATTGTGCTACAAGATGCCCTTAGCTGCCCATACAGATGCCCAGCTCCATTCAACTGAGGAAGGGGGAAGTTTTGTGAGCAATTGCGGTGCGTTCCAGCAGCTACTGCTCTGGAACGCACCGCAATTAATGTGGACAAGCCCTAACAAGTCTTGTCCCTCTCCTAGCCTGTGATTGGAGAAGAAGCAGGCCAATGAACACATCTCTATGTCACTAAGTGATATTACTTGCACTGCGACACACCTGATCCTTGTGCTTCTTCTCCTCCCCCCGGTCTGAGCTCTGCTGTACAAAGACTGCAAGAGACTGATATCAAGTCAAATGCAGGTACTTACACTACTTGTATTTTAAAAAATACATTTCATGATGATTCATTATAACAGAGGCATTGATTTTTGTCTTTTCTATCTGCTTGGATTTCAGCTTTGAGCATCACAATATATCCCACAACCATCTCACATTAAAAATACATCAATGCCGCTCCTTTCCAAACAGACATTTTAAATGATTTAGAGCAAAGTAAAAGGCTGCAAGATCATATGGAAAAACTGATGCAGGATTTATGATGCACAGGTACTAGAATACATGTTTTCACATGAGCCTATGCTATAACCGGCACCAGGCAACACAATATTCTCTCTTTGCGGCTTTCATTTATCAGCGGGCGGCGCGGGGGAGTGCCATTACATATTTAAAGTTGTTATTTTTATTCATAGGTTTGCCCACAGGTATTCTATTATAGCAAAGCCATAACAGCCATGAGACTGCTATGAGGACTGATAAAGAAGGGTATCAATTACAAAGAGAAAAACATCCCTTGAAGCCTCCTAATATTTGGCTATAATTATTTATCTAAGTGGAACATCATTTGACATGTAAGGGTCACCATACACGTTACAATCTGACCATGCAATCTTTTAGAGTTATCAAAACGTTGTAATACTTACCTACTCTATCCAATCAATCTTTATCCATTCAGACAGGCTCTTGTAGTATAGTTGTTGGTAGATCTATAGGACATTGTACAATCAGATTGTAAAGTGTGTGGTAAGCTTTAGACAGATTCCACTTAGTTAGACAACATACTACCCATGGTGTCCTGATGGATGTAACTGTTTGGCCTGCATGGACAAATCTGAGGTTTTGGTTTGATTTGTGGCCCTTCTTGTTATACAGCATACCATAACTGATTGGGTATGAATCAGAAAAAAGCCTCAAGTCCCCTTATTCACTAAGCATTAATGTATTGTTTTATGTGAGCAAAATGTAGTGTAAAGGGTGGCCACAAACACACTAGCAGAGGGTATAGGGTCCTGGACTGCAAGCGAGCTGTTTTTCTAATACAAGTAGAGTAATTTAAAGCAGAACATCAGTTAAAAAGTTTGCTAACCCTTGCAGTGGGGCTACCCACACACTGGAAGGGTTAACTGTTTTTGCCTAGGTAAAAAAAAGTTATACTAACCCAATCCTCTGAGCCGGCCAGCTTTTAGGCTAGCCAAACACTGCTCTATTTTTCTCGTTCAACCCGCGGGCTAAACGAAAAAATAGAGCAGAGTCCTCCATCAAATGTGTCAATCGAGGAATCTCCACAGTTTGCATTGTATTCTAACAGCGGCCACCAGCCACTGTCAGAAAACCCAAACAGAACTGACAGCTTATTGGCTGCCGGCTCTGGTCGGACAAAGATTTTCAGACTTGCTCCTTCGATCAGCTGATCGAGGGATGCCAGTCAAAAGGGTGCCGACAGCAACACCCACTGTGCAAATTTTGGCCGGTTCCTCAAGAACCCGGCTGAAATTCGCACAGCGTTTGGCCACCCTTAGGGCCGATTCAAACCACAAACAGTGCGTTCCAGAGTGGTCAGGATCTGGCACGCATTGTATCGCACTCCGGTCGGCTTCCTGCGTTCAGGAGTGGGAGGGGGCGTGGCGGTGCATTAAAGTCAATGGCACCACAGCCACTCCCCCAGCCCGCAGTGCAATCGCTCACACCCGAATGCGTGGCACTGGACAGAGAGCAGGCACTGATGTGCCACGCGTTCGGGTGTAGGCAATTGCACTTCAGACGAGGGGCGTGGCTGCGGTGCCACTGACTTCAATGCATCGCCACTCACCCTCCCGCCCCTAAACGCAGGGAGCTGGCTGGAGTGTGATACGGTGCATTCCAGAGCCTGACTGCTCTGGAAGGCACTGTTTGTGGTATGAACTGGCCCTTAGACCGGTCCCTGGAGAGAGGGGCAGGAGGGAGTGCTTTCACAACCGCGCAGCTCCGAGGTTCGGGTGGGCATAACTTTGTTAATTTTGACCTAGGCATAAACGGGTAGTTAACCCTTGCAGTATGGGGGTAGCCCCACTGCAAAGGTTAATAACATTTGTAGCTGGAGCTGTCCTTTAATGTGTTGGTATTTGGTAATTTGCGTTACTCTGCAGTTTAATACAATATCCTGATTGTGAATAAGATTTAGAATTATTATGTTTTATTCATATGCCACAATGTCTGACAAGCATGACATATTGATGCCATAAGAAGACTTGAATTGATAAATATCCCCCATAGGGTGAATGGTGTCACATGCAGGCTAGATCTGGTCATGCTTGAATTTAGGTTGACTCAGAATTTGAGCTCTAGGTTGCTTTGCCGGAACCATCTGGTTCCACAAACTTGATTCTTTGATTGACTTTTGTTGAAGGAGCCAGGTGGAAATGGAAAGCTGCAGTCAGTCAGCTGCAGTCACTATTCAGGTGTTCTGAGAGTGGTAGACAAAAGAAGGCAGACTAAATTATAGAAATCTATGCGTGTATGGCCAGCTTTTGGTTTCTGTCTAAGGCACAAAAAACACAAAGAACACATGGCTGAGCAACTGTTGAAATAGGAGATTGTCCATCAGTTTAAACACTTCCCCTCTAGTTTACCTTTAGGATGAAGGCTGAAGGATCAAAGGCCGTATCCAAATGAATAAGTCTAGTTTTTATGCTATGTCCTGACTTGGGCTAAAACTGCTTTTTTTTATTGAATGGCGAATAGCAACAGAAGTACATCATAGTTCACATTCTTTAGATTGATACAGTGCTGGATCTAATATCGCCAGCTGCAATGTGACAGCTGTTTGTGGAGTTTACAGTGGAAATCCAGAGCTGTTAAACCCGAAACAGAACAAGAGGAGAACCGATAAAAAAAACTTTTACGCGTGGAAAATTGCGTTTTACACAAGATATGTATGTAAGAATGGTTTAGAGAGGATGCTAAAATACAAAATAAGGACTCTGAATATTGGACCAAACAAAGAAATAGATTAAAATGATGGCCATGTGGCTTTATTTACTAAAACTGATGTATGATAATCTAGTAATTATAAATTAGCTTCCATTAGCCCCACTACAAAGGCTCCCAAGACTGATCATTAAAGAGGAACTTCACCCCCATCTGAGGATTTTTTTAAGATCCGCAGGGGATGTCGCAGGGGTTATCCACAATTAACATGTTCACATGATCAGTGGATCCAGAGTTGCCCTGCTATGATTAACCAGTCCCCTGCTGCCTGCCGGGTCCTGTGCCACCTTCTTCCTCCCTACATCATCCAGAGCCTGCCGTCTGTTCCAGATTCTTGCAGCCGCCAGGTCCATGCTCCGTGTGGAAGCTGACGCATCTTGTGATATGTGACCTTGAGATCCCAGGAGACTGCTAGTGCAAAGTATACGTCATTCTCGCCTAGGTGAACATAAAGGCCGGGTCAGGCTGGAGTATGAAATTTAAAAAAAGTAAATACAAATAAAAAGTGGGCGTTTTAGATTGCGGAGGGGTTGCAGGGATACAAGTTGTTTTTGGGAGTGATGGTCTGCTTTAACTTACAGTCTGTACTTCTCTTTGTTGGTGGTTCTGGATCCATGCCACCAAGCTGCTCATCTTTCCCTATGTCATCCGGAGCCGGCGGTCTCTTCCAGATTCTTGCAACCACCAGATCTACGCTCCTCCACCCACGGTGTGGAAGCTGACGCATCTTGAGATATGCGACGTGGGAGTACTAGGTGAACATGGAGGCAGGATGCAAGCGGGAGTATGAAATTAAAAAAAAAAAAACTTAAATAAAAATAAAAAGTGGGCTTTTCAGATTGTGGAGGGGCTGCAGGGATGCAAGTCGTTTTTGGGAGTGAGGGTCCGTTTTAACTTACTTTCTCTGGTTCTCTTTGTTGGTGGTTCTGGAGCCATGCCACCAAGCTCCTCATCCTTGTTCCTCTTGCGTTCTACATTATACATAAACAGAGAGGTTTTATTACCCCATCCCCTAATTTATCTAATGTACAGAATGGAGAAAATAGGGGGGGTTGGAGTAGTGACTCCCCTCTTCTACAATGAGACTGCAGGCCAAATAGAGGTTAAGGTGGCGTGAGACCAGCACCTGCAAGTGAATGAGAGCATAGGGTGTTAGCTAGAAGACTTCTTTAACAAGAGAAACATGATCTGCGTTTGATTGCAACGGACCGCCGCGCTGCTTTTTGACTTGTTACTGAAGCTCAACGATTTTCTTCTAGCTGAACCGTAACTGAGTTATATACACTTCTTAAGACCCCACAATTATTACACCAGGGCGAGCAGTTAAGGCCAGATTCAGGTGTGCTCTACATTGCTTATCAATTTTTAAAAGAAAGCAGATGAGACTAGAGGTATGTCAGGAAGTGAGTGA
>NW_017306435.1:1773672-1786120 GCF_000935625.1 Nanorana parkeri | reverse complement strand
GTGTGAATGGAGCCTGCACATATTTTCTGGATTCAGATCGCAGGTGTTTCTGCTGCTGTGCATTGTCCAGGAGGGCTGCATCTTCCAGCACTAAAGGTTTGTCATTGTATGTGGGGCAGGTGGATTCCTATTGTAGTCAGCCTGGACTAGGGTTCATAGTGTACAGTTAGACAGCACAGTAGGGTAAGGGTGATGGCTCTTCTACATGATACAGCTGTGGGACTACAGTGACAGCTGTCAGTGCTAATGGACTGAGTGCAAGTGTGGGTTTAGAGACAAACTCTAGACGCAGACAAAAGTTGTGTTGTTTTGTATCATGTAGTGCCAGATAGTATAATGCAACATTGTGTTCCAGAACTATAGGTAGGCTCATTGTTGGGACTATAACATGTATTTTATATGTACTTCTATTTCTACCTGTAGCAGAATTGTATGATGAAGGTATATAAGAAAACCTTAAAGCTTGTATATTTAATATGTTGGCAGATCATGAATATCACCTATACTCCAAGATTTCTACCTGTAGCAGAATTGTATGATGAAGGTATATAAAGAATCCTCAAAGCTTGTATATTTCCATAAGTTAGCCGATAACGAATATCACCTATACTCCAAACTTTCTACCTGTAGCAGGATTGTATGATGAAGGCATATAAGGAATCCTCAAGGCTTTTATATTTAATAAGTTAGCAGATCATGAATATCACCTAACTCCAAACTTTCTACCTGTAGCAGACTTATATATTGGATCTAAGGAATCCTCAAAGCTTACATTTTTAATAAATTAGCAGATAATACTCCAAACTTTCTACTTGTAGCAGAATTGAATGACAAAGGGATCTAAGGGATTCTCAAAGCTTGCATTCATAATAAGTTAGACAATAAGGGATATCTAAAGTCCACACTTTCTCCCTGTAGCAGTATTGTATGATGAAGGAATCTAAGGAATTATGAAAGCCTCATTGTTAATAGGTTTGCCAATAAGGGATATCACCTATACTCCAAACTTTCTACCTGTAGAATTGACAAAGCTTGGATCAAAGGGTTATTATACACATTTTAACCTGAACATACAATCAACTTTGGATTTACCAAAACTCTGTAATATGGGGCCCTACCTAACCTATCCAACCAAACTGTATGCAATCAGGCAGACAATATATACATGTTGGCAGATCTAAAGGAGATTGTACAATCAGATTGTAACATATGTGGTGGACTTTAGGAATCCCCAACTTTAAAAAGTTGTTAGCCAATTACAGATATCACCATAATCAAAGCTTTCTACCTGTAGCAGAATTGTATAAAGCCTGAGGAAGGGATCTAAGGAACACCTGAAGCTTACATCATTAATATGCTAGCTGATAATGAATACCCCTTAGAGCCCATCCATACCAAGGAGACCACATGTCAGCTCGCTTTTTTATTGCTGATGAAGCAATCTAAGGAATCCATGAAGTTTACATCATTAATAAGTTAGCCTATAACGGATATCACTTTAACTCCAAACTTCCTACCTGCAGCAGACAACACATATGTAATGGAGGTGTCATATGATTTATAATGTCTGTTGAGAAATAATGGAAACAAAGTCTTTCAAGGGAATCTGTTCCGGAAACAAAGACAGAGCGCTCAGAATCATGGTAGTTCATTAATTAGCTTAAAGTACATGTTTGTGCTGAGTCTGAAAGAAAGTGTATTAATAGTTACAACATTGTTCAGTATTCACCCTGGGCACATCCTTATTGAATAATGAGCTCCAAAGAGAATTTTTGTTACTGTGTATGAGATTTAAAGAAAGGAGCAGAGGCTGTGATTTTTCCACTGCTGGCTACTCAGCAACGCCGGACATAGGGATTTCTGCTATATTGCAATCTTCAGAATCATGGCCAGTCTGTAATAGCTACAGCTTGGTGCAGTGATAAGACATGACAGACCATAAAAAGGAAAGATGCCCACAGACTTTGCAGCTATACTGTCATGGAATCTTAGGGTCTTGCTTGTAATGGATATTATGAGGATTTAATTAGTGTGCTATGTTTAGTTATTGAAGAACATAGTACTTCCTTGATTTTTGTACTTTTTTATTTGCAGGTTCACGGTTTAAAATGTTACTGTAATCCAATAACATCCTGTGGGTAAGGGGGGTCGTTGATGAATCTGCTTTTTCCGCACCTAGGTGTTTCATCACAACATTCAACATGAAGAATCCCATTATTTGCAATGTTGCCTGCTCACGCCTTAGTGTTGTCTCACCTGTCCCTGGTAGCTTTAGGCTATCTTCACACTATGTCCAGACCAGATCTGGAGCAGATCTGCAAACACAGTGTAGTGTGTTTTTGACGCATTTTTTTTAGCTTAAAATTGTCTTCCAGGTGCCGTCCAGTGTGTTTGCTTGCGTTTTGATGCATTTACATGTGCTCTAGTGCATTCCGGACCAGAGAAAATGAGACAAGCAGTATTTTTGTTGTCTTGACCGGAACGTACTGCGCTGGTGTGAACAGAGCCCAGAAATACCATAGGGATATATTGGCTTTTTTGGTCCGGGAACAAACTGTTCTGGTCTGGACATGGTGTGAACAAGCCCTGAAGCTGGAAAAAGTACAGGAGCTTCTTAACAGGCACATTGTTGGCATAGAATTCAATGGGAGCGCTTGAAAAATGCGCATAATGTTCGTTTTTAAGTGATTTTGTGCCTAAAAAACATCTCCCCCTCCTAGTAACTAACTTTCTTTTGGCTAAAACAAAAAGCCTGAAAATGCCTGAAGAATGAATGCAAAAACCCCCAGAAAAAATTGCTTCAAAATCTTCATTCACTCTCCAGTTCCAAATGATATAATGTTATCCTATTTATATAACTGCGACTGGCCAAAGGCGGTGAGTAATGAGACATTTGCCTGCACTGCTCGGACTGACCACAATCCTTAGAGACATTTAACCAGCATTTTTAGGCAGGGCTCCTATAGGTATCACTTCCTTCCCGATTCTTCATAGAGAAGGGACATTTTATATATTAGAAAATAGCTGCTTCCATTAATAAGTACTTTCTCTGGTCAGAAACATTAGTTTTACCCAGCTACCCTACATAGCCAGGTTCATCCGGTTCAGATCCCATCCAAGACGTACTTGAACGCATTAGAATCGGGTCATGTGGGGCCTCCATAGTAAACCCATATTATACATTCTGTGATAACAATGAAACAAAGTGCATTGTAACTTAATTGTGGCAATAACGTTTACAAGTCTGTGTTATTATACTTCCTATTCAGCTGTGTTATATATTAACTGCTCCAAGTTGTCTTGTGTATTAACATGTTATGATACATTATCTCTAGCTGTTATGCTAGCGGCTTTCTACAGATAAGTAGAGCAATGGTGGAAAACACGTAGTATTCATGTATTACCCAACATTCTACTAAAACTGGTCATACAATGGGAGGTCTGTCTGTTTATAAATATCATATTGTAAAGAGATTCCCAATTCATCCGACAGGTGCAGTCAATGGTCTGCTGGTCCCTCTATGTTCAATGCAGCACAATGCTGGTATATTTGGGCTATATCAGCAAATAGTAACCTAAGAATTTTGTGCATGGGGTATAAGGCAGTCTGTTTATGTCAATGGTTTCTCTATACATATCAGTCACACCATAGAAGCCGCATGATAAAGCGAATGATGCCGCAAAGTGTGTTTAAGTACCATTAACAGTGAATGGCACCGCAGTGCATCTTAAGTGACATGCGTTTTTGTGAGCTGCAAAAACGTACGCTTACACACAGGTTTCCGCAGTGCACAGATGTGAACGGGGACTTACAAAGAATAAGCCACAATAAGCCACAATTTGCCCAAGATCATTAATTTATGATACTTTGTTGCAATTGCTGTACTCGCAGGAACTTGAGTTTTTCCCATATAAACTAAAAGCTCCCGTTCACATCTAAATGCTGTGACAACGCGTGCAAAGAAGTGTATTTCGCACACATTGCCACAGCGCATCACATATGTCACTTTGCAAGATGTACTGCAGTGCCTTTCATTGTTAATTGCACCCCAACACACTGTGCATGCACCTTTTAAAAATAATTCAATGCACCACCACGCATGGTAATAAGTTACCATATATTGTGGTGTGCTGCAACAGGTGTGCATTGGGGTGCCATTCAGTATGAATGGCACCATTGGAAACCTTTGTCATGGGCTGTGGAAAGTGCACAATTTTGCATACGTTCTTACAGCGCACAGATGTGAATGGAGTCTAAGGCTGCATTCACACGGGCAATTTGGCATTCATGTGCCAAGAACCTATGGATTCCTGCGGCAGGAATGCCTGGTGTCTCCGTTCTGATGTGGCCGCTGTACCCATTGAAGTAAATGACAGCGTGACATCAGCCACATCTGTCCATGGCAGTCCACATTAAATCATACGTAGTACAGTTACATGTGGTTTGGGATACATGATTGTCCCTGGATGCATCCATCCTGCATCCAGGGACAATCATTTATCCCAAAGCTCATATAGTGAGAACAGTGCCTGCATCTGAACTGGAACACCTGGCATTCCTGCCACCGGTATCTGTAGGTTGTTTGTGCAGGAATCCCAGAATGCGGCATGTGTTCCCATGTGAATGGGGCCTAATTTTTCATATTGTGTGATAATCTCTCTATGACAACGGTAAAGCTAGGCTTTCACTATATATTTATGATATAAGGTATATAGGAGAACATTGTGCACAACCAAGTTGACATATTCTTTGCAGAATCCAAGCACAAAGCAGTATTAAGCATTTCAACTCCATGCATCCTTTCTATGCAGAAGTGGTGACTTTAAATAAAAGGTGTCTAGACTACTGCGAAATACTCAGAAATACCATTAACGTAATTGCGATATCTACAGTGCCTGTGTTTGATATACAACACTTTGATCTTGGACCACATGTCACAGATTCACTTAAATGGAATGTAGCTTCATTAGAACCCCCCCACCACTACAACAAGTTCAGTTTACATGGCCCAGACTGCTCAGGGTAATACCCAGTCTCTGTTGCTTTGTATGCACTTTGAAATAGTGCACACGCTTTGGGCTTTCCATTGAGAATAATGGGTATCCCTTTGCACTTGTGCTGGGTTAAAGTGGAGGATGGTAAGCGTTGGGCAAGCCTGCCAGCATACAGCGGATTTAACAATTTTCTCCTATGTGATGCAATTTACAAAGTTACTTTGGTGCGGAGGGCCGAGAGTAAGAATGTGTGGACTTCTATTACATATGTATTTATCCTTTAGCCCTCGTTCACACCTGAACGTTTTGTAGCGCGTTCTACGCTTGACAAACGCTCTACAAAACGCTCAAAATATAAATCCCATTGTATTCAATGGTCTCGTTCCCACCTTGGCGTATTTCCGCCCGTCCCTAACGCGCTACAAAACGGCCCACGCCTGAAAAGGTACATGTACTACTTTGGGCCGTTTTGTTGCGCGTTTCCATTGGGATACAGCCAAGAACCCTTTCGGAAATGTGCGTTTGTCGCGCGACTTTTTTACCGCGAATCGCGGTAAAAAAACGCGCGACAGACGCGCATATGCAATACGCCTAGGTGTGAACCAGGCCTTAAGTACTGCTGATTATGTCATCAGGAGACAAAGTGCACTTGTTGTCCATTGTTATATGCTTAGTCTATATCATGGTCTAAGCTGGTGTTTAAATGTGTATATAAAGCCAAAACAATGTAGTTAGGCTTTGGTGGGAAAGAGGTAAATCAGGTTTCCGTGTCCCCAATGTGGAGATTCACCCTCTTCATGTCCTACGTCCAGGAATAGAGAGAAAAGCTTTCAATGGGGACACTTGTTTCAGTGAAAGCAGACTAAGAGGGGATTTCTCTTATTTTGGAGAGATGTCGAATGTTGTGTCTCTGGGGTAGGAAATGATGGGAAAGTTTTCTGCTGGGCACAGCAAAAAAAACAAAAAACCTGACAGGAGTTTTAACCATTCCGGCACTGTATCCAGCACTTGAATACACTTTAAAATGACCAGAAATGTGGCCTTAAATAATTCAACAAAACATTCTGTAAGTATGAGATTCAAATATCATCATTCATAATACATATACAGGGAGCTCTGTGTACCGGTGCTTTAAATAGCCTAAAACTTGGTATACCAAAGTGTGATGGAAGGCAAAGTGATTTGAAGGTCCTCAGTGTGCACTCTAAACATCCAGTTGAGTGCTGGATCTTCACAAGATTCTGTGAACACAGGCTCACCACATTTCACACTTAATACATAGGACCCACAGTAAAGGTGCCCATACACTGCTCGATTCTCGTACGAGAATCGGGTGAAATCCCGCGATCGTACGAGAATCGAGCAGTGTGAACTAAGACGTGCGACCGTTTCTACTGTAAGGTCGCACGTCTTTTGTCGAGCCAACATGCTCGAAAACCCGCCGAGAATCGTACGATTCTCGGCGGGTTTCTAGCCTGCTCGTCCGATAGCTGTGGAACGGGCCGGTGTGCGCACTCGCACACTGCCCGTTCTGCATTGCCGTCATCGGAAGCCTTTGCCGTCATCGGAAATCGGGCTTTCGATGATCGCAAGTACGATCTGCCCGTCCAAGGTGGGCAGATCGTACGGGCTTTCAAGAAGCATACGACCATCGCAAGACAAAAGTAAGGTGTATGGGTAGCTTTAGAGAAACCTCTAATCAAGTTCCTTTGGAGCAAAAGGTGGAGGAGGGGTTAGGTAAGTACTGCAGAGGAGGGAATTCTACTTTGGGAGCCCAAAAGGGGGATAGGAGGGCAAGCTATTATAGTGATTTTCAAGGGGTTTGCTAGATCTATGATTGTGGCCATCAGTCCTCTCAAAAATAATGATAAACAAAATGAACAGCAACAACAATAGTAGCTTTAGTTATCTTTATTAAAGACTCTTCAATGGATCTGTTTAGTAATCATGTACTGTCATTTAGGTCATTATGAGTCAACAAGTACAGAAAGTCATCTTTTGCACATATCATAAAAACAAAACTAAAACGGATTACAGTGATAGGGTACCATGACGCTAGCATGGGAGGCATCTTCTCCTAACAATAAGAGCAGCCTAGTCCTGGTAAAAGAAAAAAACCTGTTACCTCGCAGTAGCTGGGTCTGGGTTTGAGTTAAAAGCAATGACAAGCCCTTTGTAATTCCTCAATCAAAGCACATTAATTGACTTCTGCCTAGATTAACTCTTTGGTTTGAATGCATAGGGAAAAATGGAAGAGATTGTAAGTTCTCCAGGGGCAGGAATGTAAGACCCTTTAGCAGGGCGGTGTTGCTGGGAAAAAGGGCTCCCACTCCAGACTCTGTTTTGCTGGGGGGGGAATCTGGTAGTGGTAGGAGTTGGAGAGACATCGAAAGGAAGTCGATAAGACTAGACCTGGCATTCTAGAAAGACTGCTGGGAACTGCATAGGATTGACTTCCCCAATTGGGGAAGCAAGACTATTCCAGGAAAGCTGGGACTCACAGTAGAGAGATAGGAAATTTGTTAATCACTTACTTTGGGCGATGGGATAGTTCCATTTATTTGGTAAAATGAACTCAAGTGATGTGACAGGAGAATGTTTCTGAAGATGGCAAGGTTAAGAAAACGTTTTAAAAGCATTCATCTATTTTGAAATGAGTCTCCCTTTTTTTTCCCCCTGGAATTAGCGGTTATGCTTATAATTAAGGTACTACATACAGTATGTGCATTGGCTCGGAATGAAGTTCGGAAATTCGGATCCCGAATGCCTTTCGGGTCTAGGAGATTCAGCTTTAGTATTAATATCTGTATATGGTATTCTGTTTATTCGCAACCGATATTCGTAAACTCATCCGAAACTAACGAAATTTGGATTTCGTCCGAATCCGAAACCCAAACTGAATTGAATATCGGATCCGAATCCCGTTTTTCAAAATAACAAAATAACCGAACCAAATTTTTCCGCAGCTTACATGTCTACTTGACAGTAAAAAAGCAGTAGCAGGCTAATGTGGTTATCCCTTTGCTCCTATCAGCATGTTTCTTTTCAGCACTTTTGCATGCAACACGCCTGACTGACTCCCACTGCTTTTACACCTCCCAGTCTGAGTGTTGATGTATATATATATATTTATATATACATACTATATTGCCAAAAGTATTGGGACACCCCTCCAAATCATTGGATTCAAGTGTTCCGTGAAATTTCCTTGCTATTAAATATTCCACGGTCAACTGTTAGTGGTATTATAACAAAGTGGAAGCAACTGGGAACAACATCAACTAATCCATGAAGTGGGAGGCCATGTATAAATGACAGAGCGAGGTCAGTGCATGCTGAATGCACAGTGCGCAGAAGTCACCAATTGTCTGCAGAGTCAATAGCTACAGACCTCCAAACTTCGTGTGGCCTTCAGATTGGCACAACAGTGCGTAGAGAGCTTCATGGAATGGGTTTCCATGGCCGAGCAGCTGCATCCAAGCCTTACATCACCAAATGCAATACAAAGCGTCGGATGCAGTGGTGTAAAGCACGCCGCCACTGGACTCTAGAGAAGTGGAGATGTGTTCTCTGGAGTGACGAATCATGCTTCTCTGTATAGCAATCCGATGGATGTGTCTGGGATTGGTGGTTGCCAGGAGAACGGTACTTGCCTGGCTGCAGTGTGCCAAATGTAAGGTTTGGTGGAAGGGGGATTATGTGGCGGAGTGCATTTGGCATCACTCCGTCTGTGACAGGAGCCGACGCTATAGATGAAGGATCGGCTTATGCGGCTTTGCTCCCTCCGGCGCCGCCTCGCTTCCTCTAACACTGGCTTCATTGGCACTGCTGATTCTCTCCCACAGATCTTCAAGTTCCCCCTGTTTCGTTCAGTCTACGTGCTTTCGACAGCTCACCCAGGCCAGCCAATGTCAGAATTGTATCCGATTCATGTGAACAGTGTATCGCCAGCTTTACACTAGTTGCATCAGAAAAAAAAGATCTACCAATGAGTGTCTAGCTGCATTCCTATCTTTTATCCCTATCCAGAGTTTAATTTTAAAAGGACACTATTCGGATTAAAGGGTAAGGCCGATGGGTACAACAAAAAGACCTGCCAGCATACAGCAATTTCTTGGCGTTTTCCCTTGCCTAAGTCTATGGCAATAGTGAGGAATACATGAGCGTGTTCATTATACTCCCTGATGATGATGCAAAATGATCATAATGTTTGGAAAAATGCATTACAGTCACATGGATAAATTAAAGATCCTTATCCTTGTGCCAAAGCTTTTTGGATTGAACCTAATGACTTACAATGCCCATGCAATAATGTACACTGATGCCAGGCATATTCAAGTGCTCCTGGTATGAAAGGCAGTCATTTGAGAACATTAGAAACAAGGCACTGAAGGGTGATCTGCTAGTTTCTACCAATATAGCTAGTCGACAGGAAGATCCCCAGACATGAAGTAAGCCCCATTTACTGGAAGTTTGCTCAGCAATGTTCCTGCTTCATAACAAAGAGTAAGTCTCTCTTCTGTTACTTTGCCAGCTGGCTGTGTACAGCATAGCTCCCAACTTTCTGAAATGACAAAGAGGGACACCTTCCAGCACAATGTATTTAGGCAAAGGACAACATCCCTTCCATGACCCCTGTTATGCAAACCATTAAGAATATATATGCGAAAAATGATTGGTGAAACTCAAGACCTACCAATACCTTAGATGTAGCAATTGATCGATAAACTGATGGAGCATTTGGCTCTCTTTGGAATAAGCTATACAAGTGACATGCAATAGGATGTAGTAGCAATCAATCACAAAGGATTGAAACATTGTTTAATGACCATTACATGCTACATGCATAGTTTGCACAATAGACACTACTGCTTCCATCTACTACTAGCAATTAATTGCTAGCATTTTTAGCACTGCAATCAAGCTATTAAACATCTCCCATGTGGTGCTAATGATTCCTATTTCACAAATGATCCTTTGGCCGCCATCTTGTCTGCCACTTTTCACTGACACCAGATATCTAAAAACAGGCAGATTAGGCTGTTATTTCATGTCTGTGGACCCTTTTTGTTTGATTTCCAGAGATTTTGTCCTCTGAGAACCCTGGTAAAATAATTATTAACCCTTGCAGTGGGGCTACACTGCAAGGATTAACTAAATTGTTTTGTGTCTAGGGAGGAAAATAAAAAAAGTTATACTCATCCAATCCTCCAAGCCGGCTTGCTCTTAGACCAGACCTTCCAGCTTCTCTCCCCCTCCGCTACAGCCGTCTAAGGTCCGTGAGTCATCACATTCTATACACAGTGTATAGGACGTGAAGATGTTGAGGGACATACTATCGCTGCAGCATAGGAGAGAGGCTCAAGGGAGTGCAGACAAAGCCGGCCGTCTCAGATGATCGCGTTAGTATAACTTTATTTTACTATAAAGTTAGTATAACTTTATTTTACTGCCTAGACCAAAACAAGCAGTTAACCCTTGAAGTGCGAGGGTAGCTCCCCTGCAAGGGTTAATAATTGTTTTCCCCAGAGTTCTTCTTTAAACCTGCTTTCATAGTTGTTATTTCTTTAACATCTTATTTCTTACTTTGGGGCTCATTCATGAAATCAATGGGAAACAACTCCAATTTTGTACTCATTTTTGTACTCATTTTTGTTTTCTTTAGATTTTTCTAGATTTCATGAATCAGCCCCCTTGATTTAAATATACAGCTCATAGTAATTTCTTTTACGTTTCTCATCTTTCATTGCATTGCAACCATTATTTTCAGTTTTGTCAACTTTTTCATAGCTACATCTGTTTCTTTAAGCAATGCAAATTCCACATCTTCCCCATTCTCTGCCTCTGATGGCCTCTCACCCCAACATTCAGTGTTGGAAAGAATTATGACTCATATTATTAAAAGCTTGGCACTATGTTCACCCCATGAGTAAGAGGGATCTGAATGGATAGTAAGGGGTGTGCTCAGTGGGTGGTGATAAATGGGGGTAATATAAAGGTTTCTCATAAATTCACATATGTACAACCGTTTAGTGCCCCATCAACCACCAACAAATCACTGGCAATTAAGAATGTGTGCTGAGAAGTTTAATAAGGCACCTTCAAATGTGCTACATCAGGCAAATATTACCTGAATAAAAAGTAATGACATTCCTGACAGAAGCCAAGCTGAAATTGGATTTGTAAAAAATACTGTGACACTCCACTTTTGGTAAAACAAACTTTCACTGTAAATAAGTACATATCTGTAACACAATTTGCAGGATTTCTAGAATTTACAGATTGGCTACTAGTTACAGAATAAAATGCCCACTCGTGCTTGATCACAATGTAAGCCATAATGCCCTTTTCTTTTTTATTTAATATATATTAGGAAGCTATAATTAGATTCCCTATCCTACACAGGGCATAATAACAATGCTGTCCTTCTGTTTACAGTGGTTTACTTATACTGTGGACAGATCATTCACTTAAATTAAGGCAAAGAGGCAAGTCAAAATCCTTAACACTGTGACTCCAGCACAATGCCTCCTGAGATAAAACGTATACCTTGCCTCAAGGAAGGTATGGCTGGGTCTCCGTCTTACCACATGGTTTGAGAAAACCTTTAAGTTGACCAAACATATGAAAGTATGATCACTTAACTTTGGGTGGAAGCAGTTGTAATTTCATGTACAGATACTCCTCACTTAACGATTGAATTCCGTTCCTAGACTAGGTGAATAAGTAAATTGGTCACTAAGCGAAGAAAAGAGGAAATCAACTCTAATATACTGTACAGTGTACAATGCCAACCATTTGGAGAGCTGGTCATAAGTCCCAACGCTTGATTACTTAGGTTTGCATACTGTAAATACCCAAATTCTTCTTCTGGTCATAAGTCTGAACGAAGAGTTAGACCAGGGGTCTCAAACTCAATTTACTCGAAGGCCACTGGACAACATTTTTAGTCCTGTGGGAGCCGCTACTATGTACAGTACCAGTGTTAATGTCTGCACAAGTTACAAGTGGCAACTGTCACCCATGCAAGTTAATGATCAGGTGACAGCTGTTGCATGTAAACGCCTACACACCGCATGTAATCATATGTGATACGATTACTTGCAGTTACAAAAACAATCACTATCCCCGGATACACGATTGTGTATCCGGGGATAGTGATTAATTCCTAACTGCATGTAATCCTTTCACATATGATTACATGCGGTGTGCAGGCGTTTACATGCAGCAGCTGTCACCCGATCATTAACTTGAATGGGTAACAGTTGCTGCATGTAAATGCCAGATTAGGGATCCCTGTGCAGGAAGACGCACATTTATGACACAGGAATCTCCAATCGCACCTAAAATATAGGTGTGAATGGGGCCTAATATACACACACACAGAAAGATACAACCCCCCCTTACTAATACACCCTCCACCCCCGCACAAGCAAAATAATACACTCCCCCT
>NW_017306435.1:1712193-1773474 GCF_000935625.1 Nanorana parkeri | reverse complement strand
GCACACATATAATAAACTGCCCCCAGCACAAATAATAGTAAACTTCCCCCCTCCCTCCCAAGCTCCCAGCACACAAATATGATACATCGCCACCAGCACAAATAATAGTAAACTTCACAGCTCCCTCCTTTCCTTCCAAGCCCCTCACCTGCTTGCATCTTTGCAGGGAGGAGGCACCTCATTCCCTGGTGATCTAGTGGTGATTAGTAAGGTCTGCACTAGACCTTACTAATCGCCAGGGAATGATGTGTATCGTTCGGCCAGAGCTGACAGGAACAGAGATGCAGACCCTGTAGCTGCTCCCACAAGTCAGGCATGCAGTCCATGACCATGTGTCTGACTTGTCAGCTGGCGGTACTAGTCAGACACATGACCATGTGTCTGACTAGTACCGGCTTGCGGGCCGGAGTTGGCCTGCTGGCCGGTACTTTGGGATCCCTGTGTTAGACAAATGCTCATAACATATCAGTTATCAGGAGGACCAAAATATGTCCTGATGCCAATTTTTAAGGCCAAATTTATTTGGCATTCTGACAATTTGTTTCTTTTAAGTCGCTCAAATCAAATCGCCCTATAATGTCTATGCCATTTTAGACCTAACTAAGGACCTGCATCAGCAGGCTTTGGGCTTGTATCAATTTTAGACACTCGTGACATCATTTCAAATTCATTTACAGAACATTTGTCCTGCAGTTGACCTCCTTTTAAACTGCATTTGAGCTATTTGAAGTGGATTTTGCTTATATGAGAATGCAAAACCTGTCTGACATGAACGAAAGCCTATTAACTCAGACCATAACGGGGGCCATATGGCCATATAGGTGTCTATTTCTTTGCTTCACTATATGGAACTAGGCACAAGGTTTGTAGTTTTGAGTGCAAATAAGGAAAAGCAATAAAGAAACTAACATATAGCTGTAAACAAAATACTTATTGGTCACATGGATGTAATTGCTTCTATAGGAAAGTGAGCAGACATAAATACACATGCATTGGAGTTAGATAAGGCAAATGTCAGGCTATGTCATGTTTACCCTGGTGTTCAAGGTAGGTGCTAATCTTTGAGCAGTAATAAATCACCAAGTTGTAAGTAATGGTATAACAGTGAAATCCAGATATGGTTTTTCTGATCTACAAAGTTATTTTTAGCCTATCACTATAATAATCATCACTCACATGAAGTCAAGGGTATTATAAATTAGTACTAATATTACTTATGAAAGGGACAGCATTATTTTTGATAGGTAAAATTGGATTAAATGTCTCAAAAGTTGAGTTGATTTGGAGTTAGGATACATGATAGAACTGAGGTAATTTATTATAGAACATAATATTGTTCCTTTATCCTCTTTTATCTAGATCTACCTTGTATGGTGAATTTAGAAACTCTTGTGATATTATTCATCTCCTACTGTGCATTCTTGTACTTTGGTGTACAATGGGACGCCTAGTCTCTCTATTCTCGCTGTGTTGCACTTGCTGATATATTTCTCCCTTGGCACTTTCTGACCCTAAGGGAATGTCTGTAATCCTCTACACAAAAGGATGCTGTGCAGTGGTCAGCTGAGTGTGGGTATATAAGAAAGGGTCTTTCTTTTTGCTGTACAGGAGCAGTAGGCAGAATTATGACAACACAAGAGGCAAGTCCAGATCCTGGACAGGATGACTTGTTATCGTATGATGACTGGTACATTGATGAGCCACAAGGACCAGTCGTGCCCCCTCATGAGTAAGTGAACAGCTGTATTAATAACTTCTAGACTATATGCAAGTGATGTATAGTATGGTATTACTCACAGGTTTATTTTTTGTTTTTTCTTTATGCAGGATCATTATACCATGTTTCCCAACCATGTCAGATGAACTCTATCACCTTATCATAGCCCCTGTTTCAGTGAGTTCTGCTATAACCACTGTGTGCTGAGCCCCCATAATTGTAATATATAACAAATCAATTAAGGTCATGGTACTAATAACTTGCATGTAACTTGAAGAAATGACTGGTAATTACTGGTTCCTACCTCTTACTTCTCTAATCTGTTACTAACTTCATAATCTATCACTAACATACACTTTTTTACATTACTGCTCCATTGTAATTTGTACAATAATTTGAAATCATTTGAACAATGAATACAGCAATGACTTGCTCATATGAAATACCTTTATAAAATACATGTGTTGGTTTAGGCTTATTGAAGAACTTACTTAATTAACATAACTAGAAAAATTTATTGAAAACAGAACTGCTACATGCATGCACTGGCAGAGTGTTTGTGTAAGCACAACCTATTAAGCTACAGTGACCCAGGGCTATGCTCTTATAATTTCTAACACCAAACAGCTAATTCTCACATAAGGTCTGGCCATAGCTGCCAACATGTTATAATAATTTCCAGGTACTCTTGCATATGAAGCGGTGTACCTTAGTTACCTTCGATTTCCCTTTGTAAGGTCACTGCACACTACAGTCATCACGGCATATCTCGAAACTGAATAACATTAGAGACCTTCCACCAGGGCCCACTCAAAAGTACCAAATAATCTGCATTTGGACTTCTCTCTACCGTTCTGATTCAAATGACTTAGACTTCTTCAACTAACTCTAATGAAGGCTTTGACGAGATATCTTGTTATTTTAAATGCAAACCTGTACTTTAAGGCCTCATTCACACATTAGAGGTTCTTATGCATGGAACCGCGTAAAACACAAAAAGGAATATATTACAATATACCTTGTTCACACCTGTGCGACGTCCACGTGGCATGATACCGCGTACTGAGCCAAAAATCCAAGCGTGATATTCTGGGCAGATACCGTTTGTTCCCGCAATAGTAGTAGCTGCAAACATGCGGAACCCACCCATATATTAAAAAGTGCGCGTTTCCGGAAAACCGTGCTGATTTTACAACCACTATGTGTGAATGGGGCCTAAGTGAATGTAAGCCCTACATTTAATTTTCGGTAAGCTTGGTATCATGCCTCACTATACACAGTTGTCCTAAACAATCATTTTGTGAATCGGTTGCAAGATTTCATAACTAGTAAGCCAGCCAGAAACAGCACTTCCTGTTGCAGTCTGACAGCACTAAGCCACTGCCTCTCAAATAGCAGCAACGTTAACAGCCTGCCACATGTACTTCTTCAGTTGACTGTTGGGCTACTTATATGATAGACCTGATAAGCAGGCCAACTGCAAACTGAAGCAGTGTGCTTGGCAGGCTGACAAACTGCTGCTAATTGTGAGGCAGTGGCTTAGCGCTGTCTGCCTGTAAGAGGAGGTGCTATTACAGGCAGAATCTCCTGGTAAGACAGTTTGTAACAGATTGAGGCATGGAGCCAGACATACTGCAAAATATATTTTGAGCTTACGTACACTTTAAGAAATATGTAAGCTATAAGAGGGCCTCACCACACAGCCCTAGTTGTCTCTCCTTAACTGCTAGCTGCTTCTCCTCAACTGCTAGTTGCCTGGCAATCATGGTGATGCAGTCTACACTTTGATCACTGATCTGAAACATGTTTAAAACAAAAGTTCTGAAAAGTCTGACTTTACTGTCTGAATGCTTGTTGCAGCTCAGAGACCTAGAACATATAGAAGTCAGGCAACTAGCAGTTTAGAAGGAAGTTAGATAGGTCAAGCTATGTTTTTCTCTGTACAGGTTTCCTTTACCTATAAGGGCAGAGGACAGTTCAAAAGCAGAATATTTGTACTCAAGAAGGGCCTTGTTTTTGCATTTTAAATACTCAGAATAAGGGTGCAAGAACAAAGGCTTTTGTTTGTTTCTGTGTTGATCTTCCTCACCATACAAGTCAACATTATTGTAGAGGCAACATTTATCAGTGCAATCAGAAGCAGCTCATCTAAGAATTACCTGAAAGCGGAACTACAACCTGCTATCCTTTACAGCCAAGGAAGGTGCCATCTTGGCCTCTGTTGGGATTGCAGTTGCCATGGTGCTAAACATGTGATCATCTATGACATCAGCCATTTGGGGATTCGAAACTTTGATTGAAAACTGTAATAAGCACACTGGCAACCTTGACAGTTGGGATGCCTTAAAGGTAACTGTTTTGGGAGACATTCAATTGGCGGGTAAAGTTTCTCTTTAGAGCCAATTGCATTTGACTCAAATCTGAGTATGAATGCCATCTACACAACCCTTATATGAATAGATGCAAATTAGAGGTTTTGATGAAAAATGGTTCAGTTTCAAAGCATTTTCAATCCAAAACCTGTGACTCTCCCTGTAAAAAAGAGACAGTTGGCAGCTGTACACCTCTAAACTGTTTCATTAAAAAAACATATTGACCTGCTATTAACTTCTGAACACCATTTGCATATACCTTTTTTTTCTAGCTGTGTGCATTGCTGCTTTTATCTTTTCTGATACGACGGCGAAAACTCTGCATTTCCTGCTGTTGGGGGGTCCCCGGTGTTCTCAGGTATTAAATTAACACCAATGTCTGTCCCTGCTGTTACCCTGCTACTTGCCCGTTATTACCTGCACTACCTCACACAATTTGTGTCACCTCTAAGCCATCCTCTCCTCACTTGTTAACTTCTCCTCTGCCTAAACTGCAGCCCCTTGAACCTCCTGGAGGCTTCTGGGAGTAGCTGGGTGCCATGTGCTGTTTTTGGCTTGCTAGTGTCTTCAGTCGTCCGTTTGTTCCTGGACTCTACAACTCTCAACTTCATCACAAATAACTGGGGAACATGTGGAGGTAAATTCTCTTCAATACTATGCATAGCCATTTGAAAAAAAAAGAAATAATAGACTGTAGTCTTAACCTGAAAAGGTGTACAAAATGTATACATGTTTAGAGAAGTACTCATTAACCCTCAAAAGTGCATTGCTGTTTCCGAAGCATGGCAGGCAAAACAGAAACAACGTTCCTAAAGCAGTGCACACAAATGCAGTGCTGGTCTCTTGTGAGGCTGGAACACCCTGCTGAACAGGAGAGTATTTGGGCTAAGAGGCAGGGAGCATTTGCCGCCTGGGCTAGTACTAGTAAGATATGTAGGGCTGGTTGCCCTGTGTGGTGAAATATCTTTATCCAGACATTCATTCGAGTGGGAGTCCTGCTGGACATTATATAGCTTCATGCTCACTGTTCAGTCCTTTGTTTACAGCACCTGGCAGAGTCAAGTCTTCCAGCATTGACTTTGCTGCTCTTAGATGTCTTATGGCCAAATGCTAAAAAAGCTGATGCACCAATTACTGAGGCACTATGGCACACAAATCTGCCCCTACCATGAAGGGGCCCCTTGGTTCTGTTTGCCCCCAAGAGAAAGTTCCCCTGTCCTCCCATGCTGCTGAGGTCCCATATTTTCCCCTGAGGCAACCAACACATTTGTTGTTCTCTAATCAATATACAGAAATGCTGTGCCATTTTCTGATTAGTAATTATTATTATTATTATTATTATTATTATATCTACCTACTGTAATCATTAGATTAAACATTAGCCTTATTTTTTTTAATTCAAACTGTTTTTTTTCATTTTATGTTGTAATTTATAGCCTGATAATTCCTGAACACTAAAGTAATGGCTTTAGGGGTAATATTTGATACCTATGATATCTATATTTTTCATCATATTACAGAACTTTGGAGAATCCTCGCTTTGTTCTATTACCCTGCAGTGTACTACCCTCTTCTAGCATGTAACAGACTTGAAGGTCCCAAGGCTCAAAAGGCTGTAGGGTACAGTGTGGGCACCATCCTCTCCTGGATGCATTGTGGAGCATTAATATGGCAGAAGGCAGAATGCCCACAATCACCACAGGTAAGACAAATACATGGAATTCTATGTTTTTGGGTGGATCTTTTCTGTTTGCTGGGACATTTGAACAAAAAAGGGGGTGCCACTGCTGATAGTAGAGTAGAGCTGATAGTAACTCTCTTCTGTGAGGTGTCAAACCTTCTTTAATGGGCTCCTCCCACACAAGAAAAGGTCCCCTGGATCATAATAGGTTATCACGTACCTGGTGGAGGACCGATTAGCTGAGGAGGCCTCCCTTGCGGCTCTTACTTACTTACTCACTTACTTACTTACTCACTTACTTACTTACTTACTTACTTACTCTTACTTACTGCATCTCACACCCCTGGATGTGGAAACAGGGAACGAGTTGACAGAGAGAAGCACGGGTGCCAAAGTGTTCAGACACGGTGCTGGGTAGAAGTCTGGCAACTGGATCCCTAGAAGGATGAGCAGGGCTGGTGCACAGCTGTGATGTCAGCGAGGTTTGAAGCAGAAACTGGAGCGAGGTCAAACAAGCCTGGGGTCAAGCCAGATGGTCAGCACAGTACAGAAGGAGCAGGCAGCAATCAGAGTCCAGATAACAAGCAGAGGTCAGGGGCAGGCAGCAATCAGTCGAAGTCAGCAGCAATCCGGGTCGAGGTAACAGGCAACAGATCAGCAGGAACACAAGCTGAAAGACCATTCAGTACTGACCCATTAGGCCAGCTGGTTTAAATAGGAACATCTATTAGAGGGCCGTGAGTCATTTCCTGTGCGCCACTGTGTCACTTCCTGTGCGCCACAGTCTGGTTTGCGCGCATCCATGCTAACGCATGTTTTCTGGCAACCCGGAAGACTGGGACCCGCGCATGCATAATAGCTCGCAAGCTTTCGGTTATGGCCTTACAATAGGGGGTTGCAAATAGCTGGCTATTGCACCCGCCTACTGCTGCTGTCAATCAGCAGAGGTGGACCTGATGGAGAACTTCAGGTCCACCTCGACTGCTGTCAATCAGCAGAGGTGGACCTGATGGAGAACTTCAGGTCCACCTCGACTGATTGATAGCAGCAGTAGGCGGATGCAATAGCCAGCCTACTATTGGCTATTCCAATTTGAAATGGCCAATAGCAGCCTAGCTATTCATTCCTATGCTATTTGTTGTTTTTTTATTTCTTTACTCTGATGGCAACCTGCGGCAGCTGTCAAAATGATAGAAAAAAAAACATAGCAGGGGATTCAGCAGATAACTGGGAGCTAATGCTAATGCTGTGATCTGATATCACGGGGGCTCCACCGAGTTCTCAGTGTGTAATGGCAGTTCAGCATCCCCTGGTTACCTGGTAACCAGGGGATGCTGAACTGTCATCATTACAATGAGAGCTTAGCAGAGCCGGCTTTGATATAACCGCCGGCTCCGCCGAGCTCTCATTGTAATGACAGCTGGTCCCGGCCAATAGAAAACAGTTGGGCAGAGCTGGCTGTCACTGTTAGCTCCGCCCAATCATTTTCTATTTAAAAAAAAACAGTTTTTCTATTCTGCTCGGTACCACGGAGGTACCGAGCAGAATAGCCGAGCCGAATGCCCCTGGGCGGCATTCGGCTATTCACTCACTGCTGTTCGGCCTCTACGAGAATATGCCGAACAGCAGCGAGTACCCTACCGGAGATTTGGCTCTGCCGAAGCAAGTTGATGTACGACTGATTTCAGCTGATATACGGCTGACATCAGCTGTACAAGCCTGAAGTGAACAGGGTGAACAGGGTTCGGCTCACTTCACTTCGGTCGGTTATTCACACGGCTGCCTTTGGCAGCTTTGTGAATAACCCTCTAAGTGTTTTGTCAAGGATGTCTATGCATGCTAAAAGCATTTTTAACATCTAACATGTATTACTGATCATTTGTTTAATTCTGGCTGTAGTCATGGACCGTTAACTCTCTCACTCTCCTCCTGTCTCTGTGTAAATCCAAATACTCGTATAACAGTAATATGTTGAGGAACACACTGAAGTTAATCTATTGAAAAAAAGTTGCCTGCAGCAGCCAATTTGTACTAATTGCCATGACCAAAGTATTTTAGAATTGACAGCTGGAATCTGGGAACAATACTTGCCCCATAAATCTGTCCCACTATCAGTTACAAAAATCATTCAGCACTAGCCCTTTATATGTTGGGTGGGATTTGGTGTGTTAAACCACAGTCAACATTGTGACCTACTTTTTGGGTTCTTGTAGAACCAGTCTGAGTACTTTGCTCTTCTATCATCCACTGTATTTTCAGTTGCGTTTTAACTGATGCATAATGTCAGGCCCCAAGTCTTTCTATGGCGTGGATGGAATACGTGCAGGGGGTGCTTTGTGACTCCTCTGTGTTTCCTGAGCCATAAGATCGTGTGAAATGATGGCAGCTGTTTAGTCACAGCAGATATTAAGCTGATGGAATTTCACTGTGAACCTTATAGTTAAGTGCTGTATAGACCTTTTATATGAAGAGTTGGGTGTATTCATATTACCAATTAGATTCTCAGTTTCATGCTCTGATCTATCTTAGCAGTACAAAAGAGAGAAGCTGATTGGGTGCTAGGATGGAAATGCTAATATGTCTTTAAGCAGACACTTTATGTTTTGGGAAAAGCTATTCAGTTCATGTGTGTCACAATTGACCAAGCCTAAATTTCACTCCAGTCAGAGGCTGCCCACAAAGTATCTATTTACTTTGCTGGTGGACCTGTTGCACTCAAGTGAACTGGTAAAGCGGTAAAGAAAAAAAACGTTTCTGGCGCATTTCTACCATGCAAAATGGTAGGCTCCCCACTCCCTCGGTGACTACCTTTCACCTAGTGTGATCTAATAGGGATCTCACTTTTAGGACCACTGTTGTTTATGGGCCAAAAATACCCACCACCTGTGACATTAATGACCTTATAAGGGGCAATTTAAATAAGGATAAAAATAAAGTATTATACTTCCTTATGTGGATAGTATGCAATAAGGAAAGTGTACTACGGTGTTAAAATCACAGTAGGGTGTGGGAATAGTGGATTCTTTTCCCATAAGCCCCAATGGCCATAAAATGGGATCCCCATTGAATCCCCCTACGTGACTGAATGTCAAAAAAGAAAACAAAAGGGAACAGAGCGCCACCTCCATGTGTAAAATCGTTTATTACAATAAATAAAACAAGGGATAAAAGTACTCACAAACGTTTTCATCAGGCTTTAACAACAAACGAGAGGCCACACACGGAGGTGGCGCTCTGTTCCCTTTTGTTTTCTATATTCGTGGTGGAAGCCCCAGAGCCTTGGATGAGCAGCCCCTCAAGTCTGTGTAAAAAACTGTGATAAACTGTTGAAAACTTTGAGTGTACAACAGCAAGTGGATTGTTCAGCTGGCAGCCATTAGCGCCAAGAGCTAAAGAAAACGTTTTGTCTGATGTGACTGAATGTCAGCCTAGGGACAATGACCCTGTGTTCCTTTGGAGCATTGGTTTCTTTTGGGGTGAGTAAGTGTGCTATCACTATGTATTACTGTGAACTGGTAAGTAGTCCATTGGAACAACTTCTACCAGATCACTCTTTTGCTGAGTGAAGCAAATATTAGCCTAGCATAGTAACTAATATTGGTCATACACCTATAAATTATCTGCAGATTTTCTATGGTCAGATGGAAAAAGTGCAACAGATTCCTCCATCTACGCTAAACTGTGAGGATGGAGGAATCTCCCACTGGGCCAAGCTTCATTATCTTGCTAGTCGGCCCCGCTGGCTCTCAAAATACCTGAACAATCTGATTGGATGCAGGCATTGTTCAGGTATTTTGAGAGCCAGCAGGGCCGACCAGCAAGATACTGAAGCTTGGCCCAGTGGGGGATTCTTCCATCCACACAGTTTAGCGTAGAAGAAGGAATCTGTTGCACTTTTTCCATCTGACCATAGAAAAATTGCAGATAATCTATAGGTGTATGGCCAGTTTATCAGGTCCAGTTGGCTAATTGTAATCAGTTTTTCACCCAGGCCAGAAGGTTCCCAATCATTTTCAGTAGTTATAGTGTATAATTGGTGTTAGTAAGTCAGTAGGATTGCAAGGATTGTCAAAAGCATTAATTAAACATTTTCTATTTTGATTGGAAATTTGATTAAACCAAAACAACACCGAAAAACACTTGCACTCATAAAAAAATAATATCAGATCCTATGTTACATTTACATCACAATTTAAAAAAAAATAATGTCTTACTCAACACTAGAGTTTAAGTATTGTTTTAATTCATGCAAAATATGCTAAAAATAGATTCTATGCCACCATCTGAACATATTTATTTTATTTTACACCTTTATGTTGTTGCCGTGTGGTATTGTGTAATGATCAGTTATTACTTTTAAAGAATTATGCAGTGCTACTTAGGATTTTTTTTTTATTGCAAAAATTACCAAATAAAATGATAGGATGATTACTCTAAACATAAAATACAAAGACATTCACAAACTAATCAAATCTGTCCTTTTTTCCTGCAGAAAATGTGAATCTGCAGCTTATTGTCAGTGTAACAGTATTAGCGTGTATTCGAATTGATATACGTATCTATCTATCTATCTATCTATCTATCTATCTATCTATCTATCTATCTATCTATCTATCTATCTACAGTATATATGTGTGTGTATGTATGAATGTTTATTGCAAAATCCATCCCGAACAGCTGCTATGAAATAATTAAGATATAATAATATTGTTTTTGTTATTATCTAGTACTACAGATATTACTCCCTATTGTCGACCTTGCCGCAGATCTGCTGCCTGATCGTGCTTAGTTTGATGTACCCCGTGCTACTGGTACAAGAATGGCGCCGGTCTTCTCGCTCTGAACAGGTAATTCATTAAACTCTGCTAAGATCTACTGAATACGCAGGCTTATAGCACTTACAATGTGCCATGCTGTGCCTAAGAATGACTGACAGCCTTAAAAGATGGCTGGCAAGATTTCCGAGCTCTGTATAAAAATAGATGGTTTAGTGTGTGCTGGCACCAACCAAGTTATGTCCTGCTGTGGGTATTAATGGAGGGATTGAACTGTTTGAGAGCCAGGCATTGTAACTCTTGTTCTGCTGCATTTTTTTTATACTGGGCAATGTAGCTATTAGCTTTTTGTAAGTGTACACACGTTATACCATATTTATATTGATAGTATGGTGTTTATTTATTAACGGTTTATATGAATGTGTCTATTTTATTATGTGTGCTTTGATGGACAATGTAGAAGATTAAGTTTATACATTTATAAAGAGTAAAATAATGGAGCGCATGGGTTAATTTATTAATACATTCACAGCAGGGCTTTCTATAATGTAAAGACACCATTATAGTGATGTGTTATTAGTGTTTTACTGATGTATGAGTGTAGTGGGATAGATTTGTTCTCTTATATGTTCAGAAGGGTGGATAAAATGATCCCATTGCGCCTACTACCATGTATTGTAATCCAGTTTAACCATAACAGAATGACAGCACTATCAGGTGCTCCTGTGTGGACACACAGACACGGAGCCTTTATTCGCGGGGATAAAGATGGTGATTTGTTACTTTTTCTATAACGAATTACTGGAAAGCTCAGTGTGCATTGGGAGGAAAGCTGGCATTGTTGCAGCCCACTTTAGATGTTACCTAAGTCCTGTCCATGTAAAGGGATTTCAAGTGGGGAGGAAAGTCTCTCTGAATAGACTCATTGTCCCAAAAATCTGTCCCATGTGATTAATCAGCCTGGTTCCCATGGCAACTTGTCCTTATGCAACAGGGACTTTATCTGATTAATTATCAGCTGATGTGACTATGGTTGTGTGTGTGCGTTTATGTTAAGTAAATTATAGGTATGTGTGTCTTGCATATCACTCTTGTTCTTGCTTTCATACACGGACTCACACACAGGCATGCACACAGTATGTTCAGATACCAGTGACGATATTTGGCATTTTCATGAGAGCTACCACAGTTGCAGCGGTTGCAGCTGGGACCTGGCTCTGGCACTCCACTGAAATCATTAGTCTGTATTGTTTTAGAAAAACTGTCACATGACAATAAACAAAAATGTATCAGTACTTGTATCTGTGAGTAATTGGACAAGTATCAGTATTCGTACTTGAAAAAAATGGTATCGGTGCATCCCTTATATATATATATTTATAAAAAATAGATTATACATTAAAACAGGAATGCACAAATCCCAGGAGCCCTGAATGCTCCTTAAAAATGACAGCTGCCTCTTAGCTTTTGAATTTTTCTCTAGTCTAGTCTTGGAGCTGGAAAAGTATCTGTACTTGTACTGAGAGCGATACTTGGTATCTGAACATCCCTAATTCTAACTACCGTACATTTATTGGCCTATTGAATGAGTAAAGCTAGCCATATCAAGACTTAATTTTGGAAAATCCTTGATGAATTGACAGAATTTCAGTTCGAGAGTCGCCCTGTCTGCATCAAAAGTTGACTGAAAAATCAACTACGCCGGGCAGAAAACTCTTGTACCAACAGTATTTGCAGCCAGTCAGATGAAGCCACTGTTCCAGTATTCTGGCAGCTGCAGGTGTCAATGCTGTTTGACTACAATAACAGGCTGGCAATTGACTGATTTCTGTAGTTCAGTCAGTAGACTGAACAAGTGAATTCTAACTGTGTATAGCTAGCCATAAAGGAGAACTATGAGGTGAGTGAAAATCACTCATCCTCATGGTTTGAGCCGACGTGTGACAATGAAACTGTCACACATCGGCTCAATAGATCGGGAAGTGAGCGAACACATAACGTTGCTCGCTCACTTCTCGATCATCTCCCTGCAGAGAGCATTGACTGTCAGTCACCGCTCCCCGTAGGGATCCCCCCCACCCCTTTCTGATTCTCCAACGCTGACTGGAGGAACATACAGGGCAGGGGGCGGGTACAGCTAGCTCTGCCTCTAGATAGGCAAAGCCAGCTGTCACTCAGCAATGTCGTGATCCGTCCCGGCTGCAGCGGTCTCAGTATACCGTGAGCTGTAGCTCGCGATATACTGAGCTTTGGGTCATGGGAGGAGGTTAGTATATGTCCTCCCGTGACCCTTGAGAACTATGGGGAAAAACACTTACCCCATAGTTCTCTTTTAAGTTGACCATACACTGGTAGATTTTCGTTTCGAGCATTCATATGACAAATCTTGTCAAATCAATCAATAATGCCATCAGAGACTTGTGGAATGTCATTTCATTTTAACATTCGATTTTGGGTAATGACCACAGTCACTGTTAGAATTTAGCCAGCTTTGGAAAAAAAATTCCACCTTGCCTTGATTTTTTTTTCACCCCACTGGTCAAAATCAATTGTCAATTTAACTTTTCTTGATTTACCTATTAGAAAATTAAACAAATGTTCCAAAAACAAATATTTTTTAACGAAATTCTGCTGATGTACAGCCAGCTTTAGGCTTAGGCTACACTGGCAATTTAATTTCTTTGTAAATTCTAGATGTAACTGCTTGTTGAATGTTATTTTCACGGTGATTTTGGTGTGCTGCAAATTAGATGACAAGTAGCAAGTAGTGAAATCTCTCAGCAACAAAGGGATCTAATTAACCATTTGATCCTGCTATTAGAATTGTTGATTGTCCATGTCCTGTAACAGACAAAGCTGTCCGGCATTAATGGGGTTTGGGATAAAACCATACAGTATACTACTGACAGGGTTGCTTAGAATGATCAGATTTTATTTAAATGTAAAAAAAATTCCCAAATGAAAAAAAGACTGTTGCTGCTTAAAAAGTTAACTTTGGATTTAATTTGTTTGTCTGTTACCTAAAATCCAACTAAAATGACATGACATCTACAAAGACATCTTAGGTTTCATGTGATGTTATGGGTGCTTTGGCTACCTGACTCCTGGGATTTTTTTTTTTTATACCTGTGCTTATACACTTATGGGTTTTACCTACCTTTATTTGTATACCTCTCTGGTAGAGTTGTTGTAGGCCTGTGTATGTTTTCAATGTCAGTTTTTAACCCATATGAATGGAAATGTATGTATGCTCTGTCAAGCTTTTTTGGAAAATAACGCTTGCAGGATTTTACATTTCGGTTACATTTTGTGACCGTGAATACATCACACAAGGGGATCATTTCAGCAATTCAGATGATGAGCTGTTTCTTGCGATTTTGTCTTCCGAGTGCAGAATAATGGTTGGAATCTATAATCAGGGTTGGCTGATATGTCCACTGTTTGTTCTTTTCTTTTTCATAAATCAGTTCTATTTTTCTATCTCCATACTTTTCCTATACAGATCTTTCACAAGGCATAGATAGATAATGCTTCGGAATGTATGCATCAGTAGCTATCAACTATACAGTGCATAACATGTGCTGCACAGTTCTTTGGTGCTCCTCTTTTGACCCATAGATTTGCTAATGGGTCTGCTAACATAATGTATGCACCATTTGCTGCATTATACCTATCCCCAAATAATTGTGGGTGACAGGCTGTGCTGCGTGAGGCATGACAATTGCTTTGGCAGCTATTTAAAGAGTGCTAATGCTCTCTTACAGCATAATGCACAGCTTGTGCTAGGCAAACATGTACAATGTTACAATGTGCAGAGAGTAATAATGTTGTTTCAGTGATTATACGTCAAGCACAATGCATATGCTTTATTCTTTTAAAAGGTCTGAGTTTTCTGGTGTCGGTTATGTAAAAATATACTGTATATGCAGATATGGGAAATATAAAATAAAAGCTGAGTATTTAAATAATATTTTTACTAAAATATTGCATTCTGTGAATGAAAGTAGCATTTCAACCAAGCAGCTAAATGCGCAGTTGAAATATATAAATGTGAACTATTTAATGTGCCAAAATATTTCTGTCCAGCAGTCTTGTGGTTTATTTAGCCCAGTCTGGCTATATAGCTACTGGATAATATCACTAATCAAAACTCTGCAGCTTTCTATGTTACCTCCCTGTCCATAACCTGCCCAATCAATGAGTATGACTACAGTGGGGAGATCCTCCCAGTACTCCCCCCTTCTAGAAGCCTACCGAAACACCGTCCACTCAATTTAAAAAAGGAATACTTCTTACAATGTGAAAGGATAAACCCTGACTTGCTCATAGTAATCTTCTACTTTCATCCTTATTTCCAGTATGCAGGGGATCTATAGAAATTGAAAAAAACAAACTTACCTACCGTGCTTAAAAGAGAACTATGGCCAAGCATTTTTTTGGCAATAGTTCTCTTTGGGTCATAGGAGGACATTTACTAATGTCCTCCTGTGACCCAAAACTCTGCAAATAGTGGGCTACTGCCCCCTACATGATCACAGCGCAGAGTTGTGCTGCAGATGGGAAAGATCCCAGGAGAAAAGGAATAGCAAATAGTCACAAGAGAGCCTGGGAGTTAGCCCAAGTGGGTAGGTGTAATAGTAGTGTTCAGTGGTATAGATATCTTCAAGCTGATTTCTAATGGCTAGCATAAGACCTCAAAAGAAGCCTTCAGAAGAACTCTCAAATGACAGTTACAAAGAGCAGAAACACATATGTAGGCCTTTTTTGCATCTTCACCTATGTGTTATGTAAGGTGGAGAACAAGTTTTTAGCTGCAGTGAACTGATATTTTGAAAATGTAACACACGTCAACTAATAAGAAATGTAATTGTTCCCAATCTGTCATGGTTTCGTTTGAGCTACGCTATGCTAAAACATTTAAAATACAGTAAGTAAATTCTGCTCAGTAAGAAAAGACTGTTAAATAACATGGAAAGTGGCCCATAAAAATGCATAGGTAATGCATTACCGTAGTAATAGGATTTTACTATATTTTTTTTGATAAAGGGTGGAATGTTAACTAAATATTTAACATTTCTTTGCCCGTAAGCCAGACGGAAACCAAGATTTTCCTCTTCATATCATCTTTGATTACAAAACCCATTGATCTTGGTTTTTTTTTTTAAACCCTTAGTGTGTAGCTAAACTGCGGTTTAATCAATGAAACAGCATAATGAGTAAGTGCTTGTTTAGTCATATTCAGGGAAATACTATTTATGCGCTATACTGATTTTAATTTTGAAATGAAGATTACAACTATGAACTTGTAGTTCAAGATTACCGATATTACTGTTTTGTTTTCTTTTCTAGGAATAACTTTTTATCATTACTAATGTAACACATAATTGTTATCATTTTTCTGCCCTAGTCTGGTTTTCTGTGAAGTTAGACAGCAGGGTGGGGAAATACAGTCATCACCCAGGGATTTCCCCAACTCTTGTCACAATCAGCCTGATGAAACGAATAGTGAAATGGGTTGACTGCTCACTGATTACTGCTTTTGGGTTGGATGACTGATATCAACGGGAAAAGCTTTTAAAGCACACAATTGATTTTTTTGAAGGTGTCTTAATCACAGCACATATTCCATTGATTTTATAAAATGCCTCTATGTTAAGGCAGAATTTGGTGACCTGTTAAAGGCTATGCATGCTCTTGCACCTCACCAAAATAAATCTTTTAATAATCACCACATTTTAATCACATAAAAACTGGAAAGCCTATTTCTACCCATTACAGGAAGGTCAACAGTGTAACATTGTTATCAGAGCTATTTCTTTAAAGGCAACGTATAATAATTTAAGACAGCAACACAGTATATAAATATCTCCGTACAATTTATTGTGCAGGAGAAATCTTCACTTTTTCTATATTTGCATGGAATGTAGTAAATGGTATTCTAAACTAAAGGCATCAGCTTTGTGGAAACACAGGGAACAGCAGTGATTATCCACATTTTGGCAAGAATTACTAAAATATATAGGTTGTTTAGGACTTTTAAAGACTATGCTTAGTACTTATATTTCTGAAACACACCAACAGTTGAGCTCTAGGGAGTTCAACTTCCTCAGTAAGAGATACAGGATGGAAGCAGAGCACACCTACCTACAGCCAGGGATGTGCTTTGAGTTAAACTTAAAATCCATTGAAACTTCTAAGGTGGTTATTCACTAAGCTGCCAAAGGCAGCCAAATGAATAACCGAGCCCAAGTGAAGTGAGCCGAATGCCGTTCAGCTATTCACTTCAACCCTGTATGGCTGATTTCAGCCGTACATCGGCTGGCTTCGGTTCAGCCGAACATGCTCACCATGTTCGTCTGAGCTGGCGTGAAGAACATTTTCTACTCAGCCGATCCAACATCTGGTTGGATCAATTGGGTGGAGCTAGCTCTGCCCAACTGTTTACATTTGTCTGGCACCTGTCACAGTCTTCCCGCAGGTCTTGGACAAATCAAAACAAATGGGCGGAGTCTGCAGTGACATCACGGCTAGCCCTGCCTATATGTTGTCGTTCAGTGATAGCCCAGTGTCCTCAAATTACCTGAGGATGCTGGGCTGTCATTAAATGATAACAACCCCCACTTCGGCTTGTGAATAGCCTGTACAGCAGCCCTTCGATTCGACTGAATCGGAGGGCTCCAGCGGCCGAATTGAGCCAAAGGATTAGCCAATGCTTTGGCTTAATCCTTCGACTCAATAGTGAATAACCCCCTAAGTTTTAGGTGACATGCAGTGGCCTGTTCATAAGCTGCTATATCCATACTGATTCACTCATCACTACCCACATAATACCCCATCCAATTATATTGCCCTTCCTACGTGAACCAATCTTATCTAAGCTTGTATGTTGGTGGAAGTGTGGAGTTATGTCTCTTTCTGTCCAAAGGCATATCACTTATCCAATTAAAAAGACTTTGTCACTCAAAAAAATATTCTAAAAAAAAAGCTGACTGCTGCTTACCTCTCTGGCAAGGAGAAAGCCCTTTCTTTGCTTTCTTCAAACGTTACTATCTGTGGTAGAATCTTCACATCCAACATACTTCCAGGTATCTGATGCCTGCATACTGTGCCATTCACAGTGGTCTTATCTTCTGCCCCTATGTCTCTACAAGACACCATAGTGATGTACTGGCAGGAGGACCACAAGGCACAGTGAGGGACCAGGCATCCAACATAAACTGAGCAACCAGTAAAAAAAAGACAGACCCAGAGATAATGAGCGGAGGGGCTGTATGATTAGGGGTAGGAATCGTCCCTGGAGAGGAAGTTAAAAAAAAGAGTGAGAATCAGTAGGTCTTACCTGATTGGAGGTTGAGGGTCAGGTGTAGGGGAGAAGCCAGATCAGAAGAAACAGCAAGGGCCGGTGGGTGTCCTTCCTGGAAGGTTAACGGGAAAACAGTTTGTCCTCCTGCCCACCTTTCCCTAATTTTGAAAGTTGATGGCAGTTGGAATAGTTGTTTTTTTTACGGCAGCTTGGCAGGCTAAGGGTCTTTGGGGGTCTGTAAAATGTGAGTTAGTCACAAAATGGGGGGCCATCAGCTGGTATGGTGCTTCCCCCATTGGTGTCTGCATTTGTCGGGGGCTCTGCCCTTTGGGAAGTTGGGAAGCAGTAACTATCCTCGAGCTGATGGGGGGCAGCTGGGGACATGGGAGTTGTTTTAATAGAGGACATGTTTTGTCTAATGGGCACCCAAAGACCCCTTCTCAGATCCAACAGTCATTCAGATTTTTAATTTGTATGTTATTTTGGTTAATATGTTTGGCAACTGTTTCATATGGTTAAATAAAGGGCTGCTGTGGCCATTTAAATCCATGACGCGCAGTCCGTTTGTTCATTGGGGTCTTAAGAGAAGGGACATAATTGATGAATCCATCAGTCATGGAACTAGCATCACATCAATTAGGACCTATTATTGCTCTTAATATTACCTTTACCTGTACCACCCACAAAGCTCACAGCTTCCAAATACTTCAAGGAAATTAGCCAAAGGAGAAATATGCAGGTTGTCACTGCTAATCTCTCTTTATAAAAATGATAGTTGGCTGGCAGTCATGCTGAGCCTCTAGCTTTAACATTTTGTGCCACTGCCTCAAACAAGTATGCAGGCAAATACTTTCTTCAGACTTTTCTGATCTTTATAGTTTCACTTAGTTATTCAGAATAATTTTTAGGCCAGGGGAACTATCACCTTCAGAAGGAGGTCAGCAATGGCAGTCCTCATATTTTTCCAATGACAGGTTTACTTTAGGTGGATACAAATCCGAATCGACAATCAGTGAAGTATAGGGAAAATGCTAAAATGATTTTTAATTCTTATCTCAAATGAAAGAGGCCAACAACTCTTTTGTATGTTAACATTAATTGTTTTTCTCTTCTGATAAGCAACTGTGCTGCTATGGTTATGAAGTGTGCTATGATGGCCTCCCTGCTCTGCATCCTTGTTTGCATCAAGGTCTTAGCTATTCAGGACATCTCTACAAAGACTTCTCCTTGGAAACACAGCTAGTCTAGCTTTATATTATACTTGTTTTCTAGCAATCAGCTGCCTCCATGTGGCCTGGCAATGCACTGTGGCCTTGGTAAACATCTTTTAATTATTAGGTCTAACAATCAAATGGCAATATGCTCTCAAGCTGCAGTACCATATGAAAAGCAATTATTTTACTCAGAGCCCATTTAAGGCATTATGAAAGGCAGAGTATGACTCTGTATTCACATATTTTTATACCAAGAGGCGTATATTGAAACACTGCACATTTTGAGGGCTGCATAGGATTTGGCTAGTTACTTTGACGAGCGATCTAAATCTGTAGTCCTTGACGCATAAAATATTGCTGGACAGGATAGGGAGGACTTGTTTGATGGGATATGCCCTATTACTAGAGTTATGTTTGTCGTTATATTTTACCTTTGTTCCATATAAATGTTAAAGATGCATGATATAAGCAGAGTACCACTGACAGTACAGAAGGGTTTCCCCTCTATTTCTAGAGGGAGGGATGACCAATTCCTATTTAACATTGCTAGAAACATAGTATGAAATTCTTAGCTGCAGCTCTGTCTGTATGCACATAATATAATATCATATGACATAATTATATTTTATTCTATCATTTTATTGTAATAGTGGTAAATCTATTTTGTATTTTTTTTAATTAATACATTTTTAAAAACCTTAAAAATGAACAAAATATTGAAATGACAATTATAGTTGATAACACCAATGTTTCTTGTACTGTCACACAGTCTGCATTAATCTTACTGATTTGTTGCAGGATGATCAGAATGACTGCACAAAATAAATAAATCCAAGATGAAGGGAACCATAAAAGTTTGTCTCCAGATAAAACCTTTTTAGCTTTATATAAAGTGGGGAATGGTTTGAACTTCTGCCAGTTTTTCTTGTTACCTGTGAGACAGCAGTGAATACCTAAAAGTGGTTCTAATCTTTTCCCATGGTTCAAGTACAATTGTACATTTTTAGATTGTACAAGTTCCCATTGTACATGTTTTATTGCTCTAAATGCATAGAACTTCTACACACAGAAGAGGCAGGGAGCTGTTGAGCAGAGCAGTTAAGACTAACCTGGTAAATGTGGAAAGAAGCCTAGAGTTCCACATAATGACTGGAGATGTACATATTATATATTGAAATTAAACAATCCATATTTATCTGACTAAAAAAAAAATATTTTTAAGAATTGTTTGTCCTAAACATGAAAAAAAACAAAAAACTATGCATATCCTTAAAGGATATTTCCATTAGAAGTGGCCACATTTTTAGCCCTTTCTTATCTGCAATCTGTAGATTAACGTTCCCCATTCTCTTTGACAGCAGCTGACATTGTGTTTTGCATTTGCTGTGCACAAAAAATACATTTTTGTTTTTAAACAGACAGTACAAAAGCAATTTTTTTAAATAAAATATGTTTTTCTTATAATAGGAAAAATAGTAATAATAAGTCAAAGCAGGGTCTTTATTAAACCGTTGTGCCAAATAAAACCTTATTTGTACTTAAAAAAATTGATTTGGGTATACCATTGATTTTGGTATGAAAATTAGGCATTGTAAGATAACTGACACATATTAATGCTGCTAAATTTGGTCTAGACATCTAGGCATCAATTACATCTGATCACTGTAAAGGTTAAAGACCCAATTTGCCTACAATCATTGACCAAAACATTTTGCTAATAGAAATTGAATTTGTTTTTTTGGGGGGGGTTTTGCATTGCTTTGTGAGTTTCCCATTTTAATACATTAGAGCTACACAGGAAGAAGGTATTGTAATTGAATTTAGAAGCTCTGCCAGAAACTCAGTTACTTTGTGCAGCAGAGTTTAAATAATGTGTAGAAAACATTTGCCAGGTTTGAGTGACTAATGCTTGAGCAGCCAAATCGACTGTGCATCTCTCCATGCTACATTACCATGAACACCGAAGACACATCTGCCACATGGCTCTCTTGTGTTGCTGGGTAGAAAGTGGCTCTTCTGCAGTAATCACTAGTTTAGCATTCATATAATGTACATGTCCTGGTGTCATGCAAGAATCGCTTCCGTGATTTCATTGTGCATGTATACAGCAAAAAATATTGTTTCATATAAAACAATGTATATCATTTTTGTTATCTTTAAATCCTGATATCAGTAAACGCAGCAAAGAAAGAATGCACACAAAAAAAAAACAATGTCTGATTTACAATGTAATAATTAAGGGTTTATCATTTGCTTATCTGTGAATCTCAGGTCTACGGTACACTATGCTTTACAGTTTGTTTGTGTGATTCTCTTTTGTAGATGTCCGACAGAAATTACTATCTCAAATATCTCAAAAGTCTTTTGAAGTGTAAACGATCAAAACCCAGGTTCGTCCTGAAGATTTCTTTCTTTTTTGGGGGAGGGTAATACCGTGTTTTAACTATTAATTTGTTTAAAATGTTTTTGTTTCACAAACTGCTTTTGATTCTATTTCAATTTCTTCTAGATAGGCAGAGCCAGCTGTCACTCACGCAGCTGGGCGGATCCAGACATAATTGTCGGGATCCGTTCCGTATATACAGTATACATTATATATACTGAGCTTTGGGTGACGGGAGGACGCTAGTTTGTGTCCTCCCGTTATCCTTAGGAGAACTATGGGGAAAAGCCCCAACCCCATAGTTCTCCTTTAAGAGCGAGATATGAATGTAGAAAATGGAGGTACACACGTCAGAATAATTAATACCTGTCAGTTTAGGCTGGACAAAAGTTATTTACATTCATTTTGAAAGCATGGTATTGGAATGCAATAAGAATTGGGAAAGAAGTTTCATGAATTGGATACGGAACGTGTAGACCAAGACGCTCACTAAATTATGTTAGTCAGGTGAATGTCTTTCGAGTGTTTCAGGTGTCCCTCATTATCTTGACATATAAAAAAAAGTTTTGAATCATTATCATTGTGATAATGCTTTCCTGGAAATAGATTGTAATAGCAATAGAAATATCATGCCAATGGATTTAGATTTAGTCATTTGCAATATCTGTTAAAAAAAATGTAAAAAAATTGCATATACAGTAAACTCCCAGTTATCCAGTACCCATGGGGATTAGTAGATGCTGAATAAGTGTAGTTTCTGGTTGCTTGACAGTTACTATTAACCCTCAAGCAACATTCATCTGCTGGCTAGATTTTACTATTGGCTATTTCAAATTGCCATAGCCAATAGCAGGATGGCTATTGCCCGTTGTTTACATTCACCTGCCGCTGAGCAATCTAGCTATCGTCCACAGCAAGATGTAAACAGATAGTTTTGTTAGGGACTAAATACATTTTGCTGCTAACACAATTTTATAGTGTGCACATGTATATCAAGCAACTGGCAAATTTTTTTTACAACATATGACATCCTCAATTCTCTTTTCTGGTTACTTGAGAGTTCTGGTTGCTTGAATGCCGGATAAAGGGGAGCTTACTGTATATGTTATTTAAAATGTTTTCACAATCACCTGCAATGTTGTTTTTCTGGATTTTAATTATAGTAAAGATTCTGTCAGTATTGGATCCCAGGTGTCACTTAATCTCTGCTCCTATCTGTGCCCTCCCAACAGAGGTAAGCATTTGCTGTTGCCTAAATTCTAATTGTACCTCTATTCTTTACAAAGAAGCTCTACTGATTGTTACTATGAGACTATGTATGCTGAACATGTCTTGTCTCTCTTGCAGGTTTAAATTTACCACTGAGGCCCATTCTTGCAGTCACAGTGTCTGTATTGTCTGCATATCAGGTAATAAAGGGTAAACATAGTAATATGATTATAATTAAAGTGCATAGCTCATGCTTCTCCATCTCTATAGGTAGCCCTCCTCCTGCTGGTTGGATTCCTACCTACAGTGCAGAAGATTCGAGGAGCAATTGATACAGAGTTTATACTCATGATAGCAGGCTTTGGAATGACCATAGATGACGATAAACACAAAGCAGTGGAATACATTGTGTATTATATCTGGGCAGTGGAAGGTGAGAAAGACTATTTTAAGGTGTTCTTTACTAGGCAGTTATGCAAACAAATAAAATGAAAAGGTCAGTCCATCCAAAAGTGATTGTTTTCTTTTTTATAGATTGAGCCTGGTGATATACTTACTGTATATATCTCAGATATGTAAGTCAACAACGTTGAGCTCCTCCTCACAGAATTTCTGGCTCTCTTTCTGTCCACCTGAGACTTTAGGGTGTTCCCAGCCACATTTGGGTTTTTAGCTCCTTCCTTGCAATTTTCATAATATAAAATAAATTAAAATTAAACAGGAAGAGTGGGACCTACTGATAATGGCCATTATGGTCAAGTAGCTAAGAAAGGTCAATAATGAGGGCCCACAGCAGCCTTTCATCAGTGTGTGTGTGAGAGAGACCAGGAGTAGATAGTGAGTGCTAATAGAGTTTGCAGGGAGAGATATTTGCTGGTGTACTATACATTGCTGCTGAAAGGTACGATAATCAAATGGTACTTTACACAGTCAGTGAATGTTGGAGAGACCTGGAGTGGATAGGGAGAGCTGACAGAGTGTTTTAAGGAAGAGATAGTTGCTGCTATACTATTCAGTACTGCTGTAGTGGTGCTATATACAGTCAGTGTGTATTGGAGAGACATGGAGTATATAGGGAAAACTGAATGCACTGTTGATGTTTAGCTTCCCCCTTGCAGTTTTTTTTCTGTTTTACTGTTTTTTATTATTATTTAATATTTTCATATATCTTTCATAGTGTTAAAAATATTTTGAGGGAGGTATATTATATTGTAATATAATTTTGCCAGGTAACAATTTTTTATTATTTATGAGTCAGCATTTTGAACTTGTTCCTGACACAGGCAAAGCTGCCCTTTGATTGCAGCACATCACTGCGTATTTGTGTGGTATGGTTTAGTGCTTTTTTATCACTACTTTTTTAAGAGCCCCAAAGCACCATATCCTCAATCCGCCTATTGGCAAAGCTACTGCTATAGTTAAGCAATCCCCTGTCCTGATAATGTTAGGCAGACCTATAGGGAGAGGCAGACATCCTGTACACGCAACTAGCAGGGAGAGAGCAGGTTCTGCATCTGCAAATTAAAAAATCCGCCTAAATCATTTGATTGACTCTTCTCAGTAAGGACCCCATGAACTATTGCATGTCCAGGCTGGACCACTGGCAGGAGCTAGTACAGTATGTTTTAATTTTTTATTGTATGCTAAAACATCCTTGGTCTCTCTCTCTGAAAAATGCAGCCAACTAAACTGCCTATATACTATGCATTGGGTCTGTACTATATATCTGTTTTTTTCTGTGAAATAATACACTATATTTTTTATTTCTTGATTAAAACCTGCCTGGTGTCCCTCTGAAACTGTGGCCTACAAAAGCCACTATTGTACCCGCCCTCTGCTGATGGACCTTATGGGGAACTGCAGAGGGCGGGTACAATGCTAATTCCCTCTGGAAGTTCAGGCTACTAAAGCTATTTACATAGTGTGTCTCCACTGTATAATTTTTGTTTTACTTTTTTTCTGTGCAATAATACACTCTCATTTTGAATCCTAATTAAATCCTGCCTAATATCTCTCTTTCTCAAACTGCAACCCACTAAAGCTGCTTATTTAGTATGTATCTAGTGTTCTGGCTTGTTCGTGAAATAATATACCTTAATTTTGATTTCTTGATTAAAGTGGAACTAAAGCCAAAACTGTATCCCTTTGGGGAGATTTCCCTTTACTTCATGTCTCATAGCCCCAACAGGAAGTGAGAGGAAACCCTCCAAAGTGAGGGAAATCCCTGGTTGTTACTAGAACTTGTGTCCCCATTGGAAGATGTTTCCTCTATTCCTGTTCTGCTGATAATTCAAAATGTGAGATTTTTTTTCACTTTCACTCTTGGGAGTAATAGTCACCAGGACATATAGAGATGGTGAATCTCCAAAACAAAGATAGAAATGGCAATAAAAACCTGACAGGTGTTTTAATTCCTCTCCTCTATATCCAAAAATTAAAAAAAAAAGGTTTTCGCTTTAGTTTTGTTTTTGTGAAAATCAGACCTAATAAAAGTGCTTATGTCCTGTGCATGGAGTCTGTACAATATTTCTGGCTTTTTTCTGTGAAATAGTAAACTCTAATTGGGATTTTTTTATTAAAGCCTGCATGTTTTTGGTGAATATATACACTTTTTTTGGTGAAATAATACACTCCTGTTCTCTACCTCTAAAACTGTGACTTAGTAAAAGTGCTTATATAGTATGCATGGAGAAAATTTATGGATGTGGTCTTAGAAATAATACACTCTAATTTTTATTTCAGTATAAAATCTGCCCACTTTCTGCCTCTTAAATTGCAGCCTAGTAAAATGGTTGATATAGTGTGCATGGAGTCTACAATATTTTGGTTTTGTCTCAAAAATGATATAGTTTGATTTATATTTCACAATAAATCTTTGTTATTTCTTTGTAAACTGAGGCCTAGTAAAACTACTTACATAATGTGCAGTGCGGCTATACAATATTTCTGGATGTTGTCCTTGAAATAATACACTCATTTTTTATTTCATGATAAAAACTGCCTTGTCTCTCCCTGTTACTTTGCAGTCCAATCAAGCTGTTTGCATACTCTCCAGCCACTGTGCTACATGTGTGGCTATTGTCTTTAAAATAATGGCACTCTCATTTTTATTTCAGGGTAAAAATTGCCTAGTCTCTATGATGTGTGGTTGTGGTTTTAAAGTGTTTTTTTCAACTTATGACATTTTAATAAACCTTTAAGACAATAGTGTCATACTGCGAAAAAAGAAGATATACTATGAAACTGTTTTACCACTGGCCAATTGGTGCAAAGTAGAGGGTTTTAGCTTCATTTTTTAAAAGTTAAATTTCCTGCAGCTTTCAGATCTGTTGTGGCTACTACTCTTACCGGTCAATTCAGGCCTACAATCACTGGATAAATAATTAGTACTTGTGATGAGAGAGCATGGAGCCGATTTCCAGGCCAATCAGGAAGCCGGGTAGCGTGTAATGACGCTCTTCCTGGCTTCCCGATTGGTCAGGAAGCTAGCAAATCCGGAAGCCGGGCGCCGTGTAATGACGCAGCACCGGCATTCTGATTGGCCGGAAAGGCGGCGTCATGTTCCCTCGTCATCTCATGAATCATAATATTAAGAAACTGACCTTAAATCATTAGTTTGTATTGCTTTAGAAAAAATGTTACCTGTCCCTTTAAGAAAAAGTATCGGTAATTGGTATCAGCGAGTACTTGATCAAAAGTATCGGTACTCGTACTCGGTCGTAAAAAAGTGGTATCGGTGCATCCCTAGTATCGAAGATAGAACTACCTAAAAAGATATTTCTTTTCAAGATGAAATTAATCAGATTGAGTGCTGCTGTTGTATTTAAGTCAAGCTAAATGTAAAAGTTAAAAGATCAATGACACATCCAAAATATATGATGTCAGAATACAATGTCGCTGACCCTGTCCGTAAGAATTGCAATGTTCCCTAAAACCACATGCAGCTTAAAGCCATCTCCCAAGCATTAAAAAGTAAGGAATTTTCCCCATTGAAATCACATAACAAGGAGGACATTCTTCCTACTGCACGGTATTTAAAAAACAAAATCTTTTGGATTGGTACATGTCCTCATAGAAGTGTCCAGCTTCCCATGCTCTTTCTTTGACAAGCCCCTGCCTATTAGACTTGAAAATGACTGGAATTGGTTTTCAAGATTCGCCCCCATAGACTTCAATGGGGTTTGGATTAAAGTGTGCAATTTTCCCACTTTAAAATGAGTTTAATAAATGTCCCACGAACCGAACCCAGGCCCATTCACTCATCCTTAATGTGGTACATCAACTAAAACTGACAGGATTATTCACAAAAGAGTGAAGAGTTTGGAGAAGGCATGAGAAGTGAGCAATCTAGGACAACATAGAACTGGAAAGTTAGATGAATTGGAGATTTTTTTTCTCCTGCCTTCTCCAAACTCTTTTTTCTTTTGTGAATAACCCTGTCAAACATCAGTTTAGGGTGGACTGACTCTTTAACATCTTTTAAATATAACATATGCATGAATGAAAAAGACACGTATTAGTCAGCTATGCTAGCAGAAGGATAATTACATAAGAATCATACATAATTCCTTTGCTGATTTCTGTTCTGTAGCAGCAAACTACCTAAATCTGCAACCAAGCTGAAAAAAGTTGCAAATTGTTTAGTGGCATGTGCATTTTGATCTTAGTATAAGCAATGAGAGTCTATTTTGGGGTGGAAAACACTCAGGAAGTAAGGCTGGATTTACATGTCTCTGCTTTTGTGCATTGTACGTGTATTGTGGCATGCATTAACGTGTGTTGTGTTAAGGTGCCTATTCATTTTGATTGTGCTGGCAATGCACAAGTACAGACCAAAAAATGGACATGCAGCATTTTTCCTCATGTAGAGAACCATAATGCATGGCAGCATGTTGCTGTGTATCGGGGTTGCAATGTCTTGCATTGGGATTGCATTTGAAGTGACTAGCACCGCAACTTGCTAACATGCATCGTGTTAAGACGCATGTTACCACAATGCACCATATCGCAAAAGCGTGTTTCCACCCTGTATATACCTGTGTGGCTACCTACCTAATGATACTACCAGTAGGACAAAGTCATAGTAACCAGTCAGATTTCACCAGATATAAGAATGCGGCAAGACAGCTGTTGGTTGGTTGCAATAAGTTACTGCACTTTGCACATTATCCAGTAATCCTACATTTTATGATAATAAGTGCAATCATTGTTATTAGCTAAGCAGAAATGATCTGATTTGCCTGACTGCACTAAGTAATCCAAAAGTATAATCTCATTCTTTGTTATGGATTGCCGCACATCATTGATCTTTACCATGTGAAATTCATAATCATTTTCACTACTATTTTCATTAAAATGTTCATTTTTCTATCTACAGTTTGTTACATTGCTGCACTGGTCCTTTCCTGCACTGTGACAGTTACGATGCTCCTGAGATCACTAGTCAAGCATAGGTAAAGTGAAAACTGTAAATTGATAATAAAACTGGGAGCCATACATGCTTCTTACATTGGAAAAAATAATAGAACTTTAAAAAAACATCATAAATATCTCCAGTCAAGATACTGCATGTTATTATTATTGCCAGTGATAGGCCAGTACAGCAAACTATCTAAAGCATAGCTAAACCCAAAACCAAAAGTATAATATATTGCACTACCAGTGCTTAAAGGAGAACTATGGGGTTAGGGCTTTTCCCCATAGTTCTCCTTAGAGTAACGGGAGGACCCAAATTAGCGTCCTCCCGTCACCCTAAGCTCAGTATAACGCGAGTTATAGCTCGTGGTATACTGAGACGCTGCAGCTGAAGCGGATCCCGACAATTATGTCGGGATCCGCCCAGCTGCGTAAGTGACAGCTGGCTCTGCCTATCTAGAGGCAGAGCCAGCTGTACCCGCCCCCTCCCCCGTTCATTCCGCCAGTCAGCGCTGGAGGATCGGAGCGGGGTGAATCCAGCCCCTCACCAGTCACGGCAGAGAGCCGTGACAGGATCGATAGGTGAGCGAACGCCGGTATGTGTTCGCTCACTTCCCGATCTACTGAGCCGACCTGTGACAGTCTCATTGTCACCGGTCGGCTAGAACTATGAGGTGAGTGAAAAGCACTCACCTCATAGTTCTCCTTTAAATGTGCAAGCACAGAAAATAGCTTGTCAAAAACAAAAGAGAAAAAGAGGCTCCTTTACCTCGTGTTATTTAGTACAATAAAGGAACTTTTATTGTATAAAAACATCCATATACAGTAATACCTCGGTTTACGAGCTACAAGTCAGGTGATGAACACGGTCATCTTCCCCGCTCTAGTCGAGATCACGGTAGCAGACAGACCTGTGCACATTTGGTGTGAAGCTTTTTTGTGTGCTTTTTAGCACATACAGTACGGTACAGTATTAAACAATCCAGCATGGCTCCAAAGAAAGTGCGAAGGTTAGTGTTCACTCTCTTCATACTGTACTGTGCTGTACTTTCTTTCATATTTTTATGGTTAAAAATGTTTTTTACATATGGTTCAGAACGGATTAACTTTATTTACATGGAACCTTATGGGAAAATTTGATTCTGTTCGCGACCAAAATTGGTTTGCGACCACGTTCGTAGGGGTTAGAACGGATTAACCTTATTTACATTGAACCTTATGGGGACATTTGATTCGGTTGGCGACCAGAATCATGGAATGAATTAAGTTTGGGAAACGAGGTACCACTGTACTCACATAATACTTAAAATCAAGTGCATCCATAGGCCACATCACTAAAACTTTCCCAAAATGATAGCCCACAGGAAACACTGATAGAGAACCAGTTCACATAGAGCAGCTGCTCAGACATGCAGACTGTTTTGGCGGAATGCGTTTTCGGGGACACGCCCCCTTCTTCAGAGCCAAACTCCGGTTCCTATTAGTGCTGAAGATCTTATGTGACTGTGAATGGAAAAGACCTGTTGATCTTGCAAGAAATGCAGTTTCCTTGTCACAAGCTGCATTAATGACCGAAAAAAGTAAACTTTCTTATGTAAACTAATAATCCTATCAGCCACCATGTAATGGAAATGAAGGTGGACACATTTGTAGTACATCTTGGGCGGCAACTATGACTGCCTCCATTGATACAGTGCAGGAGGGAGAATAACCACCCAGGGACAGGAAGTGTGTTATTCACATGAATACCAGGTGAAAATAGAGGAAAAAACATCTAGAAAAAAAACAACTAATGCAGCCACCACACTAAGGACTGATAAGCTGCAATATACTACATTTTTGTTGTTGGGTTTAGATACATTTAAGGAGCTGTGAGTCCAGTGCCCCCATAACAGTCTCACAATGACTTATAAATGGTCCTTCTTTCTGCCAGTGTAGCTGCAGTGTCACTAGTTTAACTTTTGATTATGGTGCCTACCACTAGACAAGATGAATACAAGGCGAGTTAACTGTACATAGCATGAACTGGCAAAGGCATACAGAAGATACTTTACTAAGTACTAGTAGGAAGGAGAGGCTGAATTAAAATGTCTTAGGGAGAAACTGGACCTGCTGAGGATAGTGAGCCTGAGGTCGATGCGTTCTTGGCAAGAGAGCAAAGCATGTTAATGGAAGAGTGACTACACTGACAATAACTGGAATGTGAACATAAGCTTGAAGGGTAAGTTAAATTATCACAGGATGGGTTGGCATGAAAGACTAAGGCGCCAATAAACTTTAGATCTGACGCATAAGCAAACTGTTCTTCATTTAAGACACACTGGGCTGATTTACTAAAGTAACTACCTTCCTGGACCCTGGACGTCAAATACCCAACCAAACTCAGGACAACTTATAGTAACCGCCTTAAAGTTCACCCTCACCCAAGAATTAATTTCACTAAATCAGTGGTGGAGTTACTTTATACATTGTAATATACCTCCTACTGAACTATAACACCTCTTGTAAATTATATCCATGTAAACAGTATATTCTTACACTGGGCTGTTTGTAAAGTGTGCACACTGCCATGTATACCCAGTTTAGAGTGATTATATACCTGAATATGGTTAGTAGGTATGACTGAGATGGCAGTGATTTATTACAGTAGTGTGCACAGCTTATTATAAAGCATGGGGGCCACAATATGTTTGTTACATGATGTCTGTCCAGCAGTAGGTGTCTGTTGGGTCTGTGGCTACCTATAGGCATTAGGAAGGTAGTTGGACATGTAATGTAGGTATGACATTATCACAGCCAAGGTAACTAATTTTAAGAGCAGTACAGAGGATTCCATAGGTTGGCTTTGCTATTCTAACAAGGAGGAGGAGAGAGATGTAGGTAGTCATGGCAAGCATTCCTAACTCAGAGTCTTCTAAGCTACCCGATTAACGAGTTCCTGGTCTCCAAGTGTTTGTACATCACCAAAGACTTTGGTTGGGAAGTTGACCTTTTATGTCTATGGGCAGCTTATTTCCATCTGTCAGGTTATTTGTCAGTGTATGTCAGTATGTGTCCATCCATCCGTCACAGATTTCTTCTGTTACTGTCTATCAGTCTGTATTTGTCCATCACAGTCTCTGTCCATCAGTGCCAGCCATAAGTTATGTTTTCAGTCTAAGGGCCAAGTGTAAGGGTAATTATTCCTATAAATAAATAATTCCCAGAAATTAATAGTTGAAGGCATTAGGTAAAAGCACGTCTCTTATATATTTGCTTTTCAGGGCCTCAAATATAAGATAATTCAAAGAAGTCCCTTCTGTTTTTGCAAAGCAACTACTTACCTTCTTTTTTGCTTACCAATATAGGAAAGATGTTTAGCAGTTGCTACGTACATGTCAGTTCTTATTTCAGACAAATTTACACATGAGGTCTTTTGTTTGACAACAGTTTTCTGTGTGCTTTATTGTTTGTGCTTCATATATAAATATATGTGCTTCATATACTTGACATATTTTTGTTTTCTAGATGGGCACTGCAGTCTCTCTTTGCTGGTCAGGCCTCAAAGGTGTTTCTGGACTCTCGGCCTGTTCAGAAAACGTCTCCAACTCTTGCTAGCTGGATGAGTCACATCAGTTACCAGGCATCGGTGACTTGTATAGGTAGTTTGCCTACTGACACCTCCACATATTGTCTGCAGTCCAACAGACGCACATGGTTGTGCAGAGGAATGCAGCTGTTTATTAAGAAAGTTTTGTGTTTCGTTTCCTTTTGTAGGCCTTATCCTGCAACATTTGTTATTGTTTCTTGTTCACTTGATCGTCACTTTCCTTATCATCATTCCCATTGCATATGGAAAATTCCAAATCTTACGCAAGTTCTTTGAAAAAACATGGTACGTGTAATGGAGTCGCTTTTGTGTAAACCAGAACATACTGTATTAGTTGTAAAATCTGTAATTTAAAGTGTGTCAACAATGCAATATATTGCAATTTACCAATCCTTCAGGGCCAGTTCACACCACTGACTTCCAGTTAGATGCAGTTAGATGCTGGAACACACTGTATCGCATACTAAACTCCCCCCTGCATTCTGGGGCGGGAGGGGACTTGGTGGTCCATTGAAGTTAATGGCACCGCAGCCACGCCCCCCGCTCGCAGTGTGATCGCCCACACCCGAACGTGTAGCACATCAATGTCTGCGTTCCAGTCCAGTGCAATCTGAAACAATTCTGCATACATTATTTTTTAGATTGCACTGGAACAGAACGCAGGCATTGATGTGCCATGCGTTCTTGTGCCCCCTCCCTCAGGAGGGAGTTTAGTATGCGATACAGTGCGTTCCAACAGCTAACCGTGCTGGAACGCATTGTCAGTGGTGTGAACAAGCCCTAAATGTAGTGGCTACATTCATTTCCTTTTTGTTAGGATTTTTTACCTTTATTTTCACCTGGTAATCTGGCCTGTAACACACTTCCTGCCTTAAGGTGCCCATACACCTGGCGATTATCGTATGATAATAGCGGGTGATACCGCAATCGTACGATAATCGGCAGGTGTATGGAAGGCGTGCGACCGTTTCTACTGTACGGTCGCACATCTTTTGTCTTCCAAGCACGCTCGAAAACGCGCCGAGAATTGTACGATTTTCAGCGGGTTATTGGCGTGCTCGGAAGACAAATGCCGAACGGGCCGATGTTCAAGCGCACACTGCTCGCTCAGCATTGGAATCATCGGAAGCCCTCCCCTCGTACAATCTGCCTGTCCAAGATGGGCAGATCGTACGAGATTTTAATTTCCTTACAACCATAGCACAACAAAAGTCGTGCGACGGTTGTAAGCTGTATGGCCACCTTTAGGGCGGCTCCACTCTATAGAGGAGCAATGGAGCAACCCTTGGACAGCTGCCTTGTCACCTGCAGAGAGGGTGATGTTGGATGCACTAGCAGATTTAGATGGACTTGACTAACAAAATAAAACCAAACTCCAGCTAACACTTTGTAAGCAGTTACAGAAATATTTTTTTTTCCTTTTGAGAGTAAGCATCCCTGTCAATGTTAAATGGTTGGTCTGTTAAAAGGAAGTTTAAAAATACGAGACTTACTGACCGGATCACCAGGTGTAAAAAAATAATTAACTTTTGGGTTTAGATATATTTTAATGAAAAGAAGTATTGTATCAAATTCACGATATTTATTGTTTATTTATAAGCGGTTTTCCTCATATGACAGGATCTCTTCAAGCATATGTTAAGCCAAACTTTCTTTTAACTTTGGAAAGAATGTGGAATGGTTAATGCTTTTTATAGTTGTCTGTGGCTCCCCTGGGGAGATATACCTTTACTTTTGTTTCTTGTGACAATGGTCTCTGGTATTGAAAGTGATGGAAAATCCAACACTTATGGGTGGTCACAGCAACAGGAGATGAGGGAAAATCTTCCAGTGGGGAAATCTGCTGTGCTGATAACTGTCTAAGAGAGGATAACCCTCACTTTGGAGAAGTTGCCTCCAACTTCCTGCTGTTTCTCTGGGGCAGGAAGTGAAGTGAAATCTTCTGGATGGGACAGAGACAAAAATAAAAACCTGACAGGGGTCCTAATTATTCCCTACTATATCCAAAACTTTAAAAAGTTCTGACTTTACAAATGAAGCCTAGATGTTGTAAGAGTTAAAGTATATCTAAAGCCAAAACTCTTTTTAGTTTTTGGATAGATAAGGGAATGTTTAAAACCCTTGTCGGTTTCTTTGTTGCTGTTTGTATCTGGTTGAGGAGGTCTCCCTTGACTTCCTTTTCCAGAGATACAACAGGAAATTAGTGGAAATCTCCTCAAAGTGAGCGGAAATGTAATTAACTCCTGATCCTGTGACAACTGTTAAAATTTGGATCTCCCATTATTTTTTGCCTTAGTGGGAGTGGTCACTAGGGCAAACAGAGAGGGTGAATCTCCCAAAAGGGTATATAGACATGAATAAAAACCTAACAGTCTCTCACCCTCGCCCACTGTATTCAAAACCAAGAAAAAGGTTTTGGCTATAGATAGACTTTAGGAAGTAAGTTGGGTAAAAAGTAAGCAGAAACTGTCTGCTTTGACAATATGTCTGAACAATACATGCAACATTTCCTTTTTTTGGTGGAAAGTAGAAACCTACCTAGCTGCAGAAAGTTTTATAATCTCCACCATATACACACACCCCATAGTACTGTTGCTGGATTTACCCCCAAGTGTCCAGGAACTTCCCAAAAAGACAGAATTAAAGAGTAGTGAAAAAAACTTGTATATGTTGTGCTTTGGTACAGCCCACCCCACTTTGCTATCCAAAGTGCAGCAATGGCCTGTGTACAATAATAGGTGCGCTGTAGCCACTGCTAATGTACACTATACCATGCAGTTTATATAGCACTTTCCCATTACTTTCAGAATTGAGTGGAATTGGCACATAAGCCAATTCATGTGCTATGTTAGTGTGATTTGTAAGAACCCTTTGCTTTTGTATTATATGTAGCATCTGATATTTATGATGGGAAGCCTTCTAGATGCATGAGCATGAGTTAAACATCTGCACTTAGGGCTCGTTTACACTAGACCAGGGGTGGCCAAACATGGGCCCTCCAGCTGTTGTGGAACTACAAATCCCATAAGGAATTTCAAGAGTCTAACAGCCACGACTCCCAGAGACAGATGTATGATGGTATTTGTAGTTTAACCACAGCTGGGGGGCCAGAGTTTGCCCACCACTGCACTAGCCCATCCCCTACAACGCTCTGTTTTAGTGGATGGCTAGTGTGTTGTGACAGCTCTGGTTAGGTGGGCCATGTTTTGTGCTATCTGAGCACATCACACAATCTACACACAATTCTGGTCCCTGCACAGCAGCATGGTGTACTGCGCTACAGTGCAGTGACTCCTCGTGCGGTCCAGTGCGCTGCAAAAAATGCCTAATTTCTGCATTTTTACGCACTGCACCACACAGCAGATCACACCCACGTTGTGATGGGAACAGGGCACATTGAAAACAATTATATTCTGTGTGTCCTAGTGGTAACTGGTGTTGTTCAGTTGGTAAAAAAATGCCGTCACGGTATATAGTGTAAGTAGGACCTAAACAATAGGCACCACCACAAAGAGATGTGCATAAACATAGTATTCTGTTATTACTCTGGAATTTTGGCAATGTATTAATAACCAAAGTGGGGTTTTATTGAGTCTTGGTGTATCAATTAACTTTTTATTCTGTGTCTCACAAGGTAGTACTGACCTAAGTAGGTATCACTTAGAGAAGCACACTCCTTAGAAGAGAACCGTCCTGTGGGCTTAGAGGATGCATTTCTAAGTAGGACAGACATGATATATCAAATTACATTTTTCTTTTCTTGTATTAAGGCCATTCTGGTTACTTCTGTTCCTGGTAACTGCCATTCACCAGCTATGTGCACGATTCTTCTTTTTGAAAGGAAATCCACCACAGATTACCCACAGGTAATTGTCATGTATAAATATTCACTTTAATATACTGATTGCCTTCACATACAGTATGTTATTGGAGGGTTTCCATATAGTAATATACACTGAGTTAGCACTTGCTTATTAATGCAACTATATAATCAGCCAATAAATCATAAATCATGCAGCTATAGGTCAGGAGCTTCAGTTATTATCCATGTCATGATTGTTGCCACCAGGCAGGCAGCTTTGAGTATTTCTGTAACAACTGTTGTGCTGGGATCTTCACTCACAACAATCTCTAGATTCTACAAAGAATGGTGTGAAAACAAAAAAACATCCAGCGAGGCACAGTTCTGATTGATGAATATTATGTAGGCCTGTGTGCTGTTTTAATTTTTAAGAGTTCTGATGCCCAACCAGCATCTTTAGGTCTCATACATGTTAGAAATGCAACTGCATATTCTAATGTACTGATATATTGCAGTGTAGTGCAATGTTACTCTCTATGTGCATGCTTATCTATGATACACAGGAAGCTGTTTTTACTATCTATATGTTTCCCTCACAATGCTGTTTTTGGATGTAATATTGTTCTAAGCAAGTACAACATAATTCAGCATTCCTCAAGATCTCAGTGCTTCATCTAAACACATAACCAGCAATACACGCTACGTTGAAAAAACATGAGTTCAGGTGCGTTTGGAGCTCATTTCTAAACGCACCTGGACTCATGTAATGCTTTTCTATGACTGAATGCACATCTAGACATTCAGCAGTGTCTAGGTTCATTCAATCTAGAAGCATTTAACCAAACTAAAAATGTCTGCGTCCTGGGTCCGTTTAGCATGATTTATTTAGGTAAACACATCTAATATAAACACGATTTAGCCCAGCAACAACTAAACACAGGAAAAAGTGATATGGGAACTGTAAAGCTGTTTTTACTTACCAAATCATTTCTCTTGTGTATAAACGCAGCCGGCTACTGTGCATGACGCCCAACAAAGAATATGTTATCTGCTGCTATAATGATTATTGCTGTGAAACATTGCAGAGATGTATAGGCATCTGCTTGTTGAAAGTCGGTACCATATAACCTCTTATATTCCTGCACACGTACAAAGGCCATTACTATCACACACAACATTATCAAGACGAGCTAACAAAATGTATTACGTTGAACATAAACTATCAGTGAATATTTTGCTCCATTTCCAAATGTTTCATTGGTTCTCTTGGTTATAAACGTGCCTTGTTTATTTCTATCAGCATGCCTTGCTCCCTAAATTATGCCATTTTATTATAAGATAAATCAATTAGAATGATATAAAATATACCACTTTAAATCTGAAATACCTGGTTTTCTATATTACCTTATGAAACATACATTAGAAGACAGTATGAAATACAAATTACAAACTGAATAAATTAACTGAACCAACTTGTACCAAACATATGTCATGTTAGCATTTTGGGAGATGGCCAAGATACAATAAATTAAGGTTCTCAGTGTTTGTGGCCAATGCACCCCACTAACTAAAATCAGAAAGATGGAGTGATCATGTCTTCATTTACTGACTATAAAGAGTGGTTCTACTTTTCAAAAGTGGCCTCAAGAGTGTAACATCTCCAATAAGTAAAACACTGGGATCTCCTGTTGGTTGGCTTCCCAGTGGATCAGAATTCTACCTCAACGATGCTACAGGGAAGTTAGTTTCATCAGGTTATCCTTGCTGATATATTGTAGCTTCTAAGAGCAACATTACATTAGTATACATGGATGGGGCATCATTTGGGATTATAGCCCATGGATGGAAAAATCATACATTTTTGGAATTTTTAATGGAAAGGGTTTTTTTTTCAAATGGTCTAACGGTGTTGTGTGATATATATGTATGATTATATCCTGGTGACCCTATTTTTTGTCTTTTCAGGAGAAGTCTCTTCATGCTGACATACCTCATGTTCCCTGTAAATTTTTTGCGGGGTGAGCTGCTCTCCCTTGCCCGACTTGTAGTGTCAGTTATTTTTAACGTTATCCACTTCTGCCGCCTTGACCTGAGCCTGTTACAACACAGTGTACAGGGCTGGGACCCAGGTAAGCTTAAAAACATTCTTGTTCAACTACATGACTGCTGTACAAAACAATTCCATGGTCAGGCACTCAACTTCAACTCTACTGACATCCTGTGTTAACGGGCATTTGTTTGCTTTAAGGGGGGTTTTACATTCTCATATGTTGTAAGTTATGAAGTATGTCTGCAAGATATATTTGGGGTATATATGGATCTATGCAAATGTGTTGAAGGTAACACACTTCAGTTTTATGCTAACAAGATCTTTATTGTGATACATTTCCTGACCAGTTGGGCCTGCGAAAAGGCTGTTTTCAGGGTGGTGTTTTATACCCAATGGCTACAACTGTAGGGCGTTTTTGTCATAATAAACCTGTTTAGTTAACTGTCACTAAATAGAGGATGCACACAACTGATTATTTTAATTGATGTAACATCAAAGGGATCATCAGTCCAGCAAATCAGAAACCTTTACAGTGTTAGTGAACAGCAGTAAATTGTATATGAAGTCAGAGGTTAAAATGTGTAGAGAAATCATAAAATCATCATGAGGAGATTCAGGAAGAGAGAGGCCTAGAGACACAGGTGAATATATAGATCGGACATATAGCTGGGTGTATGGAGTGTCTTTAGCTTTGCTAGGTTCACTGTCATCATTTTAATTATCATCGTCATGATCATCATGAAAAGTGAGATCTAGAAAGGGACTCACAGGGCTTTTAATTTTTTAGTATTATTATTCTGTATATTCCCTATTGACTGTTCCTGTTCTTCTGTTTCTGGGATCTAATAAACACTAAACTCTCCGGAAAAGAACTGAGGTTACCTGGATATTAGTTGAAGAATGCATTCTACATATTCCTCTGCCCGCACATAAATATATATATGTATGTTTATATACAGTTCTGCCAAGGAAACAAAGGCATAGCAAGTAATATTCTTGAGTGCTGTGTCTTGTGACCCAAGGCAATATCTCTGATGACTGCTTGAAGCAAACCCATATGTAGCCAATAAGCCTATAAATATTGTTGTTTGATATTAATATCTCAGCATGACCATTAGATCATTTCAGAGGGTTTTAATTATTTTTATTAGTTAAACTTGAGCTGTGATACCCATCATCAGATGTTTTATATAAATATATGGCTTTTCTACTTTTCCTGTGCTTTCCCTTCCAGCTTATTAAAATCAGCTAAAGCTTGGACAATTTTATTTAACATGGGGAAGAGTTAGAACCTTTTCTTTTTGCTGTTTATGCACCTGCCAGGGAGATTTCCAATGTCCTCAGTACTCACAGAATCACCTACCCAAAATAAGTATTCACACATACTTGTTCTAGGTCAGTGAGTTTTAAAGACACACAGATGGGAAACCAGTATTGCTAGAAGGATGGTAAAAGAGTGGCAAGAACTTTCCTAGCTAAATTGTCATTCCAGTCCTGTAAAATCTGAAATAGTGTCACTCCATCCCACCTGTTCCCCCTTTAAGTGCACCCAAACCAACTAATCACTTATGTCAGCAGAATAACACTGAACAGTAGATTTTGATGCAATGGAGATAATTTATAAAAGTTCCATCTGGCTATGCAGTTCGCACGACACAAGCTCACTTAGATGGCACTGATATAGGAATTCCTATACTTGTCAGCGCCATTTAGAGATGTTAGTGCCGCACGATCAGCATATGGATGGGCCAAATATTTATAAATGAACACTAATGTGTCTCATGTACTAAAGAGAAAGGTAAGATAAAGTGCAGTGAAGTGGACCTACAGTAAGTCAGCTTTAAATGTCCGGTTATGGACACAGAAAACTAATTTTTTTTCTGAAAGAGATATTAAACCCTATTTTAAAAAAAATCAGCACTGAGCTTTTTTTTCTTTCAACCGCCCCATTTCATTTATAATTTGGAGGTTTCAGACCACAGCCCCTCCTCTTCTGTTTACAAGTGTCTTATTTGGCTAGCAGGTTGCAAAGGAGACACCTGTACATGTGCGCTCCTGGCTGAGAACTAAGCCAAGCTGTTTGCGTCCACTGGAACACACAGCGTTTGACAGGCCATGTCATACTCCCTCCTTCTCCCTCCTCACAGTAGATTGACAGGCAATTCACCTATAGTGAATGTTTGGTGAATGTCACATTCGCAGCTTTAATATATGTTACTCACTGTTATCGTGCTTCAGTTTTAAGTATATTTCATGCACATTTTTCACTTGCTCTTTATACTCTATTACCATAAAATGTAAATGTTGTCCAGAATTATGTTTAATGGATCTCATGAATATTCATCTACTACTTCTTTGTTGTACTAATATTATGTTTGCATTGCAGGGTATCGGAATTATTGTAATTTCTTAATTGTTGAAGCCGCCGAATGTCATCCAGTGGTTAGAGCATTTTGCCTACTCATGAAACCTCCAAGGTGGAAGCAACCTGATTTGGAAGAAGGTGAGTCAGTTCTGCCTCATCTGTCATCTTCCATACGGGCATGATACAGCGTTTCCTACAATATCTGATACTTCTGACACCATGTATTCATTCCACTAGTTTTATTATTTTTTATTGTTTCAGCTTTATGAAACATATTATTTATGAAAAAGCCATTCAGAGAACATGACGTCCTTGTCACAGGATATTGTACAAAATATGCTTTACTATTTAGCATTTTATTTATACTTTAGCAGTATAGATAGAATTAGTGCAATGGTCCTACTTCTCAACGCTGACATTATGTCTCCATAATCTGATCAAGAAAACTGATGGACCATTTAGAAAACACTTACTCGGTGAACCAAAGAGAAACTCTATTTAATAATTTCTCAGTCATCTCAGCTAGCTATGGAACACAAAATATTAGTAGCATGTAGATGCATGTTGAAGGAGGTAGTAAACCGGAATCTCACTCTTTTTATGTGGGTTTTTATTTGGGGTGACATAGTTAGATACAATTTTATGAAAGCATTTACATTATTTAATAAGGTGTTTTGCTGCATTTAAATCAATATTAATATGCATTTTATAGGAAGCACAGTACTGTATCATTTTACAGTACAGGTACAACACATTGCACATAGACACATAACGTTGTTAAGGACTCCAACATTTATTCTGTAATAGAGTGCATAGTGTAATGCTCATGTGAATAAGTACTAATAATGTTGCTGCCTGTGCAATATAAAACTGAACTCCATGCAAACAGCTAAATACACAATTGAAATACATAAGCATGAACAGATTTGTAATTGTGTAACGCCAGTAATCCAGAAAACTCCAACACAACCAGAATGGTGACCTGTTTTTTTTCAGCTGCTGTTAAAGGGTATCTAAACCCTCCATTTTTTTTGCATATATCTACTGCTTGATAGCAGTAGATATATGCAAAAAGTAAAAAAAAACAAAAAAACGCTGTAACAGAGGTTTAAACTTACCCCGTCTTTCTTGTGCGCTCCCGCCCGAGAATCCGAAACTGCTCGAGCAGCCGCAAAGCGTCTTGGAGCGGGCGCATGCGCAGTTCATATTTTCGGGCGGGAGAAAAGCAGAGACGCAAGGTAAGTCTATGGACGTGTGCACCCGCATGCAGACACCACAGGATCGGAAGTGCTTGCAAGGACAGAGGAGTCAGCGCTGGATCGGAGAGCCGCCGTACCGCTGGACGGACAGATGAAAACATCAGGAAAGAAGAGGAAGATCGGATTAAGAGACATCATTTAAGGTAAGTGCTAACATTAACATTGGGGGGAGGGAAACATTTTTTTCACTTTAAGTAATAGCAGCTTGGTCACCAATCTGCCCCCCAGCCTGTTATTTGGCAATAAAGGAGGAGCAGCACACTGATAAGGTCATCTCTCTCATTCTAACTGTTGAATGATAGCTCTGTGTACTGCAATAAATCTCTGACTGTGTTAGAGTGGTGCTCCTCCCTCTTCCAAAGCAAATGCTGCTATGGCAGCGGCTTACAGAAGGCCGATATCAGGTCTGATTCAGGTATTTACTTTAGCTCTGTGTATATTTTTTTAATGAATACACAATTTGATTAACTTGTGTTTTTTATCTCTGCCTGGATTTCAGCTTTAAAACAAATGTGAGTTTTAATAAATATTTGGTAATCGTGCTTGCAAAGTGTATAAATATATGCACATATATTTACATTATTATCATCTATGCTGTGCAATATTTAATACCATTTATTTATGATTCGCCTGATTGGCCAGAAATGCAGAGCATACAGTGATAGTGCCACGTCATATTAGTCCGTATAAAAATGTAATCTGTCCCATAAATGCGTTATTGCCTTTTTACTTTACTTTTGACTAACTTCAGGTTTCTCTGTGCACTAACTATTCTGCGCTTAATTTTTCCTAATATTGCTCTTTATTGTATTACCTATTGTGGAGTATTCTTTATCCTACACGAGTGTTGCCTCTAAAACAAATTTTGTTTGTATTTATCTAAATATGAATGTGCGTAGATCTAGTGAAGGACTGTAGATGACATTTGCCTGCAAATTGTATTAAATGTGACATATAAAGGATTTATACTTTCGTAATCTGGGCCATCATTATTGAAGTAACAGTCTCAAGCAGTAAGTGATACTTCACATCATCCAGTCAGATCCAATTATATTGGAGACTGCTATTTGGAGAATGAAAGTTTGATTCTGGTCATTGTAGAATAGCATAGTCTGTTATAGGCCATTCATTTCTTCCAACTTGGTATATAAGATCAATCAAATGCCCATAATGTCTCTATCACCTGACTCCATTCTGCTAGTAGAATAAACCTGCATTGATGTAATAAACATCTCCGTCTAACTCTGCACATTTTCTCGCTTTATTCCTTTTGCCTAGGAATTCATCTGATGCCTGCAGATGGTCGAATAATGAAGGGTGCACGCTCTCAAATTGCCCGAGCCCGCTGGGGTCTAGCATATACTCTTATTCACAATCCATCTCTGCTGTACCACCGAGGTTCCAAAAGCATTAATGGAGGATCTCCCATGTGTCCTACGTAGCACCTGGCATAAACCAGGGACATTCCAGTGACATAGTCTACCTCCCACCTCCCTAACCTCCTATCCCCTAGATGCCCTGCTGGGCAGGGCGGGGTTTTTAGGGGAATGGTGGCCCCTTGATTTTGTAGTTTTTAGTTAAAGTATATGTCTCAATTAGGCTGTTCTTTTCAAACAAATCTACTGTATGTGTATTTTGTTAATAGTTTCAAATGTGTTTCCTTTATAAAAAGTTGACATCTCAGACATCTGTTATCTCATCTATCACATAAAATTCAGTCTTTACATATACAGTATATACCATTTACATTTCTTTGGTATATAGAATAGCACTATCATTTTATGTTTACATAGATTTAGTTATTATGTGCTTAAAGGAAAATTACACTAAGAGCAATTTAAAGGTTGCCATTGCTGGTCTCCTGAAAATTCTAATTGCCTGACAGCATTTGGCTTCACAATTGTGTGAGTCACTGACCTGGGATAAGCATAAAGATCATGAAAGTCATAGAAACAGCTAAACACACAAGGAAATTCTTATATGAGAGCTGTTTTGAATGTCAAAGGGCTTGTGTTTCTGTCTATTCATTCCTGAGATTTACACAGCCCTGACAGATACCACAATCAGCTTGGAGAGCTGAATTTTCTTTACTGCAGTAAACTAACACAACTATACCTTGTCATGGCCCCAGTTGGTGACTGAACAAGGAAGGAGAAGCAACAGACTGATGGGCTCCCCTCTCGGTCATTTTTTTTGTCTCCTGCCATTAGCAAGTCCTTTTGTTAGAACATGAAAACTGCAGCACAACTTATTGGCTCCTTGTGCTGCTTCTCCCTCTACAGCTCTGTTGTACAGGGAATTGCAAGTTTATACTAGGTCTATATCAAGTGCTTACACTAAATGCAATTAATGAATTTTAAAGAGCACATACCTGCATGACTTAGTCTGTGGTTCTAATCTGCAGTCATTCCAGGTTAGTGACATAGAAAGCACTGAAGATATTGGATCAGCAGGACAGCCAGCCAGGAGACTAGTATTTTGAGAAGGAGAGGTTAGGAATTACAACTTTCTCACTCTCTCAATGCATTTCCTTTAATATAAGTCACAAGTGAGGAAGCCACGAGAGTATACAGTACTTTCCTTGCATATGATCTGGAATACCTTTGTCTGTGCAGTAGATGAGCTTCCTTTTGCTGTGCAGACAATATTTAGAAATACTCATTCCGTTGTAATTATGGAATGATGTACCACAACAGCAAAAGTAACATACACCAATGTTTCATGCACAATGACACTACACATGGCGCTTCATTCACCAGGGACCCTGCTCTTTCAGATACTATGAACAGTAGTAACTTCTCTCCTGACTCATTAGGCCATCCTGAGATTTTATGATGGTTAAGAGATACAGAAATCTCCCCAGTGTTTTCTACACTTTGATTGGACACATGGCATAAGTAAGTAAGGTCTTGTCTATCAGGGCTTAATATAATGGTTCCATTGGCAAATTTGTGAATGGCTACCCCAAAGCTTTCTTGCTTTTTGTTCTTTTCGTTTATCATCATATATGGAACACCCACCTCTTTGCAAAGCAGCAACGTATTGCCCAATTCTGGGTCATCACCCATTATCTCCAAAGGCTTTCTGCACTGTAGATCGGGCACCTTCGCCAGTGAAACCCCCTTTAGCTCACTAGGAGTTAGACAGATGATATCACCTTTTCTATCAACAATAGTTTTAACCTTTTTCATCCAATCCATTAACCATGATAAGGAGCATGAACAGTGGAAGGCATTACCATGTAGCTGAAGGTGTGACAAAGTTGTCAATGGATCGAAAATTCCTTCAGGCAGGGAAGATAAACGATTGTTACTGAGCTGCAGGGATCTTAAACTTCTGGACTTCTTGAATGCTTCTGGTAGGACTGTAGCTAGTTTGTTGTTGTTGAGGTTTAGAAGCTCAAGATCTTCGAGGGCTAATAGATCTCTCCAAGGGAAATCCAGGAGTTGGTTATGACTCAGATCCAGGCTCATCAGGTTTGTCAGGTTCTGAAATGTGCTCAGCTGTATAGTGGTGATACTATTATGAGCTAGCCACAGAGATGTCACTTTTAAAATATTGGCAAAGGAGGTGGCATTCAGGTGGCTAATATAGTTGACAGAGAGGCTAAGCTGTTTGAGGTTAAAGGGAAGATCTTCTGGCACATGAATTAGGTTACGGTAAGAGCAGTCAACAGAGGGTTGGGTAGATGTAGTGCACCCGCAGGTCTCCGGGCAACATGTGCTTGGCACCAGGAACAGGTAACCAATAATGCCAAAGAACTGGAAGTGGACCTCCATGATGCACAATAACCAGAGATGGCTTTACAGAGTAAAATGATGATAATTACATTCCAGCAGCCCTGGTGAGCTGTTTATAATGTTTTAGGAGGACAGAAAAATAGACTTAGCATTACCGTTTTGCTTTTTTCATACCTGTGGGGAGATATGACTATTAGTACAGTGTATGTCCAGGCGTTAACAACCCTCCCTCTCTCCCTTTAGAGCAAGACCCATCATAATTTTTTCCGTATACCCGTAGAAAGAGCTCAGTTTGTACTGATGTAGTCACCACCTCCAGAGCTACATCTCCCAAGAGCTCTTCTCTTACACACAGTCAGGGGAATTCAAAAAGAGTGTCATTAAGACAAGTGTCTCGGGGTTACAGAAGTGTCGTTATTACCACCAAATTCATGTACAAGGCTGCATAGCATTCATGAATTTGGCGCAAACCTATGAAACTAGCGCTAGCTTGTGAGACAAACTTTGGGATAGATATACAAACACTGATAAAGTACATAGATGTGTTGCATCTCTGTCCAAAGTGTCACATGTGTCTGAGACAAATTTCAGTTGAATGGAGACTTAAGTACATAGATATGTCTCCTTTCTGTCCAAAGTGTTGCATATGTGTCTGAGACAGATTTCATTTGGCTCCCCACTTTCCTCTTCAAGCAATGTCACACCTGAAGTATGTGTCGCATACTGTGACAGACATATACAATATGAATGTGGGACAGACTAGTTACACTAAAAGCACTTGGCCTTACTTTTCATCACATTTCTTATTACCGAACTGTTGGGGTTTATTTATTGAATATGTCACAAGCACAGCGCCAGAATGAAACTGGTGCAGGAGTCAGTAGAGGTCTGAAAAATGGTGAAGCATGTTTTTGAATTTGGTGCAGACATTTCTTCAGCAGCATTAACTCCAGAATTCTGGCACAAATGGGATATTGAATTCACCTTAGTGTGTGTTTTTGCATGCTTTTGGGCGTCAATGCAGCATCATAATTTTGATAATAATGAGTGCATGTGGTGTGGGGCAAAGTAGTGGGGAATAGTTGGAGTTCTCTAGTCCAGTTAGAAGGGCTGACAACATAGCGGTTTTAGTGCAGCAGGGATACTTGGCACAATAAGCTATCAGTGGCGCACAGATAGATATTCCAACAAGAAAATTAAGTGTGAATCTGTTGCAAAATACATAAAACAGAATATCACCAGCACACCAAACAATGTGGTCAAGTGTTGTCCTTTATTGACGCATATTGTCACATTGACAGGGCCGGATTTCCCATAAGGCCAACCAAGGGGCAGCAGGGAGTAGAGGGGCAGAAGGGGTATGGAATTTTGTATCTCCCGATGCCTGGGTGGATAGTTGTTTTCTACATTTAGCCCTGCTTTGGGCAAGCAGAGCTAAATGTACAGCGGGGAAGCCACCGCTTGTTTTGTACAGGTGATCTCGGCGAAATTGTATGCAGCCTGCAGGTCTGCCATTCTTCATGGGGGGAGGTTTGCCGGCTAGGTGGGCGCATTAAGGAACCTGGCCTTGGGGCAGCAGAGAGAGTAAATCTGGCCCTGGATATTAGCACACATTTGGGGGGGGAGGGGGGTTGGGGGCACATTGAGGAAGCTGGCCTTGGGACAGCAGAGAAAGTAAATCCGGCCCTGCACATTGAGGCAACGTTTCGGGGGCCGTGCAAGGTGACGTATGTGCAGTAATGCACATACAATATATAGACATACAATTAACCTAATCACCCAATGGAAAAACAGTTAAGAACCGACCCCAGCTTCCTATGACGTCAGTATGACATTACATTCTCACCAGATTAGACGTCACATTCCCGGCCCATACTGACATCATAGGAAGCTAGGTGCAGTTCTTTACTGTTTTTCCTTTTTAGAACAGCAGTTGTTTTTCTGTACTTGCAGTGTTTTAACGGCATCAAAACTGGCGAAGCGTACACGTACTGCAAAGACACACTAAAATGCTTTTTGTTTCTTTCATTTTGCCCCAACATACACTTTAAGCTCTTAACTGCGAAGGAAGTATCTTATTATTTGGAATTCCAGTCTGATGACATGATAAGGCATCACATCTGCCTTTTATTCGGGACTTTTTAATATCTCCTCTCCATATCTTCCTTTCTGACTGTTCTTGTTTTGTTTGACATCACCCTCCCTCCATTCTGTCTCCGTCTGGAGACGGAGCTGTAGGATTTCTGCCAGGCCCTGTTCACACGCTTCTCTCCCACATGACTAAGCCAAATGTTCTGCATGCATAACATGAAAACGTTTCTTTCCACTGTTCCACAGTGACCCGTCTTTGACTTGCTTCTTTGACTTTTTTAGTTATAATTACAGGTTAATATGTTCATTGTATTCTGTGAACGCTGAGTTTTACTCTCCTCAGTGCTCTTTGGGACATGCTCTGTGATCATCTCCGTGACATTAACTCCTACTTATGTAACCAGATATCCCTTTTGCTCTTTTCAGTCTTTTTTTTTGGTCCTCTGATGTTCCTTTTCATCTTTTCACAAATCTCTTCCCCCCTAGATTAATAGAGTCAGCTTTTCTTACCTGACTGTCTCCTTTTCTTCTCTGTTAACCGGATGAATTTAATAAACACATTCCCTCTTTTTCTCCTCCTTCCCTAACTGGCTGGACACAACCCCAAAACAGCATAATGAGCCAAAACTCCATCCCTCAGCCAGAGTCAGGATCCTCATAATCTGTTCCTCCTGCGCCGTCTGCTATCTGTCAGAATTTGTAAAATGGAAAGAGGCAATCAGCTAGAGGTATTGAGAGAAATTGCTTTTAATGCGCAAGGCAAGAGGTTTGACCCTGCATGTGGCACTGTTTAATGCAATATCATGCTGTATGTACTGTGACTACAACACGCGTTCCATAGGGAGGTCAAAAGTCACATGTGCTTTTTGATTAGAAAACATGCATTAATTTACCAGTCCTGGCAACTGTGCTTCTAAAATGGCAAATTGTTTCATGTGTTATTAAAGCTCATTCTTGGGCAAACCAAAAAACTACCCTTGCAGTGTCTGGTTATGCCTAGGGGAGAAGAAAAGCTATTTTACTTACCTGATCCCCACTCCCACCAGGCTTCTAGACCGGTTTCTGCAGCCTCCTCTCCCCTTCACTCCAGGAGTTTAAAGACTGCGGATTTCATCTAGATTTCATTTAGAATTTGGAGTGGATAGAGTTAATAGCCTTTGATCAAGACTGTTTCCAAAGCACCCGTTTTCCTGTGCTGCCTATGGCCTGCCAACATACTAAGGGCTTATTTACACACTTATTTACAAGTTCCATAGACCTGCATTTGATGCGAGAACACTCAGGGACATTCCCCCAGTGGAAGGGAGAGAATAAAGGTGCCCATACACTGTGAGATTATTGCACGATAATCGCTGGCAATCCCGCGATTGTACGATAATCGCAAAGTGTATGAAAGGCGCGCAACCGTTTTTACTGTACGGTCGCACGTCTTTTGTCTAAGGAGCATGTTCGAAAACCAGCCGAAAATCTTATGATTTTCAGCTGGTTTGTGGCATGCTCGTGAGACAAATGCCGAACGGGCACTGGCCATTCAGCATTGCGGTCATTGGAAGCCCGCCCCTCAGCGGGGCGGGCTTGCGATGATCGCAAGTACGGTCTGCCTGTCCAAGATGGGCAGATTGTAAGTTTTTTAAATTTCTTTACAACCATCGCAAGACTAAGGTCTTGCGATGGTTGTAAAGTGTATGGCCACCTTTAAGGGCTGACCGCTGGAGGAGTGAGGATCAGGTAAGTAAAAGTGCTTTACTCTGGTCCCCTAGACATAAACGAGCACTTAACCCTTGCAGTGTGAGGTAGCCCCACTGCAAGGGTAGTTTTTGGTTTGCCTGGAGATGGGATTTAAACTGTGTACTGAAAGCATTGATAAGAGTATTTTACATAATTATACAACAAGGTTGGTTAGCTGACTATACACTGGTTGAATCTCATCCGACTCTTACTGACAATTCAACCAGTGTGTGGCCCCATCGAGACCCCCTGTTCAACAAAAGTCGATTTTTTTATCAACTTTTGTCAAAGGAGCTGGTTTTTGAAAAATATCAGCAGAACAGTGACTGCACCCAATCAGTGACATCACAAGAGTGGTGCGGAGGGGTGCGGCCCACACCAGGTGACACCAAAATGATTGACAGTTTTGGTGTCACCCCCTCTGAAAAGTCGAGCACTCGGTCATGGACGGAAAGCCCAACAGCTGCACGAGAGAGGAGGGGACCCAGCAACATACCTTATCCTACCAGATAAACTTCCCCTGCTCTCTGTGCTGGCGTCAATCACTGAGATGGCCACCGGCAGTTACGTGCATGTGACATCATTACATGCGTACGTGTGACATCCAGCCTGGGGACGCCTCTACACCCAATTAACTGCAGTCACTATTCTGGTATTCTGACAGTGGCATGCCCACTGCTGTCAGAATACATTAAACCATCAGGGGAGGGGATTGCCCCATGCATGCTAACAGAGTTGTAGTTGTAGAAAAAATTACATGAGTATGGCCAGCTTACAATAATGCCCTAAAGCCACTGTGACCAAAAGGTAGCCAACGTGCCTGGTATCAAATGATGTTGGCCAATTTCTACTGTCATCTGTGTAAGAACAGTTCCTGATTGCTTCAAATTGCCTGCTGGCGTCCATGTTAGCATGAATGGCTCCAGAATGGTTCATAGATTTGTGGGTTTCGGAATAGCCCTAAGGGCCCATTTAGAACTTTGCATGTACGTAGAGGTGTGTTTTTAGGCCGGTGCAGTGGCATGAGTCAACATGCATTTCCTTTGTGTGTAGACATGTGTTATTGACGCAGGTTGCGGTGCATTTGCAATGCTCTTTTGGATCTAAATTTTGGTGCGGATAGAGTTAATAGCCTTTGATCAAGACTGTTGCTAAAACACCTGTTTTGCACTTTGATGTGCTGCCATTGACTTCTATGGGTCTACCAGCACACTAAAGGTGGCCATACACCTTACAATTATCTGCAGATTTTCTGTGGTCAGATGGAAAAGGTGGAAACAGATTCCTCCATCTACACTTAATTGTGTGGATGGAGTAATCTCCACCTGGGCCAATCTGTTGCACTTTTTCCATCTGACCACAGAAAATCTGCAGATAATTGTAAGGTGTATGGGCACCTTTAGGGCTTGCTTACACTATAATCAATGACTGGCATTTTCAGCAACTGAACATCGCCAGTCATCGCTATGGCACATAGAAAACTATTATTTTTTGATCAGATACATGCGTTTTAGTCCGTTGCAACTTCTGTATTAGATTGCAACAGTGTTTACGGGCCCTTAAGTGTATTGGTATATGCTACTCGCATAATCTTGTTTTCGAAGCTACAAATTTAGGTCAAATGATTTTAACTCTTTACGGGCCACTCAAGTGCAAGTTGTCATTTCACTTCCTGTAATACATTACATGACATGGAGGAATAGATTGTAGCTTGTCCAAAATCAGACATTAGTGGAAATGCCCAGTAATGCTCCATTTTCATCCATAATTTAATTTGAATCCACAAGGAATCTTCTGCCCTACACAAAATGACTTGACAGCGAACAACAAAAACTATAGATTTTATTTCGTTTCAGTAATTGCCAAGCTTTTGCCTAATTATTTGCTTCCTTCGTTTTTCATCCATACAATTAATTTCCAGCACAGAGTATTCTAGCAGTGTCCTGTTTAACCCCTACCTGGCTTCTATCATTACCCCCCTCCTCATGTCATCACTACCCTGCTGCAGCTGTCAGATTGAGGTCAGATAATAATCACACCTCCGATAAAAGCTTTTCCAAGTATCACAGCCTGGGGGATTGGGAAAGAGTGGTGGGGAGAGCTTGATATGCAATGAGAGACAGAGATGTGTGCAATGACATGGGGAGAGATGCTTCACATCTCAGGAACTCAGAGAAAGGGAGTGATACATGAAAATAAGACATACGCTAAGGCTGTGACTAAGACTACTTTCCCGAATTACAAACACAATGTGACTCACACTGCCCAACGCACCATAAAAGTCTACAAGATTTGGGAAGTAGTGTAACAGCAAAAGTATGAAAGGGGTGTACAGATAACTAGAAACAATGAGCTGTAAACCAAAAAGTTAATCAGGGAAATTCCCCCGGAGCTTCAAATAAATGAATAGAATGAGCTCCTTGAGCACTATTATCATTGTAGATTAGACCTACATTTATAAGGTTATTTAGACACATATATTATTCTTCAAATGTACTCGTCTGCAACACATTTCCATTTCCAACATTTAGCATTTGTTGTGAGTTGCAGTGTGCTGCAGATGGTGCTATGTGATATGTCCTTTCCACAACAATATAGTGTATCCGCTCAGGGTAGAGCTTAGATGAACACATGCTGCTTCGGAAGGAAGAGCTCGGGGGGGGGGGTTTACATAGAATTATGTACAAGAGGGGAAAGCTGGAAGCACATGGCAAATTTAGTGGCCTCGCTAACAAAGCATATTTGTTAAAGTGTATTTCCACGTTTGCATTCCAATTTGAGAAAACACCGCTATATGTTTGTCATGTGTTCCTATTCACACAGCAGAACTGAAAAGAATTAAACAAAAATATTTCTTACCTTTTAGATGTTTCTGTGGAGGAGACCTTTGTCAGACTGCAGGCTATTCTGAACAGTTTGTGAATTTGTCTGTCCCCAAGACAAAGGGGACAGACTGTATTTCCTCTCATAAACATACAATGCTTCTAGATCTTTAAACTGATATTGAAGTCAAAAGGTTTTTAAGCTATTTGAATTCTGATTAAATCACTTACAATGAATGCTGCTTCTTAATGTTTAAAAGTTGCGGCTTCCTGCAGGATCGGCTGGTTTCCTGAGCACTGGCCCTAATATCCTGTTTTAGAGCGACTCCTTTCTCTTGCAGGGTCCTATGAATCCACCCTTGTGTGTACTGGTAAGCTGTGTGTGTCTCATTTTTCAAAATGGCAGTGCAGGAGCAGAGCAGCACAAGGAGAACTTCAAGGCTGCAATAAAGACAACGCTGGACTCCATAGACAAGTAAGTATGTTTTTCATGAAGGGAAGGCTATTAGGGATGTAAAATTGAATTTAGCCAGGTTGGGTGAAGCTCCTCTTCAAAATGAAAATGAATGAAAAAAAGTAAATTTTCTATATTCTGCCATCATTAATTTCTTTATTGTTTATTGGTAAATTGCTAGGGAGATTTCCCATCAATTCCTGTCACTGTGATAGGGAAAATCTCTCCAAAGGAGACACAAACAGCAATAAAACTCTCTTTCAGTAGAATGGAGAAGGGTTATAGCCTCTGTTGGGTTATTAATGCTGTCTGTAATCCCATGGAGGATATTTCACAACACTTTTTGCTCTGATGACATCCTGAGTGACATAACAGTATGTGGGTATTAAGAATAAATCTACCCAGAAGTGCAGAAACAGTCATAAAAACCTGACAGAGGTGCTAACATGTCTCCATTTCATGCAATTGAAAACAAATAGTTTGGTTTGAGTTTTAAATAAAATCAGTAGTTCAATGTATGGTGTAGTCTTTGGTTAGAAGAGATTCTCTGCTATTCCTTTCCATAATTGATATTTGTCAGGAACAAAATGGTATCCTATTTAAAGAGGAACCGAACTCAAAGCTGGTCCCAAACGTCAGAGGTAAAAGAACTAGTAACCAGTGTTGTCTGTGGTCTCCATGCATTTGATTTTTTCCCCCATTACTGACCTACCATGCCTTGTTCTGCACTTTGTCTCTGTGTGGAGTCGCCATCTTGGTAGCCATCTTGCTTCCTCATGTCAGAGCTTCCAGCACGGAGAACAGAGAGCAGCACAGCAGAGAGATCACCACATCTCACTCCAAATCTCCTAATAATCAGAGGCCACAGTGCCTGAAATGATCTCACACTGCAGATATCCTGTTTTGAGGCTGTAGAGACAGGAGTGCCTAGGCACCGTCACATCACAGGAAGTCACCTGATATTTCTCAGGAGGAATTGCAGACAAAAGGTAGACTCTTTAGGGTACAGCTCAGGCACAATAACATAGCTAAATGTTCCCTATAACATAGCAAATCCTCACCTTTTGAGTTCAGGTCCACTTTAAAGTGAGTTTGATACATGATTGAAACAATACATAAATCACTTTTAATCAATTTGTACTGCAATCACCGAGTAATTAACAAAAGGGAATCAATGGTTTTGCCACTCTTACCTTCACAGCAGCTGAGACTACATGATGATATTTTAAATGTTTGCATTTCATTTTAACACACATATTGAGAATGGTATCTAGATAGCAGGCGGTTACAGTGCCCAGACACAGAACTGCACAGAACAGTCTGACAACATGCAGCTATGATTTCGACCAGGGGTCAGCAAGCTCGGCACTCCAGCTGTGATAAAACCACACATCACATCATGGGTCTACCTCTGAGAGTCATGCCTGTGGCTGTCAGAGATTTGCAATGCCTCATGGGACTTGTAGTTCCACAACAACGGGAGTGCCGATGTTGACCTACCCCTGCATTAGACATTTACATAAAAAGTGCTGATTTTTCACTGCTGTTTATTCGGCAATGACAGAGTAACATAAAAGCAGTTTTGGTAATGCCTGAATTTCCTCTACAGTGCTGGATTTTTCTTCCATGTTACAGATGTGCTTTACAATGCTAAGAAGATCTGATTTATCACACTTGATGCATTCATTCATTTGTAATCTACATTTTACTAAACACATAAAAGAGCACAATATAACATGTACCCGCTCATCTGTCTTCCGGTAGTCTCCCGTCTGGCAGATCTCTTTTGTATTATATCTCGCTGCCTTCTTGTCAAGAGCTTTGTCAGTGATTGTTCACCTATCAGACATTTTTTTCTCTACACTTCGCACAGCCTATTAAGTATTCTTGAGCTTGACAGAATAATTGAGATATCAAAGAAAGCAAATTGGGATAAAGGTGCGGAAGCAGAGAGAGGTTAATCCTGAAGATAGAATTTAGAGTGTTAGCTCTTTTGCACAACAGCAGTGCCCTCAGGGACAATTCAGAAAGCACAGAGAAACATGATCTGGACTAAGTGCTGACAGGCATCAAGCCCTGTGCGTGTGGCTGGAAAAAATCCTATGTGCGAGACTGAGACCTGGAGCAGAAAAACAAAAACACATTTAATTCACATCACACTCCATGTGCTAAGAGAATAAAACGGGAGGGAGGGAGATTGGGGGTTGTACAACAGAAAAGCCTGGGATAGAATTGAAAAATACATTGTATAAGAGAAATATATGAAGATCACAGCCAAGTTCTTTGTCACCATGGGGAGTGCAGTAAAGAAACCAAGGAAAGGAAAAATACGTAGGAACAAAACAATAGGAAATGATCAACACGCTGTATACGGGTATAACAACAAAATACTACTCAATTAGTCCTTATAAACACAACTGTTATTTTTTATTCTTGTGGTTTCTCTATATCACTTTAAAAAAATCTTTAGGCTTTACACCAGGCAGGTTTTCCTTCCAATTTGGCGCAGAAAAATGTATCTCATTAAAAAAATCAATGTTTTCTAAAAGGGTCGTAATCACAGAAAATCCCTGCACCGACACACCAGGCTGCATTTGATTTCCATTGACATCCCTTTTCTGTCCATGAATTCAAATAAATAGGCTTTGTAAAAGATGCATGAGAAACACAACCTATCATTGAAAATGATGTCAAACATGCTTTTAAAAGATCTTGTTTGCCTTGTGGTGCTGAATAGCAATATTGTATATATTTGTGTTCTTTATTTTTTATGCTTAGGACTAAATACAAAATACCATTAGTTCCATCGGTCGGCCGACAGCCTGCTTCTGACAGCTGGGCGGAGCCAGCCGTCATCTCACGGCTGGCTCCGGCCACTTGCAGAGAGATCAGCGTCCCTGGTTACCAGCTAACCAGTGACGCTGTCATTATACACTGAAAGCGGCCTCTCTGTGTTCTTAGTGTGTAATGTCAGATGGCGTTCCTGGTTACCTGGTAACCAGGAACGCATCTGTCAATCCTCCCCCGGACGCTCTGGGAGTCTAATAGGCTCCCAGCCGCCAGGGAGAGAAACACCTTCTCACAGAAAGGTTCACTCTGCTTGATCGAGCAGAGTAAACCTTTCCCTACTCGTTTTTTTCTTTTTTTTTCTTCTGACGGCAGCCGGAAAGCATAGCTAGATTCCTAATGGCTATTTCAATTTGCAATAGCCAATAGCAAACTAGCTATTGCACCCGCCCACTGCTGCTGTCAATCAGCAGAGGGGGACCTGCAGTTCTCCATCAGGTCCCCGTCTGTTTATGCTTTCCTATGGGGATTTCGTTTTTTTTTTTTTTTTTACAGCAGCAGAACCGCCTGGCCAATAGAAAAGAGTTGGGCGGAGCTAGCTGTCACTGCAAGCTCCGCACAATCGTTTTCAGCGGCATTCGACTATTTACTCACTGCTGTTCGGCATCTATAAGAATAGACCGAACAGCAGCGAGTAGCCTGCCGGAGGTTCGGCTTAGCCGATCCAGATGTTGGATCCTTTCTGTAAGATGTTGGATCGTTGGATCGACTGAGTCGAACTCCTTCTGCACTTCGGGTCGGCCGAACATGCTGAGCCATACCAGCCTGAAGTGAATAGCCGAACAGAGCTTGGCTCACTTCGCTTGGGGTCGGTGAGTCACTCAGCTGCCTACGGAAGCTTAGTGAATAGACCCCTATGTTTCCTTTTTTTCTTTGGTTAATAATATGACATATCACTAAGGCTCCAAACGAGCACAAAGGGGAAGTAACATCAAGTGGCTGATCTACATTTTTTTTTCTCTAATCACATACCTACAAACTACCATGGTGGCCGTTCAAGTCTGTATACAATGCTGCAGCCATCATTGCTTCATTGTGTAGCAAATTTTCCCTGGCATGCCAGGTTATGCAGGCAAGCCACTTGCCAAACGTGCTCATTGAAGCCAATGGGACAGCTGTGTCCCAAAAGCGTGCTACATGGTTGCAGCACAGCATTTCAAAGTAAACCAACCCTGTCCAGGTCAAATGTAATATAAGAAATAAACTGCATTATGGCTACTAGATGGTGTATTTATTTCCTATGCTCCTCAGCTTCATCTGGTGGTCATAATGTGGTACTTTTCTGATATTACATTTGAACTGGAAATAAAATATACTAATACTTAGGGGTCTATTCATAAAGCTGCCGAGGGCAGCCGAGTGAATGACCGATCAGAAGTGAAGTGAGCCGAACACTGTTCGGCTATTCACTTCAGGCTGGTACGGCTGATTTCAGCCGTACATCGGCTGAAATCAGCCGTACATCGGCTTGCTTCGTGTGGCTTCGGATCAGCCGAACATGCTTAGCATGTTCGGCTGACCTGAAGTGCAGAAGGAGTTCGACTCAGCCGATCCAACATTGCTCGGCCAGCTTCGGCTTTCAGCACGGCTCAGCGCACGACTGAGCTGCTCGGCCGTGATCGGGAGCTGTACGGGCTATTGTGAATAGGGGCTATTCTCCTGAACCGAAGGGGTCCTGGGGCCGAAGCCAGCCGAAGGATCGGCCAAAGCTACGGCCAGATCCTTCGGCAGCTTTGTGAATAGACCACTTAGACATGTAAATTTTGTTTCGTTGCGAATGGATATTTGTACAAATGTCCTTACATTTGGATGCATTTATTCAGATGCATCTGAATTTCAGAAATCGAATGCGAACGAATCGGAATGTTCGTTTACTGAAAATTTGGATCTGTCCGATTTTTGTTCAGAACGAAACCAATTTGGACATGTGACAGTTCTCTGGCCAATCAGATGGCTTTTTTGGCTGTTGGGGGTTGCATTATACACACAGTCATGTGACTTCCTGTTGTGGATCATTCTGAAATGAAATCCGAATAACAAACCGAATCTAATTTTTGATCCGAGATCCAAAAAGCGAAAGAAATAAAAATCCGAATCAATCCGAAACGAAGCAAAACACATTTTTGGCAGGCTTACATGTCTCCTAATAACATTCATTTTTGCCTCAATTCGTACAGAACAAATGTACATGAAAAATGGCTCTGAGAATCCTGAGAAATTTTTGAGTATCCTGTGTCATAAATGTTTATTTATAAATATTGCATAGATATAGTAAATATGTAAATAAAATAAAATAAAAACATAAACTTAAAATAATCCCAAAAATATTGACCGAAAACCATTTATCTTAAATCCTGAGTTGGATTATATATTTGCTATGGCAGAATGGCCACTTTACAAGAGCATTGTACACTTTACAAGAGCATGTGACATTGATGTGACATGTTTTTAGTAATAGATATCCTCCAAAGAGTAACCCCAGGCAACAATCAGTGAACTGTCAATGCTATCCAGGAAACACCGCAATTGTGCTCATGACCATGAAGCTGATTTACCAAAGGAGTTGATAATGTACACTCAGTAAATAATAATTACTTTGATTATCCAATCCTGGGCAAATGAAACAAGTAAACTGGGATTTGCTTTTCACATGACCGGATAACTGAAATTCTTTTTCACTCCTTTTTAAAGTAAAAACATACTAAACTCCGTAAGTAAATCAGCCTTAATAAATCCATTCAGTATACTCCTAATCTGAATTTAATATAATCCCTCACAAGCAGATTTAACAAACCTCTTACGTGTGTTATGGGCAAAATTGCCACATGGTTGTGATTTGTAACCTACCTCTCATATTAAAGTGGGTGTAAGTGAGGCTGCAGTGGGTTCAGATGGGGAAGTTCCAGCTAGTGAACACACAGGCCTGACACAGGTCAGGCTAATTTACAACATAAAGATAGTAGTCATTTTAGGGATTTAGCAGGTGGGTCAGCAAGGTGCTGAAGATCTATGTCAGGATCAAAATTAGGTGTATATAAGCCAAAGGGAGCACCAAACAAATGTTCTTAGAGTCCAAAAAGCATTTATTTAATTCCTCTCTCCAAAGGAGGATTGGAGCCTGATTTAGGTATAGGTGCTGCTCTGTTACAGACACGGGCACCCATCCATTGATCAGCTCCTGCGTGTAGATTTAATTACCCAGAAGCTATGCTCTGAGTTCAATTTGACATTTTGATAAGTGCTTAAGTCCTGATGAAGAGGGATTGTTTGGCCCCCGAAATATACTGGCCGACACTTTTTTCCTGCTGTCATCGGAGGAATTAAGTAAATGCTTTTTGGACTCATTTGAACATCTGGTGCTCCTTTTGGTTTATATACCCATAGACTTCTCAACTCGACTGACCCTGGCCACCCCCCGGGGAGATCCCCCCTTTGTGGAGAGCCACTGAACACAAGCCATGTGGCTACTTTAAGGACTTTTCTCAACCTTATGGTGATCCGTATCCAGCTCCTTGCTTCCATTTTCCCCTAGGGATGAAACTAGAGCAATTCAGCAGGTAGGATGGTTCCCTGAATCATTTTGCATGCATTTAAATGGAGTATCTTATCCAATGCATTTGAAGAGGAACTAAAGCCACACATCCATAGGTTTTTTAAATTGTTGCTTGACCAAGGTAACTTTCACTTAGATGCTTCCTGCAGGAAAAGAATCATTGCTGTGCTCCATTTTTGCTATCATATTTCAGGTTCATTCTCCTGGCACACTACTAATCGCATTTCCAGTATCTACAAGATGCTAAAGCAAAAAGCTCTGAGAGTCACAAGAGTTCCTTTCTAGTTTTCTGCAATGTAATGGATTGTCTCCCTTGCATCACACGTGGCCAGGGCTGGTGTTGCACAAACAGGAAGCCCTGACTGAGAAACAGTGTCACAGAAACAAAGGGGCAAAGTGGGACAGGGTTTGTCGGGCCGTTCACAGGCACCTTCACTTTGCAATTATAGAGGTTAGTGCACAGAAGTTAGCCAGATTAGGTGCACTGTAATGTTTGTAAATGTTCTGTAATGTGTTTCACTTCTGCTTTGCAGTGATGAACTTTCTCCCTGGCCCTCAAGTGACAGTCTAAATGTATGAAACGCAAAGTGAGTACCAAAGTGATTGACGTAGAATCCAAAAATCTAATTTATAAACCATTATTTGGAATGACAACAGATGTTATCACCAACGCATTTCAGGGGTTATCAAAGTCTCATCAGGGCTGAAACGACACAAGCAAGAAATGCGATGGAAAATGATTCTACTTTAACACCTTATGTGGCATGGATGGGGATGGGGCTAGTGATTGACCTGGGAGGCAAGGAGGCAGTACATGTGTGCCTTCATACCTAGTGGTGGGTGAACAAGGCAGAGCTAAGCTCAGGTATCTAATGGTGTGTACTAAGTAGTGACAGGCTAAGCTCCTTTTTTTTACCCTTCAAATTTACTTTAAATATATGCACTTTTTTTTAATGTGTTTGTTTTGAATGAGCACTTACCTGTCATAAGTGGAAGGTGTTAATAAAACCATCCTACTGAAAAAAGGTCAGAATGAAACAAAATAGAACAATGGATACAGGTGATGGTTGGCAGAGCAGTGTACAAATAACATACGCATTCACTGTTCCCGTAATTACAATATTTATTGGATTTGCACGTCATGTCTCACTGCCTCTGTTTTCTTAACCAACATTTCACTATGAGAAACATTTTACTCTTAACAACACTTATTTATCTGGGAAATAATACATACCAATTGCTGAAAAATAGTATCCATATAGTGATGCAGACATTTTTATATAGCTGAAGATATAGAGATAAATTAATTGTTCAGTAGTTTTAAAGGAACCATAGTATAAGGGGAACATAGAGGATCCCATCTCAGTCCTCTCCTTCTGAAAATGCTAGTTGCCTCCCTATTATGCTGATCCTCTCAGTACTTTGTGTCTCTTTGTACAAATTTACAGATAAGGGCTTTTCTCTGATATTCTTGAACTCTTAGGTCAGTGATAAATAAAGTTGTGAAGCTGTGGGTTAGCATAACTCCCAGGCAAGTGATATATTTAAAAAGGTGGTCAGCATTGACAGCCCTATTCTGCATGCTATCACTACTTATTTTATAAGATAAACCCAGAAGTAGAAGTACTCAAAGATGTAAGGTTCTCTTCTACAGCGTGTTGTCACTATGGGCAGAGCAGGCACTTGGGAGGAGCCCTTTGACTCTAAGCTGCTCTCCCTGTAGACACACCAATTAACAGACATTGCTGTTATGTGCTCACATTTAAACAGACCAGGGTTATAAATGTAATTAAAGGGCATATGAAGTTCTACAGAGCAGGTAGCTACAAAACACAAACAGTTGGACCCAAAAAAGCGTATGTACTGCACTGGAGAGTGCTTAAAAAAAGCATTTACTCATTAAATAAGGTTTATTTGGAACATGGTTTTGGCATTTTTATTATGCACAGTTAGGTTAGATTAAATTTCAAGGGAGCAATGACGTTCTGGCCTGGCATAAATCTTTTGCCCATTATGGAATACCACCCTGTGTATGTTTTGCATTACCAGAACATGTGCTTTCTCAATAAACTTTGTGCAAATTGCCTCCCATTGAATTTAAAGGACCAATACTGATCACAGAAGCCCTCTAGAATTCTGTGAAATGCGGTTACAGAATTTTTATGTTTATCAAAAGCTTTAAACTACATTAGAAAATGAAGCTCTGAATTCCATTGGAGAATGATGCAAGCCACAAATTGGTCTAGCATTTTTAAATGGTGCCACCATTGAGAAGTCCCTGTTTACCTTGTGCATTCTACCCATCTACTACCACTAGTAAGTCATAATGACTGTATGACTAGCCAGAATTGTACTGCACAGATAACACCATCTTAATGATTTAAATGATTTCTTATAAATTACAAATTTGCATGCAACTACAAGTCATAAAATTATATGTCTTTAGTGTTTCCGTTTGTACTTCCAACAGATATATGTGATAGAGTGTCTCTCTTGTTTATCTGCCATTCCAGATGACAGATGACCGAGACTCAGTTGTTACTGGATTATTTACACCTGTTTTCAGAACTAACCTAGCTGCCATTCTGAATGTAAAACATTGCCAATGGCCACATTTTATATATTTATAAATGATTGCTTGTAATGTTGCAATTCTTCTGCCAACTGTATCAAGAACCCATTACAAAATATTAACTTTCTTATTATATTCTATTGATTAAAAATGTCACATTGTTTTAGGTAATATTCAAAAAAAATGTCAACTAGATCTTAATATATATTATTCCCCTAATATACAAACAAATCACCACTATAAAATAACATATAAAATAACACAAACATTATTTAAAAAATCAAGTCACAAAAAACAGAATGGTACAAAGGTAAATGTTTTAGAAATTCTAAACAACAAA